>NC_135591.1:3789331-4141831 GCF_965152235.1 Eretmochelys imbricata
AACCTGGAGCAGCTTACAAAGGTTCACAAACAGGTAGGGGGAGGGGCCGAGCGCCAGTGGGGGGCTGGAACAAAGCCAGCATGGAGAGGTGGGGAGGGCTCAGCCGGAACTGGCTGGGGTGGGGGGCACTCGCTGTGAGCGGGGTGCCCGGGGGCACCGAGTGGGTTGTGCAGACCGGCAGGGGATGTGCCCTCTGCCCTGGGGGTACCCTCTGTGCCACTGCCTGGCACTGGGCGGGCCCATTGGGGGGCTGGAGGGAGGTCACAGGACTCCACCCCCCCATTGGCATCGTCTGTTTTTATTTTCTGATCCATGTGTGTTGTGCACTGCTCACGAACCTCCATGCCTGTCCTGAGCCCGGAGCCCCCCTCCTCTGCTGCCCAGCTTGGGCTGACCCCCCAAATCCATGCCACCGCCCCCCAACAGTGCTGCCAGTGCCCTGACCCCACCAGCCCCTGGGTGGGTCTGACCCCATCTAGTGCCATCTGCAGCGGTCTCCTCTGGGGCACCCCCCACCCTGGGGCTTTAGAGTGACCGTCACCATGGCACCTGGGCTGAGAACGCCAGGCTCATCACACCTGTCATGCATTCGGCACCGGGGGGGCTGAGTCTGCTCTTCCCGCCTCCCCTGCTCTGGGGCGGAGGAGGTGCCCCACTGGGGAGATCAGGCAACAGTCCCCACCTTGTTCCCCTATGAGCGGCCCCTCCCCAGTGGTGGGGGGCAGGGGGACTGTCTGGCACATGCTGCGTGGTGGGGCAGAGCCTGGGCCGGCTGGCACTGGGGTGCAGGGGGGCGGAGCCTGGGGAGTGCATCCCAGAGCGGGGAGCGCGAATGTGGGCTTTGGCCGTGCTTTCCCCCGCACCCCCTCCCAGCTCTGCCTTGACCCCCACCCCTGTCAGCCCCTGCCTAGGCCTCTCCCTCCCCCTGTCAAGCCCCCTCCTTCCCCCACACCCCATCTGGCCCTGCCTAGCCCCCCTTCTTTGCCCCCCACCCCTGACTTGTGCCCGTCTCCATCCATTCTCAGTGTCTCTCCAGCTCCCCCTCCCCTTGCGCCTTGGCGTCCCGTTCCCCCCACATCCCTGCGCTGGGGGTGGGGGGGTGGGGGTGTCAGGCTGCTGCTGCACAGCAGGGGGCGCCTTCCTGTGCCCCCCGAGGGGCTGAGTCCCGGGGGGGGGGTAGCATAGCGCCATGGGGGAGAGGGGATGCAGCCACTTGCCCAGGCTGGGCATAACCTGGCTGCTTCCCCTGCCCCGAGCTGTGGCCCTGCCCACGGAGCCCTTCCCAGTCTCCTGCCCGATGCCCTGGGGCCCGTGGGAGGCAGATGGGGTCAGGGGGCTGCCCCAGGTGCCGCGCGGTGTTGAGTCACTGCTCTGTGTCCCCTTTCGCTGCCTTTCCCTAGCTGGATCTCTGGGTCTCCAAGGTACCGTACCCCCCCGCCCCCCAAAGCCTGCTCCCTCGCCGGGCAGGCAGGGCCAGGGCGGGCAGGAAATGTTTGCAGAGCTCACTCGAGGGTTCAGATGCGGCCCCTCCCCCCTCCCTCCCGAAAACCTCCCTTCCCCCAGCTGCAGTCGGGACAGTCTCTCTGTGCCAGGGACAGTGCCCGTCAGGAGCCTGGGCACTTTCCCTCCCCTGGCAGCATCCCTGAGTGCCCCTTTCTCCCTGTTCCCTGGGAGGCAGGGGGCTTGGGCAGCACCCGGGATGGGCCATTCAGGATAGGGAGGGTCTGTGCCCCCCTCCCCATGGGCACCCCTCAGGCAGGCCGGGCTGGGCCCTCAGAATGGAGAGAGGTGAATGGTGGTGTCCCTCAGGGGTCTGTATTGGGACCAGTCCTATTCAACGTTATTCATAAATGATCTGGGAAAAGGGGTAAACAGCGAGGTGGCAAAATTTGCAGATGATACAAAACTACTCAAGACAGTTAAGTCCCAGGCAGACGGTGAAGAGCTACAAAGGGATCTCTCAGACCTGGGTGACTGGGCAACAAAATGGCAGATGAAATTCAGTGTTGATAAATGCAAAGTAACGCACGTTGGAAAATGTCATCCCAACTATACCTATAAAATGATGGGGTCTAAATTAGCTGTTAAGAAAGAGATCTTGGAGTCACTGTGGATAGTTCTCTGAAAACAGCCACACAACGTGCAGTCAAAAAAGCAAACAGGATGTCGGGCATCATTAAGAAAAGGATAGATAATAAAACAGAAAATATCATGTTGCCTCGTTATAAATCCATGGTACGTCCACACCTTGAATACTGCGTGCAGATGTGGTCGCCCCATCTCAAAACAGATGTACTGAAATTGGAAAAGGTTCAGAAAAGGGCAACAGAAATGATTAGGGGTATGAGGAGAGATTAATAAGACTGGGACTTTTCAGCTTGGAAAAGAGATGACTAAGGGGGGATGTGATAGAGGTCTATAAATCATGACTGGTGTGGAGAAAGTAAATCAGGAAGTGTTATTTACTCCTTCCGATAAACACAGGAACTAGCGGGTCACCAAATGAAATTTATAGGCAGCAGGTTTAAAACAAACACAAGGAAGTATTTCTTCACACAGCGCGCAGTCAACCTGTGGAACTCCTTGCTAGAGGATGTTGTGAAGGCCAAGACTATAACATGGTTCTAAAAAGAACTAGAGAAGTTCCTGGAGGATAGGTCCATTAATGGCTATTAGCAAGGATCGGCAGGGATAGTGCCACTTGCCTCTGTTTGCCAGAAGCTGGGAATGGGCAGTAGGGGATGGATCACTCGATGATTCCCTGTTCTGTTCATTCCCTTTGGGGCACCTGGCACTGGCCACTGTTGGGAGACAGGATACGGGGCTAGGTGGTCTGACCTCGTACGGCCATTCTTACGGTCTTACGTTCTCTGCTGTGTGATCTCAAACATTTTCTTGCCCGCCCCTCGCCCACGGCGGCTGTGCCAGACGGCGACCGTCCCTCTCCATCCCGCGCAGCTTGCCTCCCGCTTCCATGCTCCCCTCTGCCACGCGCTCTGCTTCTGCTCTGCCCCACCGCTACTGCCTGCATGCCACACGCCTGGCGGCACGGCCTGCCTGGGGCTGGGGGCTTGTGCCTGGCAGAGCTGGGGGGGTGTGGGGTCAGCCTGGAGATGGTAGGTGCCTGCCCCCCACCTCCCTGTGCGGCCCCCGCAGCTGCCCTGCAGCTCTCCAGCCTTTCAGCCAACATGTGCCCTGCGCCATGCAGCCTCAAGCCTGGCTCCACATAAGGAGGCAGGAGAGGGGGGCAAGGAAAGGGGCACAAATTTGACCAAGTCTCCATGGGCACTGGAGAGAGAGCGCCAATGGGGAGGCACCCCAGGCTCCTAGATAGGGGGCATGACCCCTGTGCCCTGCCCCATACTGGCCCCCCTCGCCCCAGGGGTCCTGAACTCAATATGCTAGTAGGGCTGAAAGAAGGATGGCAGGTTGCTGGAGCCACCAGCCCTCTACAAGGCCCCCACCCTAGGGCCACCGGTCCCACCACAGCCCTCTGCGTGGGAATCCCTGTTCCCCATCACTCCCTGGTGCAAGTGATGTAGCACGGGATTAATTGATCTATGGAACTGCCTGCCACAGGCGGGCGCTGAGGCTGAGAGCTTAGAGGGCTTCAGACCTGGGAGCAGGGGGTGTATGAGCATATCCCAGAGACGGAGTGAGAGGGGCTGCAACCCCCCCCAGCCCCAAACTGATGGGGTGGGGGTCTTGCCCCAGGGCGGGTGACCCCTTAGCCCGCTGCTGGGGCGTGGGGGTGCTGGCTCCTTTCCCTGAAGCAGGCCACTGGCCCTGGGGCAGGACGGGTGCAGGAGATGGGGGCGAGATGTGCTGCGGGCTCCCTACGTAGGGCCAGTGGGGGAGGGCTCAGGGGGTCTTGTCTTGCCTCCGCGGACACCCCCTTGTCTCTCCGGTGCCCCCAGCTGGTTCGTGACAATGCAGATTCTGCGTTGTGAGCTTCCTAAGCTGGAGAAGCGGCTTCGGGCTACGGCTGAGCGAGTTAAGGCCCTGGAGGGTGCACTGAGGGAGGCCAAGGAGGGGGCCATGAAGGACAAGCGGCGTTACCAGCAGGAGGTGGACCGCATCAAGGAGGCCGTGCGATACAAGAACTCCACCAAGCGCACCCACTCGGCGCAGATCGGTGAGCGCCCATCCGGGGGCCGGGCACTGGGGTCCCCACCCCATGTCCTACAGGAGCGGGCGCTGCCAGCGTCAGGGCCGCCGACCCCCCACGCCCACGGGGGGGCTTGGCGACTCCTGGGGCATTGGCCTTCTCCATGGGGAGTGGTCCTGTGGGCAGGGGAGGGCATGAGGGGTGGGCACCGCCGGACCCTCAAGCCAGCATGGTGTGAGCCGAGGGTGTAACCCGCCCCCACCTCCCCTGTTCTCTGGGGGCTATGCCCTCCCCCCAGCCTGCCCCGCTGCCTGCACAGCTGGGGGGTTCCCGAGAGCCCTGATTCAGTGGCGGTTTTCTCCCTTTCAGCCAAGCCGGTGCGGCCGGGGCACTACCCGGTCTCGCCCACCAACCCCTACGGCACCCGCAACTCCGACAGCGTCAGCTACACCAACAGCCTCTTCCAGAACTACCAGGCAGCCTACGGGCAGGGCTCCGCCCCAGACGCCTAGTGAGTGCCAGGGATGGTGGGGGGGGGGACCCCCGGCAGAGGGGCTGCCATGCATGTGGGGCCCGGGGCTGCCGGTCCCTGGGCCGTGGCCCCCTGCAAGAGGCTGTCCGTGCTGCGGTTCTGACGGCTCTGTCTGTCTGGGTCTCCCCTTGCTCAGTTTTGCCAACACCTCGTCCAGCAGCGGCACGGGCTCCTCCAGCGGCCCCCCTGGCCCCCTACCAGAAGCTGAGCGTGGATAACGGTGAGAGGGGCCCAGCCTGCGTGGGGTGGGGGGCGCCGGGGGGAGAAGGGCAAATCCTGACGGGGGGCGCCGGGAGCACGGAGCCTTCGGATGTGTCGGCTTCAGCTGGGCTGAACGGCCGGGTGGAGGCTGCTGCCAGGGGAGCGGGCAGCTGAGGCTGGGGAGGGCCGGGGCTGGAGGTGGCCATCTGCTGCGGTGGCCGGGGCCCTGCTGGGGACCAGAACTTGCAGCCCATCAGAGATCTGCTGATAGCCAGGGCCCGTCCTGGGAGAGCACCCCAGGGCCCCTACCCTCAGGGACTGGCAGGGCAGGGGATGCAGGAGCTGGCTGCCAGGACGGTGTGGGGGGCTGGGCCTCCCCCTGACACTGCACTTTCCTTTCCGTATCTTCCGGGCTGCAGGGAACGCCACAGACATCAACGATAACAGGTGAGGCCAGGGGCTCCCGCGGGGGGAGGGGGGTGCTGGGGTGTGGCTCCAGGGGAGGCCAGCAACGCACAGGGTGGGGTTGGAACCAGGCATCCCCCAGCCAAGGGGTGTCACAGGGAGGGCGTCGTCCATGCCCGACAGCCCTGGGTTCAGGCCGTCTGCCCCGGGTTGGAGCAGCCAGGCCCTGGTCTGGGGAGGGGGTTGGCACTAGGGGGAGGGGCCTCCCGGGGCACACCTGGGGGGCGGGCAGAGCTGAGCCCTCTCTCTGCCCGCAGAAGTGAGCTGCCCTGCAGCTGCCAGGCTGACGAACAAGCTAAGCTGTTCCCACTCCACCAGGAGACAGCAGCCAGCTAATAGCGCAGCTGGTGAGTGCCCTGCTCTGCCAGGTACCGCCCTGCCCTGCAGGCCTCTGCCCCTGCATCTGCCCTGCCGGGTACTGCCCCATGAGCCTCTGCCCCTGCCCTGCTCTGCCGGGTACCACCCTGGCCACAGGCCTCTGCTCCTGCACCCTCCGCCCTGCCAGGGACCGCCCATCCCCATGGGCCTCTGCCCCTGCCCCCCCCCGCCCTGCTGAGGGCTGCCCTGCCCCATGGGCCTCTGCCCCTGTCCCCCCCTGCCCGGCTGGGGACTGCCCTGCCCCGTGGGCCTCTGCCCCTGCAGCCCCTGCCCTGCCCTGTGGGCCTCTGCCCCTGCACTTCTCCCCCTGTTAGGGACTCCTTGCTATCTGCACCCTCCCGGAGAACAACCCCCATTGCACCTGCCCCCCACCCCCCTGCAGTCGCACTGTTGCTGCCCCCCTAATGCCTTTCAGTATCACGTGCACCACCTTCCTAGAGCCCCCCAGTGTCACACTGGCACTGCCTTGCCAGCTCCCCAGTATCGCGCCTGCACCCTTGGGTGCCTTCCCCTGCTGCCTCCCACATTAACCCTCCTCCATTGTGTGTCGCCCTGGGGGTTCTACCGTGAAAACTGCTGGGGGGGGGGGTGGCCCCTCCTCCTCCTGCCCCCAGGTCAAGCCGGCCTTCCCCGGGACCCCTGCCCGGCACAGCGCTGGTGGGTGAGCAAAGCTTGCCCCGGGGCAGGTCCCTGCTGTCCGGGACGGCTTGAGATCTCACCCCATCCCCTCTTCTCTTGTAGTTTCTAACTGAGCTGGAGGCCTCTGCTCAGCATGCTGCTCTCTGGCTTCCCGGGGCCTCTCTACTAACCCCCGTCTGTCCGTCCGCGCGTCTGACTGTCCTGCTCTCTCGTCTCCTGTGTCGTTTCCCAGCTGCTGCGCTCGCTCTCTCGCGCTCTCTCTGTCCTTGCAAGCTCGTTGATGTCGTAGCTCGCCCGTCGGGTCTGGGCCCGGCCTGCCTGGGGGCTGGCGCTCTGCCCGGGCTCGGCCTAGGAGCTGGTGCGGTGGCCCCTCCGGCCCAGCCCCGACCCACCTTGATTTTAAAATGCCTTAAGCAGACGCCACGAGGAATGTCTGGCATCGAACCCAGGCCCCAGGACGAGTGCCCTCCACCCCCCTCCCCCCCCCCCGCGCACCAGCTCCTCTGCACCCCATGGAGAGGGGGGTATTAGCCATTTCACCCCACATCCCTTCATCCCCCTCCTAGCCCTGGGGGTCCCAGAGCCCATGGCACCCCCAGGCGCTGCCCTTCCCCTGCTGTACTGGGACCTGCTGAGACAGAGGTGTCCCCAGCAGGGGGCGCCCTATGCGTAGCCAGCAGCAGGGGCGCATTGCCAGGTCCCGGGAGCCTGCTTTCTCATCTCAAGGGGTGAGCCCCCCCCCAGCCTGCCATGCCGCTGGGGTGGAAGAGGCCCTGCAGCGTGGCCAGGTCAGTGCCTCAGGCTCGTCCCTCTGTCCCCCCAATGACAGTGCGCCCACCCCCCTTGCTGCACCCCAAGCTGCCAGCACTGCCCCAGCCTAGCCTGGCATCTGGACTTGGCGCTGCAGCGGCTGCCGAGTGGCCGTCTGTCCCTTCCTCCGCAGCCGTGCTGGGGAGACAGCTGCTCCCCGGCCTCGCCCAGCGTCAGACGAACCCCTGGAGAGCCCTTGTCCCCCGGGCAGGCTCAACAGAGATGCCGGGGAGCCCCAGCTCTCGTGCTGCGAGGGGTCCCTCCTGGGCAGGGCTCAGGGATCTGTATCTGGGCTGCAGTCTGCATCCTGCCCCCAGGAAGGGTCCCACCTCCCGGCACTGTCTGAGCTGGGCTCCTTCCTGCTCTGGGAGCCTATGTGCCCCTCAGCCTCACTCACCAGGCTACTGAGCCAGGAGGGGGTGGGGGTGCACACTGCTCGTCTCCTCTGGGTGCCTTCCAGAGAGAGGGGGGCTCCCGTCAGAGCTAGCAGGTGGGGTGCTTTGGGGGCAGAGAGGCTGTGCTATAAAATGGGGGGATACTGCCAATGTTGTGAAAACTTGTGGGGCTTTGCCCCTCCCCCCGATGCCCATTATACAGCTTAGCCTATGGGGCCCGGGCATCCTGCACGGTGCTGTTCTGGACAAACCAAAGCTGCTAAACCCACGTTGGTGTCTTTTTTCTGTGTCACGGAGTAGCTGGGCTGGAGGGCAGCCGCCTCTAGCTTGCGTATGTGTGTCCCAAAGGGAAGCACGCAGACCACCTCCCCTGCTCCCCGCTTCTCCCATCACCACAGCTGATATGCCCAGAGCAGAGCGGGCCGGGCGCACCCTCAGCCCTACGTCGGGGTCACTCTGCCCCGCTCCTGAGAGGCAGGAACACGCAGGCCCTGCCCACCCGCGCCCCCCGTCTGCTCACCTCACACCAAAATGTTGCATGTTGGAGTAAAAAGTGTTTGTTTAAAAAAATCAATCAATAAAGAGATGAGAATGAGCGAGCGCCCTGGTCTGTGTGTGTGTCTGTGTGTGTGTGTCTGTGTGTGGGGGGGGGGGAGCAGTGGGCACGAGACAGAAGCAAGAAACTTGTGGGCAGGCAACGTCCTTTGGTCTCGTGTTTGTGCAGCACTGTGCACAGCGGCATGGTTCACAACGGGGGCTCCTACATCAGGCAGGGGTGGGAATAACCTTCGCTAGCCCATGGGCCTGTTATCCTGCCTTGGCCTGGGAGGTGAGAACAAGCTGGACGTGGGACTTTTGAGAATTGAAGAGTAGGGAAATAGAACATCTCTCCCTCCATCCTAGTGTTGGGCATGCAAGCTTTCTCCTGAAGGTGGTATGGTGGGCAGGGAAGAAACCTGCTGCCCAGAAAAGCCAACCCTCGGCAGGCCAAAGCTAGGACGGAACTGACCTTCTGCTCCTCGACTGGCCCTGAGTCTGGCTCTCCCAACCCACCATTTACAGCTATTTCGCTTTGTACGTCAAAGAACCTCAGAGCCAGCCGCAGCCTCCCAGGGCAGGAGCAACCCTCGCGTGCTGTAGAAGGGATGTTAGCCTGGCTCTGAGCACAACCCCTCCTGCCAGTTTTGTGCCCTGGGAGTGATGCCAACCCACAGCCCACATCTGCCTGCCCATGACCAGCCCACGGAATCATCCCTGAGCTCTGGTTTCTAATCTCCATGCAAGGCTGTGGCTGTGCACAGGGGTGGATGTGCCCAAGAGAACCCCCAAGCCTGGTTTGCAGCAGAGGAGGGATGAAGGTGAAGCTGAGGGCAGGGATGAAGTGACTATGTGGTGGCTGGGGGGCTGCCCCTTGGGGCATGATGCTGTGCCGGGCATCAAGGGGATGTCCGGGAGCGGGAATGAGATCAGGAACCTCTTGGCTCTGATCCGGCCCAGCTGGGGGTATGTGACCTGCCTCAGCTCCCATCTGATACGTGGGAGCTCTCAGGCCACGTCTCAGGAGGGGTTGCGCCCTTGTGACACACACATACAGGTGGCTCATGGGCCCAAGAGCTGCTAGCCCTGAAGGCTGAACCCTCTCCCCCTCTTGGGGCACAAGAGGGGAATGAGGTTGTGAACTTTACCCGTTGCTTTGCAGCAGGTGACCCCTAAGATCGTGGCCCACTACTCCACCTGAGTAGGGTCACAGATCAAAGAGCTTAGGGACCATTTGACCCTCCTGTGTAACACAAGCCATTTAACTTCATCCCGTTACACATGCACTGAGCCCAAGAACTTGTGTTTGACAAACATCTTCCAGACAAGCCTCCAGCTTGGATCTGGGGACACCAAGAGATGGAGAATCCATCACGCGGGAGGTAGTTCCAATGGTTAAACACCCATCCAGTTAAATGTGTGTCATTTTTAATGTGATTTTCTCTGGCTTCAGTTTCCAACCATCGGTTCTTGTCCTGCCTTTCTCTGCTGGGGCAAAGAGCCCTGCAGGACCCAGAGTTTTCTCCCTGTGAAGATACTTAGATGCTCTAATCTGGTCCCCTCTCAATCTCCTTTCTGATAAGTGAAACGGACTGAGCTCTCAGAGTCTCTGCATTTTCTCCAGCCTGCAAATCAGTTTTGTGGCTCTTTTCTGCATCCTCAACAACTATCCAACAGCCTTTTTAAAACGGGGACCCCAGATTTGGCCACAGTCTCCAACAGCGATTGCTCTCCCCGAAGCCACAGACAGAGATAAAGCTGCCGACTGGCTCTTTCTGCCACCACATCGCCCCGGGAGCCGGGGGAGTCGTGTGTCCAGTTGACCCTGCGATCCTTTGTGGAGATGCTGCTTTCCCGGATCCCCCTAGACCCCCATTCTGTAGGTCTGGCCAGCGGGCCTCACCCCCAGCGAGCACCCTGCATGTGGCTGGATGAAAACACAGGTTGTTTGAATAGGCCCAGATCCTGCTCTACAGCGATGCTCCCCTAGCCCGGCTCATTCTGTGCACCCCTGGCCCGGCCTGGCCCACTACCCTGCCCCCCGGCCTGCCCTGGCCCCCTGTGCCCCGACCCAGCCCAGCCCACTGCCCTGCCCTGGCTCCCTGTTCCCCTGGCCCCCTGGCCCAGCCCAGCCCAGCCCAGCCCCGCCCCAGCCCACTGCCCTGCCCTGCCCTGGCCCCCTGTGCCCTGGCTCTGCCCGGCCCCGGCTCGCCCTGGCCCCCTGTGCCCCGGCCCAGCCCAGCCCACTGCCCTGCCCTGGCCCCCTGTTCCCCTGCCCAGCCCCCCGGCCTGCCCTGGCCCCCTGTGCCCTGGCCCAGCCCACTGCCCTGCCCTGGCCCCCTGTGCCCTGGCTCTGCCCGGCCCCGGCTTGCCCTGGCCCCCTGTGCCCCAGCCCAGCCCACTGCCCTCCCGTTCCCCTGCCCGGCTCCCCGGCCTGTCCTGGCCCCCTGTGCCCAGCCCCAGCCCACTGCCCTGGCCTGGCCCCAGCCCTGCCCAGCCTGGCCTCCCCCCCCACGGATAGGCCAGGGCCTGACCCACGCTGCGCACGTGTTCCAGACTGACCTTTGTCCTCTGCCCCCAGATGGGGTCACGACCCCCGAGAGGCCGGACCGCGCCGGCTCGTGACCTTTGCCCCTTCAAACTCCTCCCCCCCGCCCGCGCGCGCGCAACGCGGTCCGGCGCCCGCCCCCGTCACGTGACGGGGGAGTCAGCTGGGCCCGGCTTCCGGCGCCGGGGGCAGAAGGCGGAAGCGCGGCCGCGCGGGCCGAGCAGGGACATGGCCGCCGCCGCCACCGCCGCCGGGCCCGCCGCGCCGCGCACCAAGACCAAGCGGAAGCGCTTCGTGCCCCAGCGCCTCAAGGTGCCGCGGGCCGCGGACCCGCTGCTGGGCGTGTTGGGCTGGGGCGTCCAGCACCAGGTGAGGGCGGGGCCCGGCCCCGGGGCCCCCCGGGACCCCCCCACTGCCCCCCCGGGGGCCTCCCCTCACTGTCCCCCCCCCGGGGCCTCCCCCGATCCCGGCCCCTCACTGCCCTCCAGCATGACTAGCCCCCTCCCTGATCCTGGGACCCCCTGATCCTGGCCTGGGGCCCCTGGAGACCCCCTGCTCTGCGGGTTTGGGGCGTCCAGTGCCAGGTGAGGGTGGGCGCCTGGCCCCCCACAGCCCCCCGGGATGCCCTGATCCTGGCCTGGGACCCCGCAGCCTCCCCTGCGACTTCACTGCTCCCCTGGGCTGGGGTGTTCAGCGCCCGGTGCCCCCCAGGGCTCCCTGATCCTGGCCCCCCATTATCTTCTGGGCCCCCCCGATCTGACCCTGAGCCCCTTAGATGTCACTGCCACCCCTGGGCTGAGGTGTTCAGCCCTGAATGAGGGCAGGGTCCCCAGGACACCTCCCTCCCGCTGTGCCCCTGGGACACCCCCCCGTGCCTCCCCCCCAGTCCAAGAGCCTGTGATTCTCCCCCACCCCTGACCTTACTGCCTCTTGGGAGTGAGTTGTGGCCTTCAGCACCAGGTGAGACCAGGACACCCCCCGCACTGTCCCCAGCCCAGGGCCCACTGACTCCCTCCAGCCTAGAACCTTAGTGCCCCTCTGAGCTGGGGTGTCCCCCACCAGGTGAGACACCCCACACTATTCCCATTAGTACCTGGGCTGGGCATTTCCTCTCCCTCTGCTTCCCCCCACCCCAGCGTGAGTCACAATGTGAATTTGGCTGAAGCTGCCCCTTTCTCCAGCTTTCAGCTGAGGCAATGGGTCGGGCGGGGGTGGAGTCCCAGTTCTGCAGGAGTTGGCTAGATCTGACCCCTTGGGTGTGGGTGTGAATTTTGTGGGGTTTACTGCTGAACGTCTGTTTGTGCCCCCACAGCTCCTGGCGACTGTGGTCCTTAAATAGTCCTGATCTCTAGGGCTACAGCCGTGGAGCTTGGTAACCAGGTCACAGCGCAAATCAGGGCAACTCCCTGGGAATGAGGGCAGAATTATTCCAGTCTGTAGACAGGGAAAATGAGGCTCCCAGGCGCTGCTGGCATCACAGTCCTCCGCTCAGACCCCCTCCGAGGGAGCCCTGTGGGGCTTAGAAGGGGTGGCCTGCGCCTTTCGAGGCATGTGTACCGTGCTCTGGTGTTTGAGCGCCGAAGCCCCCCTGCCTGATGGCGACTGGTCCGTATGTGGGATCCTGGTAGGCAAGAGCTAGTGAGATCCTGAATACAAAAAGCACTTTGTGACCCACGTCCGGGGCGCAGCATCCTCACATGGCAGCAAGCTGAAAAGGGGAGAACGTCCCAGCCCCATGGTGCCAAGTGGGACCTGGAGCAGGCATCTGCACTGTGGGATCAGTGTCTCAACCCACACTCCTCTCGGGTGCGCCGTACCAGGGCCATCCCCTAGCCGCCGGCTGAGACCAGAAGCCAAGGGACCTGCCTTCTGATTTCAGGGGCTGTAGGTGACACTCCTGTCCAGCCCCCTAGAATGCCAGAGCTCTGTGTCCTGCTTAACCAGCCCCAGAACAACCCGGACTTCACAGTGTAGCAGGCTGATGGTATGTGGGCCTTGTAGCATGGAGTGTGGTGGTCCCTTAACCCTAGCCTGGCCAGCTGCTGCCTTCCTGGCTGGTAGTCCCAGGAGGTGCCTTTGCTTCGTTGGCTCCCTGTTGTTTGGTGTGTTTCATTTGTGCCATGGCTTAAAAAGATCATGTGGCTGGGTAAGAAACGGATCAAGTTTTCGAACTGATGGAGCTAAGATCTCTCGAGCGTCTGGTTGCTCATGGAGTTCAAGCGTTCTCTCGGCGTGGGCTCCCACGCGCATGGACTTGCAGTGTTCTGTTAAACTGCCAGGATCCCGCCGCGTGCCATCGCTTTGTGTCTCTTAACGCTGGGGCTCTTTGTGTTGAGGGCAGGTTTATTTTGATGACTGCGGCTTGGCCCCTCGCGACGGACGGTTCCCCGCTTAGGAGCGGGTCCGTGAGCTCTTAATGGGGCTCAGCTGGCCATTAATAACTCTTATAGTGTCCTTCATCCCCGGCTTGCAAGAACCTCTCAGAGAGGGAAGTACCATTTAGGGGGAACTGAGGCACGGGGCAGGAATGGGACCTTGACCAAGGTGGTAGAGCTGGGATATGAAACGGGGGGGTCTCTGAGGTCTGGTGTGCTACCCACATGGCCTCCCAGTGACTCTGCTGGAGCTTGGTTGCCTTCTAGCTGCTGATGGCAGAGCCCCAAAACCTCGCTGTGCAGCTTTGGGGACTGTCCGCATGGAGTCTGTAGGGCAAAGCTGGGTGGGGCGCCAACAGCCTCGCCCCAGAACTCAGTGGCCACGGCATCTCCTGCTGCAGCCTCCCCTTATGTTGGGCTCGCTGCAGCCAGCTAAAACGGGAGCTCCCACCACACGCATGCCCTCCCAGCCAGCTCGCGCCTCCCACAGGTTTGAGTAGTCTCTGCTCCCTGCACCTGGGGTTCAGGGTGGAGTCTGAGCAGCTACAGGCCAGAGCCTGGCTTGTCCCAGCTGCTGCTTTCCTCTGCCGTGCTTGATACCACTATGCCTGAGCAATGGGTGAACCCCTCCGTGTTAATCCACAGGCCGTTCCCAGAGCTCCCTGGAACGCCAACTGACGGGGTGCTTGCTGCCTGAATTAGCTATTTATAGCCGCTTACGCTGTTCCCCTGGGCTCCTGTCACCCCGTTCCAATGGCCTGGCTGTATATTACCCCATCCAGTAGGGGGCAGTCACAGGTTGCCTGGCACTTGCTGTCCGGTTCATTTGGAATAGCCCCGGGAGGGGAGCTCAAATTCGTCCCTGGCATCTCTCTACTGACGTGCTCTGGACACTGCCAAGCAGCCTTCTGACCAGGTCCTGAGCCGGGTTTTTTTGGCCATCCCAGCTGGCTCTGGGTGGCTGGGTTGTCTCAACTCTGCAGGGACTTGCTGGGATCACTGTCCTAGCCCCCCTGCTGCGCCGTTAGCAGGAATGGAAGCTGTCCCATGGAGCGTTGGCTCTGCCCGCTTCTGTGCACCTGGATGAGGTTGGCAGGGTACCCAGCAGCAGGTCTGAGCGCCCCTGGGGTTTGCACGCCGCCTTCTGAAGCTCAAAACCTGCACACGGGGTGGGGAGTAACCCGCTTGTTCTGTGTTGCGTTGCCAGATCAATGAGCTAAGCCAGGTTCCCCTGCCGGTGATGCTGCTACCCGACGACTTTAAAGCCAACTCTAAAATCAAAGTGAACAATCATCTCTTCAACCGGTGAGTCGCTGCAGGAGGCTGCTGCCCCCACGGAGTCTGCGTGCTTGAGGGGGGGGCATGTGCGTGTGCACGGTTCACTGGCTGGTATCGAAATAGCTGTGGTTGGATCTAGTACATTACGCCCCCAGTGCACCAGGGATCAGCTCAGGAGAAAGCAGGGTTGGCGTCCTCCTGGATGATTGAGTCCTGCCTCTGTGTGGGGGATTGGGCTCGATGACCTTTTGGGGTCCTGCATCTCTCTGATTGCTTCTGTGCTGAGCCCAGCACCCTGGTTTGTTGCTGCCCTCCCAGCATCACCTGCAGGATTTAGAGTCAGCTTCCTGCCTGCTAGAGCTTATGAAAGCTCTCCGGGCTCTTCTCGCAAGGGCTGATGTGCCCTCCGGTTTGGGAAGCTTTGTTTGGGTTCTCCAAATTTCCACCCTGGCTCAGCCGGCTGCAGGAGTGTCGGGGGGCCACGGGGTCCATGCTATGCTGCGGCTTTTAAACAGTCCCTTGGAGGAACCCCTCAGTGAGCCAGGCCCCCCCACTTGCTCCCCAGCGGGTCTCACTCTTCCTCAAGGGCTGCCTCAGCTCCCGCGATTGGCTCCTGGTCAGACTTTCCCCGCTGTGGATGCACTGCTGCCAGGTAGCCATATTCAAACCCGAGCAGGGTTTATTAGGCAGCTGGAGCCCAGCCTGGGAAGCCCTGGGAGGAGCAGAGAGAAGCAAAGGGTAAGAGATCTCCAACTGGCAGCACCAGGGCTCTGCCCAGCCAAGCTGCTGCAGATCCCGTCTTGGCTTGCTCTCCGCCAGTCCCAGGTCAGAGCTCGGTGTCCCGGAAAGGCCGGTTCTGATCCTACCCCGTTGTATCCCGATTGGTGTCATAGTTCATTCCCTGAGGCGTCTGTTGCCTTTCCAAACCATTGATCCATTGATACGGGCTGGTTCTAGCCAGCCCCCGAAGAGCCCCCCCGCCCACCCCTGCATCCAACGCCCCTCGTGTCTTCTGCTTTGCCCAGGAGCAGCCCGCTGCCCCTGAGTCTCCCTGCACTGGGCGCAGCCTCTGGTGCCCTCAAGCTGGCAGCCCCTTGGCACTGCTGTCTCACTTGCTGTGCTCGACGTAAGCTGCTGTTTCCCCAGCCGCTTCTGGGCCTAGCACCCTGCCCTGGAGCTAGGGAGCCATCGCTGCCTCCGCCTTCCAGCCTTAACCACCCTGTACCTGGGCCCAGGCGAAGACTAAACAGCAGACGTGACCTGAAAGCCCCTGTGTGGGATTCGGGATTCGCTTGCACGGAGCGCATCAGCTGGGGACAGCACCGCCATTCTGGCAAGCAGTTGGCTCCTGAAGCTCTGGCTTGTTGCTGAATGGGATGTGAGTCCCTTTCTCTGACAGCAGGGGCAGGGCAGGTGGGGCACGTTGCTCCATTGTGACCACTTAGTCAAGAACTGCCCCGAGCTAAATCCTGCAGCCAGTCGTTTGGAGACACAGCCCGTTGGGAGTTAAAAACAGTCTATGATGGAGGTTCCACCACGGGCTAATTCCCCTCCCTGGTAAACGTCCACCTTCTTTCCCGTCTGACGTTGTCTAGCTTCAGCTTCCGGCCGCTGGCTCTTGCTCTGTCTTTCTCCGCTTGGTGGAAGAGCCAGTTGTTAGATCTTTGCGCCCCACGTAGATACTTACAGACTGAGATCAAGTTCTCTGAAAACACCCGCTCCGTGTGCCACAGCCATCAAAAAGCGAACAGAGTTAGGAGCCCCTCGGAAAGGGAGAGATAATCAGACAGAAAATATCCTAACGTCACTATAGAAATCCATGGTACGCCCAGCCTTTGAATGCTGCGCGCAGATCTCGTCACCCCGTCTCAGAAACTATGTATTTTTCCAAAGAATTGGGAAAAGAACAGAGAAGGGTGTCACGGAGTCCCCAGGCGATGCTCTGGAACTGCTCCCTATGAAGCCAGTCAGGACTCTGGGGAAGTCTCCTCTCTGGGAGCAGACTGTCTCCAGGGCAAGAAGCTCATACGGCTTCCACCTTCTTGGGTCTGACCTCAGAGCATTCAGCATCCTCTGCCACCCCCTGTGCTTCCCACAGTGAGTCCGCCCAGGCGGGCTCCTGGGGAAGCCAGAGGGTCCTGCACCCCAACTTCGCAGTCAGACGTGACTCTTAGCCAGCCAGTAAAACAGAAGGTTTATTAGACAACAGGAACATGGTCTAAACCAGAGCTTGTAGGTACATAGAACAGGACCCCTCAGCCGGGTCCATTTTGGGGGGCAGTGAGTCAGACAACCATGTCTGCACTTCACTCCACATCCCCAGCCAGCCCCAAACTGACACTGACTTCCCCTCCAACCCCTCCTCCTCTGGGCTTTGTCCCTTTCCTGGGCCAGGAGAGCACCAGATTCCTTTGTTCTCCAACCCTTTAGCTGTCACCTTGCAGGGGGGACGGGCCAGGCCATCAGTTGCCAGGAGACAGAGTGTCGGCCATTTATGTACCGTGGCCCTTTGCTCTGCAACAATCACACCTCCCTTATCCCACCACCTAGAGATTTAAGAAATGCATGGGGGAAACTGAGGCACCCCTACAGTATTCAGAGGATACATTAAGAACAGTCCCACTTCGTCACAAAGGGCAACAAAAATGATTAGGGGGATGGAGCAGCTTCCACGTGAGGAGAGATTAAAAAGACAGGGACTGTTTCTCTTAGAAAAGAGAAAAGGAGTACTTGTGGCACCTTAGAGACTAACAAATTTATTTGAACATAAGGAGTGTTTACCTCTTCACGTGACCCAAGAATCAGGGGTCAGCCAATGAAATGAATAGGCAGCAGGTTTAAAACAAACCAGGAAGTAGTTCTTCACCCAACGCACAGTTGACCTGTAGAACACATTGCTGGAGGATCCTGTGAATGCTGAAACTGGGTTCAAAAAAGAATTAGCTAAGTTCACGGAGGACAGGTCCAGCAATGGCTATTAGCCAAGATGGTCAGGGGTGCGATCCCATGAGTGTCCCTAAATCTGGGACTGGCCGACAGGCAATGGATCACTCGATAAATTGCCCTGTTCTGTTCCTTCCCTCTGAAGTATCTGGTGCTGGCTGCTGTTGGTAGACAGGATACTGGGCTAGATGGACCTTTTGTCTGACCCAGTGTGGTCGTTCTAACATTAACCGTCTCTTCACTTAACCTTTGCTTTGTAAATCTAAGGAGCTCAGTCTGTCCTTATAAGGCAGGTTTCTGATCCCATAACCGTTCTTGAGGCTCTTCTCTGAACCCTTTCCAAGTTATGTAGCAACGTCCAGAATGGGACGCGGGATTCCAGCAGTGGTCAGCCCACTGCCAAATATCGAGGTAAAATAACCTCTCCGCTGTCCGCTCCAACTCGAGATTCCCCTGTGTCCTGGGCTGGCATTAGATTGGCCACGGCATGGCACTGGGAGCTTATGCTCAGCTGATTATCTGTCATGCCCCCCCCGAATCTTCTTCAGAGTTCCTGTGTCCCAGGAGAGCGCCCCCTGGCCTTCTTGCACCTGGTTGTTGAACCCCTGCCAGCGTCCCCACCTGCGGAGTGATCTCTGGCTCTGTCTAGTGTCCTCCAACCTCTGCCTTCTGCTTTGACTGCCAGCCAGGAGGGTCCCCGATGCCAGAGGCGGGTTAAGGTGCCCACAGGCCGCGCGGTATTGGACTGAATCGCATGGTTACGGCTGTGACTGTGCCAGGCTCCTGGTCCCTTCCCGGAGCCAGCTGGTCCCTCTGGTTCTAAACACTGACCCCCCCCCACCCCTCCTTTGCCATTTCAGGGAGAACCTGCCCAGTCACTTCAAGTTCAAGGAGTACTGCCCACAGGTCTTCCGCAACCTCCGCGAGCGCTTCGGGATTGATGACCAGGACTACCAGGTGGGTAGCACGTTCCCTCGACACCGAGTGTGTCTGGGGTGGCGGGGGGAGGTGTGTCCTGGGCTCCCCGTTCCAGGGCCCTCTGTGCATAGAGGGGGACGTACACAGACCCAGGCAGCTACCCTGCGCCCCTTAAAGCTTTCCTTGGAACGCCCGCCTCTTCGCCGGGGCGGGTTGGGACCGGCTGAGCTGGGGTTGGCCACAGCAGCCTTGTTGCAGCCCTGGCCGATTCTCTGATATCGCTGGGGTGGTGCCCCTCACCGGGGCACCTTGGCAAGGCAGGCCGCTGAGAGATGCCCCTGAAACTCACCATCTGCCCCATTAGAGGGTGGAATGCCCCGGAGTGGGATGTCCCTGGTGTGCCCCGGGGTCGGCGCCGGGCGTGGTTCTCACACCTGCTCCCCCCCAGGTCTCCCTGACACGCAGCCCGCCCCACTACGAAGGTGAGGGGAGTGACCGGCGTTTCCTCACCTCCTACGACCGGACGCTGGTGATCAAGGAGATCTCCAGCGAAGACGTGGCTGACGTGCACAGCCTCCTTTCGCACTACCACCAGGTACGGCTGGCCAGGGGGTGGGGAGGAGGCTCTGAGGTGTCCCTGCCTCGCCACCAGGGGACGCCAGAGCGAACCTGCCTGCTACTGGGAGGAAAAGATCCAAGTTCTAATCCCAGCCCTGCCACCAACCTGCAGTCACGAGGGCACGTCACTGCCCCCCCCCCCCCTTCTGGCTGGGGTCTCCAGAGGCATGACCGGCTGGTGCCTCGCTCTCTGCCCTGGCCCCTCCTGGTCTGACGTGGCCCCGTCTCCTTGCAGTACGTGGTGAAGTGCCACGGGATCACCCTGCTGCCCCAGTTCCTGGGGATGTACCGGCTCAGCGTGGACAGCGAGGAGACCTACATGCTGATCATGAGGAATGTGTTCAGCCACCGGCTCGCCGTGCACAGGAAGTACGACCTGAAGGTAACGGGGCCGGCATGCAGGGCCAGGGGCGTTCACCTGAGCCAGGCTCCCGGGGCACCCACCGTCCCTGCAGACACACAGGCTGCTGATCATACTGCCGGCCCGTCTAGTCTGTCAGGGGGACCCCGCTCTCTGCTCCCCTCCTATGAGGCTGTGTCACCAGGGGTTGGCCCAGAGCATTGGTCCCCGAGGAGTCGATTGCCCCGGCTGCACCCGATTGGTCTCTCTGCCCTGAACCCCGCTTTCAGCAGCAGTTCGATAGAAACCCTCCTTCCCATTGCCCCTGCTGGGTCTTCCCTGGCCGAGGAGCTTCTCTCACGCCTCTGGACTCCAAAGGGCTCCCACAGGCTGGTCGGGATCAGGGTCAGGCCAACCGGGGCTGGGCGGCGTCCGTCAGAAACACCCCAGGACAGGCCCCCATTGGAGCTGTGTCTCTCGTCGCTTTCCGTACCGGGACACCACGTGGCAACCTAGTTTAGGGGCCCCATTTCCCCACAAAGGGCAGGTGGTTGCGACCCACCCTGGACCTGTTCGTGCCCTCCCCACCCCAGCATGATCCCAGGTGCTGCGGGTAGCTGTTTGGAGAGGCCGTTGTCAGCAGCAGCTGTGTGGAACTCGGGCCAGTTGCCTGGACGGATCCCACAGCCAAGCAGCTCGGAGGCCCTGGTACTAGCCCGGGGGCTCAGGGCAGTGAGGGCATTTAGCCGCTTGGCTCCCATCCATAATAATCAGGTGACAGTCCCCTAAATATCCCCCATCTTCTCCCTCTTGCTGTGGCTTCTTGCGGCCACCTGCTCTGTGCCTCTCCCCACAGACTCCTGGGTATATCTGACCCCTCCTCCTCCTGTGGCCGGGGTGGGGCTGGTGACTAATCGACGGGTACCTCTCTTGCAGGGCTCCCTGGTGTCCCGAGAAGCCAGCGACAAGGAGAAGGTAGCTGGGGATGGCTGAGGGTGTGGGGGGAGGGGGGGCGTGTCTCTGACCCATAGATCTCTCCACTCTGAAGCTCGCTTCCTTGGTACCTAGCTTGTTCTGGCGGGCAACAGTGCCCGGCCTCCAGGACAGCAAGCAGGGGGCCTGAGCCCCTGACTGAGAGGCATCGCTGCCCCCCAGTGAGATGGGCAGGGTGGGGGCTGACCCTGTCGGAGGCTGCTCCGGTAGGCCTGGCTGGTGGCTCCCATGGCAGTCGGGGCGGGGGGGGGGGGGTCCTCAGGCTGCAGCCGTGGGAGCGGAGCCTTGCTTCCCCTTCTGCAGATGTTCCTCAAAGCACCTGAGAACTCCACCCCTCCTCAAGGGCCAGCTTGGTATCCAGGCCCTGCCATGCCTGCCTGCTGGGGCTGAACTGGGGCGAAGCTGCCAGGTTTCCATGCCTGGAGATTGGGTCTGTGGGCCGACTACCCTGGGACTCCAGCCTTCTGGGATCCACCTCGCTGCTTGGCCCCGCTGGGCACACAGCCGCCTCCCGCCTGGGCCGCCCCACACCGAGTGGGAGCCGGGGCGAGCAGCCAAGTGAAGGGGGTGGCAGCTGTTGGGAATGCAGCCCTGTGCTTCTGGATAGGGAAGGGGCTTGGGTTTGTTCTCTGGGATCCCTGGGGCTGGGCAGCAGGAAGCTATGGGGTGTCCTGTGCCCAGCTTAGAGGGATCTTGCTGCTAAACGGGTGTTAACCAGGGCCTGCTGACTCCATGGGAAGAGCTGGGCTCTGTCCCCTCGGGGTGGGGGTAGGGGAGCCGCCGTCTGGTCTCCCCCACCCTAGGGAGGTGGAGCGTAGGATGGGCCTCTGTCTCTGATCTCTGATGTGGTACCACTGCTGGGATGGGCCAGCAGGTGGGTTTCATGGGGCGCTCTTGGCGGTGTGGGGAGCCAGGCTGGGCTCAAGCTGGTATCCCCTGGCCAGATAGAGCATGCCGGGGAGCAGCCCAGCCCCCTTCGAAAGGCAGCTCGAGCTGGCGAGGAATCAGCCGCTGTTAAATCCCGGCCTGAAGCACCGGGCAGGGGGAGCGGTTCTCAGCCCTGCACGGCCACCCCTCTGCCCTCCAGGGAGGGGGTGTCCAGGGCAGCAGCCCTCTCCCCCAGCACAGGCCTTGGTGGGCTCCGTGCGGAGCTCTGCGGGTCTTGGGGTCACCTTACCAGCGCGCTCCAGCTGTGGCTTGCTCTGGGGGGACTGATGCGAAGGGGCAGCAAGGCCGGTTCGTGGGCAGGAGTAGGGACAAGCTGATGCCAGCCTTGGCCAGAGGCTCGCTCTGTCTGGCTGGGGCCTGTGATTGACTAACCAGTCGCGGCTCTCCACGAGAGCCGTTCGGGGTGGAGGGGGGGAATGACCTGAGTTAGCCGGATAATCCTGATCTCGTAAGTGGCCTCCCCTGCCCTAAAGCCCGGGGTGGCGTCAGCCTCCAGTTAACAAGATTTGAGGGCCGCGAGATAATGGCGAGGGAAGGTTGATGGGATTGGAGCCTTCGGCTCAGCTGCCGGGGGAATCCTGCCAGGCTGAGGGGCTCTGGTGCTGCGTTGGGAGCCAGCCGCCGGCTCCTGTTGAGTCTTGCCTCTGGGGGGAATGGCTCCCTTACGGCCGGGCTCCTGTCACCAGCTCCTCCTGCCTTTGGGCACGGGTGCCATGTCCCTGGCCCCGCGCCCGCTGGCTGGCCCGGCTGCGGAATTCCTGGGGCAGCGGGTGAGGAATAACCTGGGATTCCCAGGCAGGGCCCTGTGGGGCAGGCGTCCTGGACTACCCAGCGGGGGGGGAGTGATGTATGTTCTGCATGGCGCTTCCGGGTGGGGGGGTTAAATGGGGCATTTCCCTTGGGTTCCACCAGGCGGAGCAGGTGGATTCTCAATTTTGGACCCTTGCAGAGGAGGTGGGGAGGGGCACTGCATTACCTGTGGGCCCCTTCACCCCATGGGCATGTGCCCCCGAACCGTCCCAGGAGGGGCAGCCCCTAGTCTGACGGGGTCTCTTGTTAGAGGGGCTGTGGGTTGCGAGGGGGTTTCATGGGGCCCAGTGCAACTCTGTGAACTGGGCTGCTTTGCAGGCTGTCCCTCGGTGCGTGGCCCCGCGTGTGTGAGGCTCCCCCCTCCACCCCCCGGACCACTAACCGTGTCTGGTTCCTTCCAGGTCAAGGAGCTGCCCACGCTGAAGGACATGGACTTCCTGCACATGAGCCAGAAGGTGTATGTGGATGAGGGGCAGAAGGGTGACTTCATGGAGAAGCTGAAGAGGGATGTGGAGGTAGGGCATGCCCCCTGGTGGGGCGGGGCACGGGCATGTCTGACCTCCATGCTGAGGTGGCAACTGTCCTGTGTCACCTTGGGAAGGCGACTGGGATCGGTTGCGGGCACCACCTGCAGGAGGGTGCTTGGGGGCGTCTCACCTTCCCAAAAGAGCTTGTCCTCCCTGAGACGATCGGCCCAGACCCGCACGGGGCAGCCTGTTAAGCACGGCTTGTCTAGCAACCAAAACCGGCTTGGGGGCTCTGCCAGACCCCTTGGGGCGCGTTGCCACTGCTGGCAGGGACTGAAACCTGGGGCAGAGGGATTGGGGGGGGTCTCAGCCGTGAGAAAGAAAGGCAGTGCCTTGGAAGGCTTGGTGCCCGGGTGCCCAGCAGCCCTGCTTGTGCCAGGCAATATGTTACAGTGAGAGCCGCACAAAGGAGAGACAGCAGGGCTGCCTTGCCAGGGTCACAGGCTGTTGGCAGTGGCTGGTACCAAGGGCCTGGCACTGCTGGGTCTCCCACGCCCACAGTAGCAGGTCCCTCGCGGCTCAGCTGACATTCTCAGCTGTGGAAGAGGGGGTTCCCAAACATCCCTGGAACCCAACGGAGCTGGAGAACTGCATCATGGGCCATGTCTAGCACCTCTTCCTGGAGTGTGGTGCGGCCCTGTGCGGTCGGGGTTCTCCCTGCCCTGCAGATTGGGGCAGGGGAACAGCCCCTTAGAGCAGGCCAAGGCAGGGCCCTGGGCCTTGCTCTAACCACTAGGTAACTTGGCCTGAGTGGGAGCAGCGGTGGCTTCTAAGGAGCCCCCTGGGTGGAATGGAGCCTGTCCCTGCTGCCCTGGTTCACCCCCTGCCCACTGCGCCCCTAGTTCCTGGTCCAGCTGAAGATCATGGATTACAGCCTGCTGCTGGGCATCCATGATGTCCTCCGGGCCGAGCAGGAGGAGGACGAGGAGCTGAAGGAGGAGGAAGAGGAGGGGGAAGACGTCATGGCTGTGGGCTCCTACGGGACGTCCCCCGAGGGGATCGGCGGCTACCTGAACTCCTACAAGCCGCTGGGCCCCGGGGAGTTCGACCCCTACGTTGACGTGTATGCCATCAAGAGCGCGGAAGGTGAGTGGGGCTGGCAGCGGCATGCCGGGGGAGCAGGGTTCTGGGGGCGGGTAGCTCTGTTCCTTCCTCACTTGCTGGCCAAAAAGGTGTTCAAAGGATGGGAGCCCCCGGCCCTTGCGTTCGGGGATGGATTTTCCCCGAATGCCTCGAAAACGGGGCCCCAGCCATGGGCGCTGGCCCGGAGCGCTCTGTGTGGCTGGTGGGTCGCATGGCCCTTTGCAGCAGCCTCGGGGCCAGGTGGCGGGGACGGGGATGGCCGAGGAGCTCGCTGAGAGTGGCAGGGCACAGATCCACTGCGCCCAAGGCTGGACCCCGGTCGGGGAGCTAGTGGGTCCCTGCCAGGGTGTGGAGAGGGGTCCGTTGAAGTTCTGGCAGCCGGGGTAAGCCAGGGTGTGGCCTTTCCCCCAGGCGGGCCCCAGCCGGAGGTGTACTTCATGGGCCTCATTGACATCCTCACGCAGTACGACGCCAAGAAGAAGGCCGCACATGCTGCCAAGACCGTCAAGCATGGGGTGAGTCCCGCTCGTGCCGCATCCGGGGCAGGGGGACGGAGCCTCCTGGCCACATGGGGACCGCAGGAGAAGGGAGGACGGCAGCTGCAGCCTCGATAAACGCAACCGGGCTGCCTGGCCTCTGGCCTGTTGACCAGCAGAAAAGCGGGCGTGGGAGGGGGTGTCAGAATTGTGGGCATATACCCAGGCGCCTAGCATGCTGGCTCTGGGCTCTGCCCCCCTTTGCCCCTGGGGGAGGCCAGGGGAGCAGGAATACTTCCTCCTCCCTGGTAGGTGCCCAGGGCCCGTGAGCACATTTGGCTCCTGGCAAGTGTTGGAAGGTCTCCCTGGGGTGTCGGGGAGCCTCGCCGGAGCGGGGCTCTATCTGGGCAGGGCCGCGTGCCCCAGAGCCACTTGGCTCCTTCCCAGAAATGTCTGATTGGTGCTGCTCCTGGGGGCACCCGGCTGGCAGGGCTCCTCGCTGGTCCCCAGCTCTGCCCCCGGGGCAGTTGACGCTGTTGTGCCCCCTGCAGGCCGGTGCGGAGATCTCGACCGTCCACCCCGAGCAGTACGCCAAGCGCTTCCTGGACTTTGTCACCAACATCTTCGCTTAGTCGTTACCTGCCTGGAGAGGCCCCCCTCTTTCCCCCCGCCCCCATCTCGTCTTGTCGGAGCTGAAGATCAAAGGTGTCCCCTGCACCCCATCCCTTGGTCTTAGTGCCCCCCTCTGTTTGCTGGCCGAAGGGCTCCGCTGAGCTCAAGAGAAGCCTGGGGGCCGGGTGGGCTCGGTTGCAAACCAAGTGCCTTATCTTTATCTGCCCTCACTCGCCCAGCCGGAGGGGTCTCGGGCGGGAGAGAGGGGAATGGATCCTCTGACTGGGGTGCGGGGGGGGCTGCTGGCTGAGGGGCCCTGTCTAGGGCTGGGGTCTGCAACCAGCCCTGTCTAAAGGGTGGGGGAGGCAGCCCAGGCCCGGCAATATGCAATAAGAGATTCCACCCTTTGGTGCCTTAGAGGGGGCAGACAAGTTCCTCCTTAGCAACAGTGACTCCCCCTCCCCCCCCTTCCCTGAGCCTGGGGTGGCAGCGGATCCCCTCTCCTGCCCACCCCCATGTGCACTCTGTACTGGTTCCCCCCAACCCCCAGAAGGGAGAAGGTTCTCTTGGCCTGTCCCACTGTGTAATTTATTCCTCGGTGAAATCTCCCAGCTGGGGTCACGGGGGGCGTTGTTAACACTAGTTTGCATTGGGGTCCCAGCCCCTCGCTCTGCAGCCATCTCTCCCCACACACTACGTCCCCCTGGGGTCATGGCTGCTGCTGGCTCCCCCGGCGCCTGCCCCCAGCCTCACCCGCACGAGGCCACAAGCCGCGTTAGGTGCCGAAGCTGGGGTTCGAGCCAGGGCCGGGCTTTGGGCCACCAGCGCTCATGTCTCTGAGCCGCTGGGGCTGGGACCTGCTCCTCAGCCCTGCGTGCCGGAGTAGAGCGACTGGACACAGAGCTGGCTGCCCCCGGCTCTGAGCACTCTGAGCCCATATGCAGGGCTCCTGGGGCTGGCGGGCCCTCCAAGGAGTTCCACCCTTCCTCCAGCAGGAGGCGCTTGCCCCTGCCTCGGGCTGGGGCCTGACCAGCATTCACGCGGCAGGGCAAGGCTCATGCTGGATTTCAGCTTTGCCTGCCCAGGGTCCCAGCGGCCCCATGGAGGGGGCATGGCGTCGCTGCTGCTGGGATTCCTCCCCTGGCACCTGCTGCCCATGGGTTGGGCTTTCCCCTAAACGTGGGGCTGCTTCTGCCCTTGGCCTGAGCCCTCCTCAGCCCTGGCTTGGCTCAGGCCGTGAGCTGACAGCTAGCCCGGGGAGATGGGGGCTGGGGGGAGGCCCAGGCCGGGGCAGGGCTTGGGTGGGTAGTAGCAGAGCCGGCCTCTCCCCGGGCCTGGTCTGCAATCCATTCTCCCCACTGCTGCCTTGGGGGGGCCCACGGTAGAACAGGTCAAAGAGGTGCTCTGAACTCGTGCCGGCCAGGCCGGACGAAGTGGCTACTCCCCTACCCAAAGCGGGCAGGGGGGTCCGCAGGGGCTCCCAAGCGGGAGAGGCAGTTCCTTGCCCTCTAGCCATCCTGCTGCGGGCAGTAACGCTCCGTGCTCCGGCCTGGGCAGGGCCCCGATCCTGCCCTTGGGCCGCTCAGGGAGAGGGGCCCTGCCGGCTGGGCTGCAGGTGAGTCTGTTGTATTTTTGTAAACTCTGGTGTATTTCCCTGCCCTGTGTCTGGATAGAAATAAATTATTGACTGACAGCAGCCTGGCTCTGGGTTCTTGGCCGGGCCAGGAGGGGCTACTGCCCTGGCAAGCGGACAGCAAAGGGAAGGAGATACGGGGTGGGGCAGAGCCCGCCCTGCCCCTACTAGCTGTCTGGGTAGGGACTAAGGCTTGTGAATTTCGCCAGCCATGCTTGGGGCGATGCCAGAGGCAGGGGTGAGGCTACGGTGCCCCCAGCCAGCTGCTGGGAGGGCAGGAACAGGGAGGGTCCTTCCTGACCCCTGGAGCCTGGGCATGAGCTGTGTGGCTACAGGTGATCCTCGGTCCTTTGGGGCTGCTGGCCCCTGCCCTGGGGGCGGCCCTCAGAAGCCCGGAGCTGGGGCTGAGCCCCCATCTCTGGTAGGGGAGAAAAAGGTTCTGGTGTTTTGTAGCCTCCCCAGCACCTATCTTGACCCATCCGGCTGCTTCCGCCTATGGGGGGGAGAGATAACTGAGTGGTACCCCCAATGGAGGGGGAGAGTCTCCTCTGCCCCCCCCCTCCTGGCTTCAGGGCCACCCCCCAGGGGAGCTCCTCCTCATCAGCCACCTCTGTCCCCTTGCACCCCCAGCCCTGGGCCCCTGCCTTGGGCAAATT
The DNA here is from genome assembly GCF_965152235.1 of Eretmochelys imbricata. Lineage (NCBI taxonomy): Eukaryota > Metazoa > Chordata > Testudines > Cheloniidae > Eretmochelys > Eretmochelys imbricata. Next base: position 3,816,155 of record NC_135591.1, read on the forward strand.
CCCCCCTCCCCCCCAAGCCTCTGCCAGGGGCGGAGTTGGAACTGCCTGACCTGAGCGCTGGGGGGGGGTTTCACTATAGTATTATCTGCCCTCCCCAGTACGCCCAGCTTGGACTTTTGAGCTTTTAAAATCCTGGCTTGTCCACCTGTCATGGGCACGTCTCCTCCCCCCACTGCTCCGGCACGGGCAGCTCCTCTTTCTTCTCGAGACCCTGTGATGGGCCAGGATACGAGTGGACTGCGCACTGGGTGTTACGGGGCTTATGAGAGGGGGGCAGTGAAGCCTGACGGGTACGGGGCTGGGCCTTAGGACACCGGGGTTCTGATCCTACTTCTCCCCGACCTTCTGTGGGCCCTTGAGCAAGTCACGGCCCTGCTCTGTGCCTCAGTTTCCCTCCCTGATCTGGCTGCGGAGCCTGTGTGCGCTTTGGGTGAGGCCCTGGCTCCAGGTCTGCCTGGGGCAGTGCCTATCACCATGGGCCCCACAACCTTGGGTGGGACCCCTGGATGCTGCCCAAACCCAGCTAATGGCGCTGACAGCTCAGGGGTGGTGTTGCTTCCACCCAGCCTCGGCAGGCCGCTGTCCCGCCTTCGGTGCCGGCCCTGCTGCTTGCAAAACATCCAGCCCCGGCCTCGTGCTCGGGGGGCAGCCGGGGGCGGGAGGCACCGTCCAGCTGGGCTGCGTGTTCCTGTTTGACTCCCCAGGGGGTTGCCCTCAGCCCACCCTCTCCCTGGGTTTCCAGGGGAACCTGTGGGGTGGGGTGAATCCCCTGCACCCCCTGCCTGGGAAGGCCCGAAGTCCCCTCCCAGCTGGGCCCAAATGGGGTCTCTACACCAACCCCCCCCCCCCATACTGGGACTTTGCCCTACTACCTGGCGCTCTAGGGCACCCCCCCCCCCCCCGCTCCAGCCTCGTATCCCCCAGACCCCAAGTGCTGCTGGGCTTTAGGCACCTGGGGGGCTAATGGGCCGGGGCCCATAGGCACAAAGCTAGAGACCTTCTCTCCCCCCCCCACCCCGCAATCTCAGCTCCAGTGTCTCCCCTCCCCCCCCCAGCGAGCTCCCCTCCCCCCCGGTTTCCATAGCGCCGCCGCAGCCCCCATCGCTCGCGTCGCGCCCGCCCCCCCCCCCCCGCGAAGAGGAGCCGGGAGCGGGTCGCTCGCTCGCCCGCGCCAGGCCGGGGAAGGGCCGGGCCCGCCATGGCCGCGACCCCCGCTCCCGCCCCACGGCGCCTCGGGGCTGCTGCGCCGCCAGGTACGGAGCGGCCGGGATCGGGCCCCCCTGGCCCGCGCCGCTGCGAGGCTGGTTCTCGGGCTGGGGGGCTGCAGAGATGGGGTGGGAGCTGCCGGGCGTGGGGGCTGCAGAGACGGGGGCGGCCGGGCTGGGGCGGGGGGCTGCAGGGGGCCCGTGCCAGGGATCGTGGCCCGGATGCACAATAGCGGCTTTCCCAGCGCTGCGGGCCATTGTGTGGGCGCGGGGGGGGGGGGGGGGGGTTGGCATGAAATTGATCTGGGCCATGGGCCGGGGGGGGGGGGGCGCTTGGTTTCCTGCCTCTGGCTGCAGATTCAGGAGGGTCGAGCCCATCACCTGTCCCGGCGGTGGGGGAGGGGGCCGCTGCCCCCCCCCCCCCCGGGAGTGTGAGCTGGGGCGGGGGGGTGAGTCCTGCTGGGAATGCAGAGCTGGGCGCGGGGGCGATGAAGGGGTGTGAGCTGAAGGATGGGGGTGGGGGCAGATGGGGGGGTTGAGCTGAAGGGGTGATGTGGGGGTGAACGGTCGGGGCAGATGCGGGAGTCTGAGCTGAAGGATGGGAAGGGGTGATGGGGGAGGGGAGAAGGGTGGGGGAGATGGGGGGTCTGAGCTGAAGGATGGGAAAGGGGGGAAGGGTGGGGGAGATGGGGGTCTGAGCTGAAGGATGGGAAAGGGGGGAAGGGTGGGGGAGATGGGGGTCTGAGCTGAAGGAAGGGGAAGGGGTGAAGGGTGGTGGAGATGAGGGGGTCTGAGCTGAAGAATGGGGAAGGGGTGATGGGGGAGGGGAGAAGGGTGGGGGAGATGGGGAGGTCTGAGCTGAAGGATGGGGAAGGGGGGAAGGGTGGGGGAGATGGGGGGGTCTGAGGTGAAGGATGGGGAAGTGGGGAAGGATGGGGGAGATGGGGGTCTGAGCTGAAGAATGGGGAAGGGGGGAAGGGTGGGGGAGATGGGGAAGTCTGAGCTAAAGGATGGGGGAAGGGAGGGGCAGATGGGGGGTCTGAGCTGAAGGATGGGAAAGGGGGGAAGGGTGGGGGAGATGGGGGGGCCTGAGCTGAAGGATGGAGAAGGGTGGGGGAGATGGGGAAGTCTGAGCTGAAGGAGGGGGAAGGGGGAAGGGTGGGGGAGATGGGGGGTCTGAGCTGAAGGAGGGGGAAGGGGGGAAGGGTGGGGGAGATGGGGGGGTCTGAGGTGAAGGATGGGGAAGGGGGGAAGGATGGGGGAGATGGGGTCTGAGCTGAAGGATGGGGAAGGGGGGAAGGATGGGGGAGATGGGGGGTCTGAGCTGAAGGAGGGGGAAGGGGGGAAGGGTGGGGGAGATGGGGGGGTCTGAGGTGAAGGATGGGGAAGGGGGGAAGGATGGGGGAGATGGGGTCTGAGCTGAAGGATGGGGAAGGGGGGAAGGATGGGGGAGATGGGGGGTCTGAGCTGAAGGATGGGGAAGGGGGGAAGGATGGGGGAGATGGGGGGTCTGAGCTGAAGGATGGGGAAGGGGGGAAGGATGGGGGAGATGGGGGGTCTGAGCTGAAGGATGGGGAAGGGGGAAGGGTGGGGGAGATGGGGGTCTGAGCTGAAGGATGGGGAAGGGGGGAAGGGTGGGGGAGATGGGGGAGATGGGGTTCTGAGCTGAAGGATGGGGAAGGGGGGAAGGATGGGGGAGATGGGGGTCTGAGCTGAAGGATGGGCAGGGGGGAAGGGTGGGGGAGATGGGGGGGTCTGAGGTGAAGGATGGGGAAGTGGGGAAGGATGGGGGAGATGGGGGTCTGAGCTGAAGGATGGGGAAGGGGGGAAGGATGGGGGAGATGGGGGGTCTGAGCTGAAGGATGGGGAAGGGGGGAAGGATGGGGGAGATGGGGGGTCTGAGCTGAAGGATGGGGGGGGTTCTGAAGAATCCCTGCGCTGTCAGGTTTTGGCCTGGGCTGGATGCTCAGAACAGCCCATGCCCACCCCTCTGCGTTCTTTGTCCTGTGGCAGAGATGCCCTGGCTGGGCTCAATTTCCCCCATGCCTCACCCCCCGTGCCTGACACCCAGATAGGCCTGGTGCCCTGACGGAGCCCAATCTCCGTTCCTCCCCCACCACCAAGCCTGGTGCTCTGATGGGGCCTGATCCACCTGCAGACTAGGATGAAGCCTGGTGGGGGTGGGGGTGGGGGTGAGGGGGGGCACTCGGCTGCAGGGCTGACCTAGCAGGATCTCAGCACTGGGCGCTGTCCGGTCTGGGGCCCCCGTTGGGAAGTGGAGCCAGCTCCCCCAGAGTCCTGCGCCCCTGCCCCTCTCAGCGGGGGCGACGCGTCCTGGGGGCCCGCCCTGAAGGGAGATCATGCCTGGGGCCGGGGGAGCAGCCCTGACACACCTTTTTGAACAGGGATCCTGGCCGGTGGTGTGGGGCTGGGGGGGGCGGGGGATATGCTGCAGCCCTGGCCCATCCCAGTCCCCTCTAGGGAGGAATCGGCCTCAGGACAAGCCTGCCATGGGGCAGCATGGAGGTACCAACTGTCTACATGGCCAGGCCGGCTGTACTGGCTGGTTCCTCCACCCCCAATCTCCCCCCCCTCCCCCCCCGTGCCCAGCTGGGGCTGGGAAAGCCAAGGTCTTTACCAGCAAATCCCCCACATCCATGGGGGAGGCGAGCCCTGTCTCTTGCCTGTTTCTCCCCTCCCCCCAACACATGTAGCTGGCCGGGGGCCGGTTTGCTATCAGAGGGTCCCGTGGGAGCAGCTGGTAGGATGTGGGGTCCCTTCCTGCAGCAGTTGCGGGGGCTGGGTTGTTATTGGAAGGTTGCTCAGGCTGGCTTGTTATTGTAGGGTCTCCTGGGGGCTGTGCCCCGTGTTTATTGCAATGCAGCCGCATAGAAGGGAATGGTAAAGCCCGGCTGTGCTGTGATTGCCAACGGCAGCTGGGGGGGTGCTCTGCTGTGCAGGGGGGCGATCATGGGGTCACACTGAGCCTGCTCCCCGCTCAGCCATGCTGAAGTCAAGTCATACTGGGAGGCCAGTGGGAGAGACTCCTCCCCTGGGGACACTGGCAAAGGGGTTGTCCCTGTGGTGGGGAGTTCCTCATCAGGTGCCCCCCACCCCCTTGCCCTGCCACCGGGGCCCTGCTGGTACCAGCTCTTGTCAGTGAGCAGCACTGACCCATGGCCTGAAGCGGAGGCAGATACCAGCTCCGGCGCCCATCTCGCTCCCTGCATCATGACACCCCCTCGTGTTGCCCCGGAGCCAGCCCTGATTCTGAGGGGAGAGTGCCCCAGCCTGAGCCCACCCCCCTTCCTGCAGCGCCCGGGTGGTCTCGGAGGGTCTCCCAGCCAAGCACTGACTCCCCGTTCCCTGAAGGGCGGAGGCAGGACCCCACCACGCAAGGATCCGGCTGCAGGACACGCTAGATTTGGCCGTTTACATCGTTATCCGGCGCTCGGCGACGGCAGGGAAACCTGGGGCCCCAGTTCCCCTCAGAGCCAAGAGTTACCTGGCATCGAACAGCCCAGCTGGGGGGAGCGAGCTCGGCTGGGGGGATCTGGGGTGCAGGAGTGGAGAAGAGATCTGGGGTGCAGCTGGCATTGCCGGGGGCCCGTAGGGGGATCGGGGCCCTGCAGTCAGCGTTGGGCGCCGTGGGGCAAATGTGGCATTGTCGTGGTGGTGGGAGGGCGTAAGCATTGGTATGGGACAGGGCTGGGCCCTTCACAGGAAGGCAGGGAGCTCAAAAGCGGGGTGGGGGGACCCTGGCAGGGTCCCCCAGAGCAGGCTGCGAGCCTGGAGCCGAGTCAGTCTCCGGGCCTGGTCCCATCAGAGGATGCGCAAGCCTCCGTGGGTCTCTCTGCAGCTTGGAGGCCTCTGCCCAGACGCAATGCCAGGCTCTGCTCGAGGCCCTGGCAGCTCCAGATCAGATGTGATGCCAGTCGCTGGGGGCTCTGGGAGTAAACAGTAACAGATCTCCCAGCCCCCCCACCTCGCAGGGCAGCGCCCACGACACGCGAAGCTCCCGGGTGCTAGAGACTCCAGGGCTCGGTTGAGGCTTACGGACCACGGGGAGGGGCCTGTGCACCATGGCTGCTGGGCACCGGCTTGTTTGGACCCAGACAGGCTGTCGGCAGCCCCCGTTGGGACGCAGCTCCTCCCCCAGATGCTTGTCACTCCCTGCAGGCGGGGAGCAAAACCCACCGCCCCCTCCATCCTCTGCACAGATTGAGCAGGGCCCAGAGAGCCACACCCCTCTCAGTTCCTTATGCCAGCTGCCTCCCCAAGTGCCCCCTCGCCTTCCTCCAGGGATGCCTCTTGCCTGGCAGAGCAGGCTCTTAGAGGTTTGTTAGCACACGGGCCTGTGGGACTCACTGCCACAGGATATTACGGAGGCTGAGAACAGGCATGAAGAAGAGAAACTGGCTGGGTGATCCTGAGGCCAGTGTGGATGTGCTCAGCTTGACAGGCAGGAGACCCAACACAACAGGGGCATGAACCCCCCCTGCCCCAGGGCACCGGCCGAACCCTGAGTCCCCTGGCAGTAAGGAGAAAAAGTCCTTCAGGGCAGGTTATTCATCGGCAGCCACTGGGGGATGGGGAGAGTCATGGATGTCCCTTTGCAGAGACTGGGCTGGAGCCCTGTGCAGGGAGGAATGTGTGCCCCTTCACTGAAACCGGAGTAGGGGGGTTCTTAGCATTCACACCCCTCCCATCCACAGCCTCCATCCTAGGGCTGGTCAGGAATGTGGAGAGGAAGCAGGGAGCCAGCCGGCCTGCGAGTCTGGAAATTCTGGCTTTTCCCTGAGCAGGCTGCCCCGCCAGGGCCTCAGGCTGCCGCTGACTGAAACTGCCAGGATTCGTGTCTGTTTCAGGGTTGTCCAGCACTGAAGGGCAGATGTGAAACTGCTATTTCAGTCAGTGGGTGCCAGGCCCCGGGAGCGAATGTGGGGAGCACCCTGGGGAGGGGGGGGTTTCCTAGAAGGAAAATTGAGTGGGGTTTCCATCTGAATTGGAACCAAACCCAATGTTAAAATATCCCCCGACCCAGAAACCCTGAGATCCGGCCAGCCCGGACCCCCGCCTGCCGCGAGTCCGGCCCAGGAATTCACCTGCTTCCCTGCCCTGGCTGTGAGGGTCTGTGGATCCAACATAATCTGGGAGCAGCCGTTTTGGTAAGATGGGCCGCAAGGTGCCCCCCACAGGCTACGACTGCGACCCCTTGTGACCCCCCCCTCCCCTCCATGCACTTTAAACACTGCCTGCCCTTCTGGGGGTTGGGGCCCGAGCAGTGGGGAGATCAGTGGGGCAGGTGGGGAGGCAGGGGATGGGCTGACAGACTCAGCTGGGCACCATGTCCTGTGAGCCGGACCTGCCACGGACAGACCCCCACGCCGCGGGCAGAGCCGGCGCCCCACGTCCTCTGCACAAAGGGGGCTGTGCTGGGAGCCCGCGGCGCCGGTGGGGCGGCTGGATGTGGGGTGGGGACTGCGAGCAGGGTGTGGAGCGTGGCAGGTGGTTCGGAGGTGACACAGACCGGAGCTGCCGGGGCTTGGTGAGACCAGCTGCATGGGGCCCAACTCCCAACCCGGGGCCCTCCTGGCTCCAGCTCTTGGCAGGCGCCCTGGAGAGGGGCCCCGGGCGAGGGAGAGCCGTGAATCACCGGGGGGGGGGGGTGTGGGGTGGAGATCACACAAGGAAGAGGGGGGCAGGGAGGAGATGGAGCCGGGGGGGGGGGGGGGGGGGGAGGAGGTGGAGGCAGGGAGGATGGGCCCCACTGAGCTGGGGAGAGCCCTGAACCTTGGAGGGTAGTGGGGGGGGGCGCTGAGCTAGCAGGGAGGGGACACGGGGGGGGGCGCTGAGCTGGCGGGGGGGGGGGGACGCGCTGACGCCAGGTGGGCCGATCAGCTGTCGCGAATGGGGGGGGGGGCTGGATAGCCCCGGGGGGGGGCGGGGCAGCCCCTGCAGCGTCGTAACCCGCAACCCCCCTTGTCGTCCCCCCCCCCCCCGGGTCTTTGTAGTTCCTGGTTCGCGGCTCCGCTGAACTCGCTCCGGGCGCTTCCTGCTTCCCTCTCCCATGGGCTCCCCAGGTAGGTGCCGCCCGGCCCGGCCCCCACTGCCCGGTACGCCCCCCCCCCCCCGGAATGGCCTGCACCCCCCCCGGTACGGCCCCCTGCTTCCTCCCATAGGGGGCAGCCCCCCTCCAGGTGCAGGAGGCCCCCCGCCCCGCTACAGCCCCCCCCCCTCCGATAGGGCCCATCTCCCCCTTTACCAGCCCCCCCCCCCGCGCGGTACAGCCCCCCCCACTTCCTCCTAGCACCCCCCCCCGGGGTAGTTCTCCCCCGAGCCTCTGGGGTTTGCTGCATCCATTGCGGAAGGGGGGGATCTCAGTGAGCCCCCCCCCCCGCCTTCTCCCACCTCCAGGTGTGGGGCTCTTCTGCGGCGGGAGGGGGGGAGGCTGTTCTCTTCCTGCTGTGGGTCTGCTCATGCTGGCCCCGGTGGGGGTGGGTCTGGGTTACACCTGCTGGGTCCTGGGGGGTGGGGGCATGTCTGGGAGCCAGGACGCCTGGGTTCTTCTCTCCCTAGCCGGGGGCGGGAATGGGGATCCGGTGGGTTAGAGCAGGGGGTGCTGGGAGCCAGCACTTGGGGCCGGGGCCTATTCTGTGGAGCTCCCCAACCCCCTAGCTCAGCCCCACTTTGGGGCTCCCCCAGCCTAGCTCTCCTGGTCCCCTCCCCCCACATCTGGTCAGGCCCCAGAGGGGCTCCCCCAGACAACAAAGGCCACAATTCAGTCCCCCCCCCACTCCTGAGACACCCCAACCCAGGGACCGACTGGGGCAAAAGCTCCTTGGGGCACCTCCCTCATGCACCCCAGGGTGAGGGGTGGTCTGAATCCTGCTGAGGTTGCTGGGTGAGGGGGGCAGCCATAATCTTGAGTGGCCCCCAGTGTGGGGGAAAGGGAGAGAGGCCTCCTCCCCTGACCCCGCTCGGGTGCCCCTCTTTGATCCAGGCTGGCAGGGAGCCCCACCTGGTGCCGTTGCCTGCCCCATGGGGTATAGGGCCCCAGCCCCCTTGCTGGAGCCATAGCTCCGGGGCACAAGATTCAGTGGGGCAAATGAAGGGGTGTTATTCCTGGCACTTACTGGGGTGGGGGGAGTGGGGCATGGCCCAATTTGGGATAAGTGTGTGTGGGGGAGTCTCCCTAAATGTGCCAGGGGGCTCGGGAACCACCTGCTCCTCGTGTCCAAGGCTGAGGCTCAGTTTGTGGGGCTCGATCCCAAGGTCCCCCATCCCTTCAGGGGGGGTTGCACCTCTCCGGGCTCCCCGTATTCTGGGCCTGGCCCCGGGGGGGCAGAAACTACCCCAAGTGCAGTGTTCTCTGGCCACACCCCTGATCTGCCCCAAGTAGGGGGCCAGGGCCTGACCCCACTTCACCGGCTGGGGCCCCTGCAGGGGTGATTCTTGGGTGGGGATGCACCCCTATTCTGGCCCATTCGCACTGGTGGAGGGGGGATGGATCTGTGTCTTAGGGTCCTGCTAGACTCCGCTCCCTCTCCCATGGGCAGCCCCACCCCTAGCCTCCTTATCCCTCCCCCAGGGCCCGGGATTTCCCATTCATTACTCTGCTGTTTCATAACCCAAGGTGGTGGGGAACGCAGCCTTCGGCCTTACGAAGCGGGTTTTTTCGCAGCAATCGTGCCCCCCTGTTTAAAAAAACCCTTTGTTAACCCCTCCAAACAAGCATTTCTCCCCCATCCCCCCCCCATGTTTTATTTTAATTGCAATGATATTTATTAAATGATTGTCTCGTGACTGTCATGTTTGTGATGGGTGACTGATCAGCTGTGGGGGGTGGGTGGGTGTGTTTTGTTTGAACTTGGGGGGGGGGTTCGCTGTGGGGCAGGCTGTGGGGTACGACCCGCCTGCCACCACTGAGATGGACAGGAGCTAACTCACCCCAACCCACACAGCGATAGGGGAATAGACCCCAGGAGATACACCCCGCCCACCCCCAGGAGCGTGGGACCCGAGGGTAGAGATTTAAAGGCCAGAGGGGACAACGATGGCTGGGCCGAGGGGATGGCCGGGCCCCGGAGGGGATCCGCCCCTCCCGATGCTTCCTGGAGCCGAAGGTTCAAATCCCGGCTGGGGCTGGGGCAGTTGGCTGGCTGTGGAAGGGGTGGGGGTGGGGGTGGGGCGGTGTCCGTTGTCTGTCTGTCTGTCTGTCTCTAGCCCACCCGGGAGGCGATGCCGGCGGCTTTGATGACTGTTCTTTTCTCTTCAGTGTCATTTGTTTTATCCAGGATGGGCGGCATGCGGGGGCGCCACTAAAAATAAGCTCACGGTCTCTAAGCCCGTCTGGGACTTCCTGACCAAAGAGGCCCCCTCCAAGCTGGTCAGGCTGAAGGAGGAGACCAAGCTGAGCATCCTGATCGATGGGGAGACCTCGGAGATCTACGTGCTGCAGCTCTCCACGCCGGCCCCCGGGGCCGGCAACGGCCTCTACCTGGCCCGCAAAGCCCTCAAGGCCTTGCTCAAGGAGACGGAGAAGGAGCTGAAGAAGGCACAGCGGCAGAGCGAGCTGGTGGGGTGCATGGCCCTGCTGGACAAACCCGGGGGCGAGCTGCGCCCACACGGGGCCGGCGTGGTCTCCCGGGGTCAGCAGACCTCCGGGGCCAGGGCGGGGGGCCCAGGAGGGGGAGGGGGCCTGGGGGGGGCGGCGGGCTGCTCGCGGGAGGAGGAGCAGGAGAACCAGTGCCCCATCTGCCTGGGGGAGATCCAGAACGTAAAGACTCTGGAGAAGTGCAAGCACTCCTTCTGCGAGGACTGCATCACGCGGGCGCTGCAGGTCAAGCGGGCCTGCCCCATGTGTGGGCGCTTCTACGGGCAGCTGGTGGGCAACCAGCCCGAGAACGGGCGCATGCTGGTGTCCAAGGACTCGAGCCTGCTGCTCCCCGGCTACGAGAAATACGGCACCGTCATCATCCAGTACGTCTTCCCGCCTGGCATCCAAGGGGTGAGTTCTCCCCCGGCCTCTGGCCCCAGCTCTGCAGCCCTCCCCAGCCCCCCTGGCTGCAGCGGGGGGTGGGGGGGCTTGTTGGGGCAGTCAGCTGCAAGGGGCGGAGGTCTGGGTCAGCTTCCCTGCCTCCCTAGCTCTGCCGGTGCCCCCTCAATCCCAACCCGCGGCCCCCTGCTAGCCCAGCCCTGGGTTCCCCACACCCCCAGCCCTGCCGGTGCCCCTCAATCCCAACCCGCGGCCCCCTGCTAGCCCAGCCCTGGGTTCCCCACACCCCCAGCCCTGCCGGTGCCCCTCAATCCCAACCCGCGGCCCCCTGCTAGCCCAGCCCTGGGTTCCCCACACCCCCAGCCCTGCCGGTGCCCCTCAATCCCAACCCGCGGCCCCCTGCTAGCCCAGCCCTGGGCTCCCCACACTCCAGCCCTGCCGGTGCCCTAAATCCCAGCCCCCTGCTCTCCCAGCCCCATGTGCAGTGTCCCCACCAGGCTGCGTTGGCCCTTGGATGCCCCCCCCTTTCCTGTCGCCCCCCCCCCCCCATCTGCTAATTTTCCCTCCGCTCTGGGGTCACCTGGTAAATCTGGATAAATCTAACTCCTCCCACATCCATCCGATCCCTGCCTTTGCCCCTGGGGCATGGCAGAGCCTTGGGCACGGCCCTGGCAGGGGGCGGCACTGGGGCACACCAGCCCTACCTTGTCCTGTCCCCTCTGGACTGGCGTCGCCCTGTGGCTCAGGGAGGCTGAGCACTGTGTAGGCCGAAAGCAGGTTGGCATTCGGGGGGCAGTGAGCAGAGGACCTTCCCCCTCCCTCTCCCCAAGAGTGATACCCCCTGCGTCAGTTGCAGGGTCACCCACCCCCGGGGTTCTGCAGGGCAGGAGGAGACCAAGCCCCCAGCTGGAGTGACCCAGGGGGCTGCCTGATGCCCGCAGTGAGCACTGGAGGAGACTCCGGCCCATGGGCAGCGTCACCCCTTGCCTGGCAGCAGAGCCTGTGCCAGGCTTCACAGCATCCCTGGCGTCTAATTGTCTCCGTCTCCCCCCTCTCCCCCCCCCGTTGCAGGTGGAGCATCCCAACCCCGGCGTGCGGTACCCGGGCACCACGCGGGTGGCCTACCTGCCCGACTGCCCAGAGGGGAACAAGGTGCTGGCCCTGTTCCGCAAGGCCTTCGACCAGCGCCTGACCTTCACCATCGGCACCTCCATGACCACGGGCAGAGCCAACGTCATCACGTGGAACGACATCCACCACAAAACCAACTGCACCGGGGGACCCCAGCTGTAGGCAGCCGCCGCCCGCAGGGCTAAGGGGCTGGGGGCCAGTGGCAGGGGTGCTGATGACCCATCTGTGCTCCTGAGTGGGGCCCGACGGGCACTGGAAACCTGGGGGGGGGCTCAGTAGGGGGCTCTCTCCCCTGGCAGTCAGTGCTGGCCCCGGTTCGAGGGGGCACTGTGCTGCAGGGGGTGAGATAGGGGGCTCAGCAGGGGGCGCTCTCCCCTTACTGTCAGTGCTGACCCTAATTCCTCAATGCGGTGCTAGGGAGCACTGTGCTGCCTGGTGGGGGCCCAATGCCCCAGTGCCGGGGGGCTCAGCGGGGGGCGCTCTGCCCTGGCTCTCAGCGCTGACCCCAATCCCCAGCGCCGGGGGGCTCAGCGGGGGGGCGCTCTGCCCTGGCTCTCAGCGCTGACCCCAATCCCCAGCGCCGGGGGGCTCAGCGGGGGGCGCTCTGCCCTGGCTCTCAGCGCTGACCCCAATCCCCAGCGCCGGGGGGGCTCAGCGGGGGGCGCTCTGCCCTGGCTCTCAGCGCTGACCCCAATCCCCAGCGCCGGGGGGGCTCAGCGGGGGGCGCTCTGCCCTGGCTCTCAGCGCTGACCCCAATCCCCAGCGCCGGGGGGCTCAGCGGGGGGCGCTCTGCCCTGGCTCTCAGCGCTGACCCCAATCCCCAGCGCCGGGGGGCTCAGCGGGGGGCGCTCTGCCCTGGCTCTCAGCGCTGACCCCAATCCCCAGCGCCGGGGGGCTCAGCGGGGGGCGCTCTGCCCTGGCTCTCAGCGCTGACCCCAATCCCCAGTGCCAGGGGGCGCTGTGCTGCGTGTCAAGACGCTGGTGACCCTGGCAGCTCCCGGGGCCCTTTCTTCAGGAATTGGGACACACCCCTCCCCGTGCCCTGGCCAAAGGCCCCCCCTGCGGGTGCCGGGGTCCCCCGTGAATGGCAGTGCACAGCTGAGGTGGCCAAGCTGGGGTGGGGAGGGGGGGGCTGCTGTGGCTGTGGGGGGGGGAGGGTGGGCTGGGGAGCTGTCCAGGTGGGGGTGTGCATGGCTGATGTCTCCCCTGTGTGTCTCCTAGATTCGGGTACCCCGACCCCACGTACCTCGCCCGGGTGCAGGAGGAGCTACGAGCCAAAGGCCTCACTGAGGATTAACCCTTTCTCTGCTGCGGCTCCTGCTGTGGGGCCAGGGGGCGACCCGGGGTGGCCGGGGGGGGGGCAGGACGGCCCCACAGCGTCTCCCGTCCAGCTGGGCCCGGGGCGGCCACCCGTCTGTCAAGGCAAGGTGCTTCGCCGGCTACGCCCTGGATTGCGGCTGTCAGCGCCAGAGCCCCTCCCCGCTGCCAGTGCTCCTTGGGGGGGCGGGCGGGGGGAGTGTGAGTGTGTGACCAGGGCGTGTCTGGAGAGGGTAGGGAGATCAAGCGTATGTGTGTGTGAGAGTGAGAGATCAGGGGTTGTGTGTGCAGGGGGTGAGGGGGGTGTGGCTGTACCGGGTGTGTGGGATCGGGGGTTGTGTGTGCAGGGGGTGAGGGGGGTGTGGCTGTCCCGGGTGTGTGGGATCGGGGGTTGTGTGTGCAGGGGGTGTGGCTGTACTGGGTGTGTGGGATCAGGGGTTGTGTGTGCAGGGGGTGAGGGGGGTGTGGCTGTACCGGGTGTGTGGGATCAGGGGTTGTGTGTGCAGGGGGTGAGGGGTGTGGCTGTACCGGGTGTGTGGGATCAGGGGTTGTGTGTGCAGGGTGTGTGGCTGTACCGGGTGTGTGGGATCGAGGGTTGTGTGTGCAGGGGGTTTGGCTGTACTGGGTGTGTGGGATTGGGGGTTGTATGTGCGGGGGGCTTGACTGTACTGGGTGCGTGGGATCGGGGGTTGTGTGTGCAGGGGGTGAGGGGGGTTTGGCTGTACTGGGTGTGTGGGATCGGGGGTTGTGTGTGCAGGGGGTAAGGGGTGTGTGGCTGTACCGGGTGTGTGAGATCGGGAGTTGTGTGTGCAGGGGGTGAGGGGGGTGTGGCTGTACTGGGTGTGTGGGATCGGGGGTTGTGTGTGCAGGGGGTGAGGGGGGTTTGGCTGTACCGGGTGTGTGGGATCGGGGGTTGTGTGTGCAGGGGGTGAGGGGTGTGTGGCTGTACTGGGTGTGTGGGATCGGGGGTTGTGTGTGCAGGGGGTGAGGGGGGTTTGGCTGTACCGGGTGTGGGATCGGGGGTTGTGTGTGCAGGGGGTAAGGGGGGTGTGGCTGTACCGGGTGTGTGGGATCGGGGGTTGTGTGTGCAGGGGGTGAGGGGTGTGTGGCTGTACTGGGTGTGTGGGATCGGGGGTTGTGTGTGCAGGGGGTAGTGGTATGAGGGGGGTGTGGCTGTACTGGGTGTGTGGGATCGGGGATTGTGTGTGCAGGGGGTGAGGGGGGTGTGGCTGTACTGGGTGTGTGGGATCGGGGGTTGTGTGTGCAGGGGGTGAGGGGGGGTGTGGCTGTACCGGGTGTGTGGGATCGGGGGTTGTGTGTGCAGGGGGTGAGGGGGGTGTGGCTGTACCGGGTGTGTGGGATCGGGAGTTGTGTGTGCAGGGGGTGAGGGGGGTGTGGCTGTACCGGGTGTGTGGGATCGGGGGTTGTGTGTGCAGGGGGTAAGGGGTGTGTGGCTGTACCGGGTGTGTGGGATCGGGAGTTGTGTGTGCAGGGGGTAAGGGGTGTGTGGCTGTACCGGGTGTGTGGGATCGGGGGTTGTGTGTGCAGGGGGTAAGGGGTGTGTGGCTGTACCGGGTGTGTGGGATCGGGAGTTGTGTGTGCAGGGGGTAAGGGGTGTGTGGCTGTACCGGGTGTGTGAGATCGGGAGTTGTGTGTGCAGGGGGTGAGGGGGGTGTGGCTGTACTGGGTGTGTGGGATCGGGGGTTGTGTGTGCAGGGGGTGAGGGGGATGTGGCTGTACCGGGTGTGTGGGATCGGGGGTTGTGTGTGCAGGGGGTGAGGGGTGTGTGGCTGTACCGGGTGTGTGGGATCGGGGGTTGTGTGTGCAGGGGGTGAGGGGGGTGTGGCTGTACCGGGTGTGTGGGATCGGGAGTTGTGTGTGCAGGGGGTGAGGGGGGTTTGGCTGTACTGGGTGTGTGGGATCGGGGGTTGTGTGTGCAGGGGGTGAGGGGGGTTTGGCTGTACCGGGTGTGTGTGGATCGGGGGTTGTGTGTGCAGGGGGTGAGGGGGGTGTGGCTGTACGTACCGGGTGTGGGATCGGGGGTTGTGTGTGCAGGGGGTAAGGGGTGTGTGGCTGTACGTACCGGGTGTGTGGGATCGGGGGTTGTGTGTGCAGGGGGTGAGGGGGGTGTGGCTGTACCGGGTGTGTGGGATCGGGAGTTGTGTGTGCAGGGGGTGAGGGGTGTGTGGCTGTACTGGGTGTGTGGGATCGGGGGTTGTGTGTGCAGGGGGTGAGGGGGGTTTGGCTGTACCGGGTGTGTGGGATCGGGGTTGTGTGTGCAGGGGGTGAGGGGGGTGTGGCTGTACGTACCGGGTGTGGGATCGGGCGTTGTGTGTGCAGGGGGTAAGGGGTGTGTGGCTGTACGTACCGGGTGTGTGGGATCGGGGGTTGTGTGTGCAGGGGGTGAGGGGGGTGTGGCTGTACCGGGTGTGTGGGATCGGGAGTTGTGTGTGCAGGGGGTGAGGGGGGTGTGGCTGTACCGGGTGTGTGGGATCGGGAGTTGTGTGTGCAGGGGGTAAGGGGTGTGTGGCTGTACCGGGTGTGTGAGATCGGGAGTTGTGTGTGCAGGGGGTGTGGCTGTACTGGGTGTGTGGGATCGGGAGTTGTGTGTGCAGGGGGTAAGGGGTGTGTGGCTGTACCGGGTGTGTGAGATCGGGAGTTGTGTGTGCAGGGGGTGTGGCTGTACCGGGTGTGTGAGATCGGGAGTTGTGTGTGCAGGGGGTAAGGGGTGTGTGGCTGTACCGGGTGTGTGGGATCGGGGGTTGTGTGTGCAGCAGGGTGTGTGGGATGTGGCCGTTCCGAGCTGGTGGGGTCGGGGTGGGGAGCGTGTGCCCTGTGGGGGGGAGATCAGGGTGTGCAGTTGCGGTGGCTGTACGAGACGTGTGTATGTGTAAGAGGGGGCCTGGCTCGCACACGACACCTCCCTGCACCACACCCGGCCCTGGCCCAGCTGCCCTCCTCTCCGGTTCCTGCTGGGCCCCGGAGCCGCAGTCGGCTGAGCTCCTCGCTGAGCACTGCTTTCCGGACCTACGTGACGTCGCGGCCCTGCCAGGACGCCTGCCGTGTGCCCCCCGGCGATGCCGCCCTCTGCGGGCACCTGCCTCAGCACAGCCAGGGCTGCGGGCCGTGGGCACCCCCTGCCTGGCCGTGGACAAAGGCTCCCGCTGGGACCCGCCTCTCCTGTATATACCCCTCCAATCCCGCTCCGGACTCTCCGCCGGGGCCTGGTCCTGGACGCGGCTACGCCGGAGTCCAGCAGCGCCGTCGTCTGGATCTGAACTCTGCTGACCGGCTTCCCCCGGCCATCGCCGCCGGCTCCACCTGCCCGGGCACCGCGGGACCCGTCTGTTTCTTTTGCCTATTCTCAGCATGTGGCTGCGGCCGTCCAGCGTGTACTGTGTGTGGTGGAGACGATGCGTCCCGTTCTGTGAGCAGACTCCGCTCTCTGTCCTGTGTTAACCTCCCTGCCCTGCGCCCCGGCTGAGCTGCTGCCCTGGGGAGGATGGGTCCCGGGTCTCTCCAGAGGGGGGAGGGGGGGTTGCTGGTTAAAAAAGAGGAGAAACCGAGTCGCTCGGCCTCTGACCCATCTGTCCTGGATTCTGTAGCTTTGGTGAATAAAAGTATGCAACATGTCTGCAGCCCCCTTTCTGAGCCCCGTGGCAGGGGCCACGGGGGAGGGCCCCTGCTGGAAGCAGAGTTGCCATTATTAGGGATAAGGTTGCCCAAGGCTGGCTCTTTGGGAGTCGCAGGGCTGCTATTATCTCTGTGTATTACAGTAGCACTTAGCCCCAGTCATGGCCCCGCACCCGTTGTGCTAGGTGCTGTGTGTTATTTATTAGGTGTATTACGGTAGCGCTGGGAGCCCCCCGCCGGCGTGGCCCCGCACCCGTTGCATTAGGCGCTGTACATGATTTATTAGGTGTATTACGGTAGCACTGGGTGCTGTGTGTTATATATTAGGTGTATTATGGTAGCGCTGAAAGTCCCCGGCATGGCCCCACATCCCTTGCGCTAGGCGCTGTACAAACAGGCAGGCCCTGCCCCACAAGCCTCCAAACTCAGAAGCAGACAAGAGACCCTAGATGGGCATGAAATGCAGCCAGCGCCAGGCTGTGTGATGGGCTCTAGGCACCAGCACCCTCACGGCTGCCCCCCTGCGCTCCGAGGGCCCGTTCTCACTCCCGCCTGTCCTGGGGCTGGATTTCCTCATTGTCCTGGGCCTGTCTGGGACCCTGGGCCCCAACTGCTGCCCCCGTGGGGCCCTCTGCGCCCTCCCGTCAGGACTGTGCCCCGTGCTGACACCGCCCGCCATAGAGAGGATTTGGAAGCCGGGGACTGTCAGAAAGGCCGGACGGGCTGAAATATCCATTCCCATGTTGATTGGTATTGAGGGGCCTCCCTCTGTTAACCACAGGAGCTGCCCAGACATGCCGCCGAGCGCTCACGGGTTGAAGAGACACGCGCTGGGAGGGGAAACTGAGGCTGACGTGGGCTGGGGCTGTGCCATTGTGGTGTAGACGCGTCACCATAGGCAATCAGCTCCCCGAGCCGCGGGAGCAAGGCTGGCAAGAACCGACGCTGGGCACGAGACCCTGAGTTCTCTGACTAGGCCGAGCTGCTGGCCCCGTTCCTTGAATTCGGTCCTCAAAACGCAGACAAACCAGCTCGGCTGAGCTATTCCCCTGGGGGGCTCTAGCCTGGGTAAGGCTGGGACGTCCGGCTCGTGGCTCTAAAGGGGGCAGGGGGGGTGACTGTGTCAAGAAGAAAAAGTGAAGCCACCCCTGGGGTTGCACCACGTTATGCCGGGAGAAAAGGAAGCAGCAGGAGGGGATGCAACTAGGACACAGCGGGGGTGGAACCCAGGAGTCCTGGCTCTGAGCCCCCAACCGCTGGACCCCCTCCCCCACTCCAAGCCTCTCCCCCGCTCCAACCCATTGGACCCCTCTCCCCTTCCAGAGTTGGGAACAGAACCCAGGAGTCCGGGCAGTGGGCTGGGCACCTCCCCCCACCTCTCAGGATGGCCAGATGTGGTTAGGGAGCATCCCTCTCCTCCCCCACAGTGCCCGCAATGAATCCCCCATCCCAGCTGCAGGCTGGACTCCAGAGCCAGCGGGCCGGGGAGGAGGGGGGGGCCCCATCGGTCTCCAACGATGGGGAAATGGCCAAGTATGGGAAGGTGGCGGAGGAGTCCCTGGGAGGGGAAGGGGCTAAATATAGGCTGCTCCTGCTGCAGCCCCGGGGGGCTTGGAGCGTCTCCTCCCCGCCTTGCCTCAAGGACGGGCTCTGCTCCAGCATGGGCCAGGCCCCTGGGAACCGCGGCGCAAATGTCTTCGGCTGCCCTGAGTGGTTAGAACAGGGGTCTGGGAGCCGGGACACCTGCGTTCTGTCCTCACCTAGCTGCCTTTGGCATGTCACACCCCAGCTCCGTGCCTCAGTTTCCCCACTGGTACATTCCTCACAATGGTGCTGGGGCTTCGTTGATGCCAGGCTCAGGGGGTCAGGGGGGATCCAATGTGGGGTCCCCTGCCCCAAGCCTTGTGGTGTCGGTTGCACCGGTGTGAGCCCAGAGAACCCCAGTGGGTGGGCCAAGCTAGACCAGGCCAGATGATCCCTTCCTTGCTGGGCACAACTGGGCCCCTCTGTGCCCACAGACCAGTGCCTGAGGGCACCCCAGCCCCACGGCACAGACCCAGGTGCTCAGTTCCAACCCCTGCTCTTGGCCAGCTGGTCCCAGCCAGGCAAGGGGGCAGATCCCCACCCCACTCTTGGGGTATCTGTGTGCTGATCTGTGCCCCATGCCCTGACACGGGGGGGACGGGGGCACTGGCTGCTACCCCTCCCCTCCGAATCCATCTGTAAGTTCTGGGATCTCAACCCCCCCCCAATTCCTGCCCCAGGGAGTGGGAATGGATGCAGCCGGGAGCCCCGTTCACCTCGCTCCCAGGCCCAGGGAAGGGGCAGGGCGACCCCCGTTGCCTGGCCAGCTCGTGGAGCTCCATGGTGGGGTGCTGGCAGGGGGCCACGGGTTGGGGGTTCAGCTCCGGCCCAGCCCGGCCTGGGGGCTCAAGAGCGGGGGACCTGGCACTGTTGGCTCCTGCTCGCTGCGGGCCCCTGGCCTCACTGTCTGTGCCCCCCCACTCACGCCCCACTGCTCATTTGTCCCCCGCCGCGCCCACCGGCCTGGTCCGCGCCAAGCCCTGGGAACATGGAGTCCTTTCCTCACACGTGGGCCCAACTGGTCCCCCTGGCCTTGCGGCCAGGCGCCTCTCCACTCAGCCCCTTCTTCTCAGCCCCGGCCAGGGCAGAAGCTGGGAGACCCACGCACCGGCGAGGTGCAGGGCCTGGACCGGGGCCGCCCCCGAGGATCCACGCCTCAGTGTCAGATGCCAGGAGGCAAAAACCTCAGGAAAGAGATCAAAGTGCCGCTGGCAAACCAGAGGTCAGGGGGGTCTGTCAGTCAGTCCATCCACCCCCCCCCACCCCTCCAACCATCCATCCCCCACACACACCCCAATTCATCTAGCCATTCATCCCCACCAACCCCTCCCTCCCTCCATCCCCTCACACACCCGCTGCCCATCCAGCCGTCCCCACCCCACGTCCACCTGCCCACACACCTCTCTATCCATCTCTCCTCCCCCACACCCCATCTCTCCTTAGCCAGACTCCTCTATTCCCCCCCGACTCACTAGCCATCCCTCCCTCCCACCCCGTACGGACGTACCCAGCTGGCACCCCCATGAGCCTCTCCCCATCTTCCATCCATTTTTATCCCCCCCTCAAAGTGGTTCTAATTCCCCTTTGTACTTGCTGGGCCCTGGGGCCACCCAGGTACTGGGGGTGGTGGTGGTCTAAACGCCCCAGTGGCCTCTCACCTCGGTCCAGCCTGCCCTGACTTCGCACTGCCCGGCTCCCTTGCCCTACACCATTGCTTGGCAGGAGCCGGCCCAGGGCAAACGGGGTTGAGGGGGGTTGATTTTAGCAACTGGGCTGCAGGGGAAGACCAGCTGCCCCTGGCTGGGAGGGGAGGGCGGGGCTGGGAAGGGTGCTGCCAGGGGGAAATGGGGGGTGAGGTTGGCAGGGCTCCGTGGCAAACAAGCTGGCGCTAAAAATACCTCGGTGGTGGTTACAAAAAGCTTTCTGCGGGCGGGTCGCTGACCGTGAGCTGCATGCCAACTGGGTCCGGGGCAGTCTCGCCTTGATGGCTGGGCTCATCAGCAGAACCGGGCCAGGCCCGGTTACTCCTTGGCTGGGAGGCCGCAAAACCAGGGGTCGGGGGGGCTCCCCTTGGAGCCAGGGCTGGCCTCGGCACTGGGGGGTGCTGTGCAGCGGGGTCCCGCCTCTGTCCCATGCTGACCCCAGCTGCTGAAGGGCTCTGGCTACTCCCAGCGTGGTGGGAAATCAACCCCTGCCTCCTTCCTGATGGTCCCAGGGCTGGGCCGAAGCCTCCTGGCTAAACCCCAGCTCAGGCTGCTCTGGCTGCCTGGACGCCCCAGGTTTCCTGCCCTAGCCTGTTACTGTGGGGCTGTTCCACCCCAGAGGCAGCTGCATATTCAGCACTTGCTTTCCCCTCCAGGCATGGCTGAGCCAGGGGAGGGCGCTGTCCTGGGGCCGAGACAGCCTCGCTCCTGCACACCTAGCTTGGCAGCAGGGTGTGAGCCTGGGCAGGGTCAGCCCCCCACCTCCCCCAGCATCTATTATGGCTCGGCTGGAGTAAATTATTCATGCTCAGCGGCAGTTCCCGGCCAGAAAGCTGCAGGCTCAGGCCTCCTGTGGCCCAGGAAGGATCTGGCCAGGGGGCTTTGCTGCAGCGAGCCAGGAGACGCAGCCCAGGTGGGTTTGACTGCCTGGGTCCCTCTCCAGGGTCTAGTGCTCTCGGCGTGGGCCCAGTGCAGGGGACGGGGCCGCTGTGGCTAACACCCCTGTGGAGGGAGCAGCTTGTCAGTTCTAGCAGGGGGAGGAATCCAGCAACCCTACAATAACAAACCAGCAGGCCCAGCCCCAGTGCTCCCAGGAGACCCTACAACAACAAACCAGCAGGCCCAGCCCCAGTGCTCCCAGGAGACCCTACAATAACAAACCAGCATGCAGCGGAGGGGAGTTCCCATCTGCCACGTCTCCTTCAGGAGCTGGGGGCTCAGGGCTCCTGCCAGGCTCATTTGGAGGAGGGAGAATTTGGGACCCATGGGCTGGGGATGGGGGTGCGTGTGAGGGGTACAGCAGCAAACTGTCATCAGTGTGTGTGTGTGGGGGGGGTCTGTGCAGGGGAGGGGGAAGCAGCAAGGGGCTCAAGGCCTGGGGGTGGAGGGGGGAGGGAGGAAAGGTGGCTGGCATGAATGAGAGGGACAGAGGACTCCAAAGTGGGTGGGGCGGGAGCCTGTATGTGGGGCCTGCATGGCGGGGGGGGGGGGGAGAGATGAGGTTGTGATGGGGCCCTTGGGTGGGGGGGACGGACACGGAGCATAGGTGGGAGATGGGAGGCAGGGGTCCTGCGTGGCGTGGGTGGGGGCATGGGAGATGGGGGAGGGGCAGGGCAGAGGGTTGGGGGGGGAGGGGGCAGGAGGATGGGGGGAAAGTCCTGCGTGGCGGGGGAAGAGCGGGGCGGGGGTTGGGGGAGGGGTCCTGCGTGGCGTGGGCGGGGGCATGGGGGAGGGGCGGGGCAGGGCAGGGCGGGGGTTGGGGGAGGGGCTCTGGCTGCGGCTCCTCTGAGCTCGGGCTCCAAAAATGTGTTTTGACTTTGGAAAGTGGGAGAGAAATGGCAGGAAACGAACGTCCCAGGGGAGTCCCCGACCGTAATTACCGGGCTATAGGGGGCAGCGGGAGGATCCTGGCTCTGGGGGAGCCCCCGACCGTAATTACCGGGCTATAGGGGGCAGCTGGAGGATCCTGGCTCTGGGGGAGCCCCCGACCGTAATTACCGGGCTATAGGGGGCAGCTGGAGGATCCTGGCTCTGGGGGAGCCCCCGAACGTAATTACCAGGCTATAGGGGGCAGCGGGACGGCCCGGACTCTGGGGGAGGCCCTGACCGTAATCACAGGGCCATGGGGGAACGGGGAGCCACCTGGGGAAATTTCTCTCTAGGGCACTGTCAGTGGCCTGAGCCTCTCCATTCCCCTCCACCCCTCGCCCTCCTCTGCTCCCTGCCCCACAGCGCTGGCTCCTCACCTTGGCCTGGAACCAGCTCCCTATTTCCTAGGGGCCTCCCCTGCCCCATCCCCGCCGGAGCCCAGGACACCCGCAGGGCCGAGTCTGCAGCTCCCCTGGGGACATCGAAAAAGAGCGACCCTCCAGAAGCCCCCCCGGCCTGGGGCTGGGCTAGGCTGGTTTTACATGGGACTAGCCTGCGCCTGGTCTGGCCACCCTGCGCTGCCCTTTGCCCTCCCAGCCCGCGCAGCGATGCCCGTTGAGCAGCGCTTCATTTGTGCCAGGGCACCGCTGGGCCCGGTGGCTCGTAGCCCCCGGCACCGCTGGGCCCGGTGGCTCGTAGCCCCCGGCACCGCTGGGCCCGGTGGCTCGTAGCCCCCGGCACCGCTGGGGCCCGGTGGCTCGTAGCCCCCGGCACCGCTGGGCCCGGTGGCTCGTAGCCCCCGGCACCGCTGGGCGCGGTGGTTTCTAGCCCCCGGCACCGCTGGCCTGCTGCATCCATTATGAAAGCAAAAACATTGCTCCAGCCCCAGCCCCTCTTTCATTCCAAAGGCAGCCCTGTCGCTGAGCTCCCCACCCGCCCCGACTCTGAGTGCTGCCCTGGGGGTCCCAGCACCCCCCCTTCCCCTGCGCTCTCCCAAGGCCGGGGAGCAGCCAGGGAGGAGGCGGGAGATAAAAGGTGGTGGCGGGACCAGGGAGGGTAGCAGCTTGTAGCAGAGAAGTTATGGTAGCTGCGGAGGAGCGGGGGGCCGGGGTGGGGGCCTCGGATCGGAGCCACGCAGGGATCCGTTGCTGTTTAGCAATCCCAGCCACTCTCGGCGGCCACACGGCAGGGTGCCCGGGGCTCCGCCCGGCACCCCTGCTCCCCCAGACACCTCCAGCCTCGCACTGGAGCAGGGAGCCTTTGGAGGCAGCCAGGCGGAAGTGGGACCCCCCAGCCCCGGGCCATGAAGGCCCCCCAGCAGGCAGCGGGGTGCACGGACCAGATGCTGGGGGCCATGGCCGATATCCTGACCTCCATGGCCCTCCCCAGCCAGCAGTGGGTAAGGGCCTGGGATGGTGGGGGGGGGGAGCGGCTCCTGGGGGCTTCAGAGCCACATGACATCTCTGGGGAGCATGTGGGGCTTGTGCAGGGGATTTGGGGCCATCTGGGTCCCCTATGAGCGCTGGGCCAGCCTGACAGGGGATGTTCCCAGGGGCAGTCGGGGGCTCTGTGCTGGGGTGAAGGGGGGTCAGTCTAGGGGCAATTGGGGGGGTCTCTGCAGAGGGGGTTGGAGGGTTCTGTGCAGGGTGGTTGGGCGGCCCATGTGGGGATAATCGGGGGTCTGTGCAGGGGCGTCTGTGCAGGGTGTTGGGGGCTGTGCAGAAGGAATTGCACAGGCCGCATGGGGCTGGCTGTGGGGTCTGCGTGGGGGTCACTAAGGGGGCCGTGCCCCCAGTGCCGGCACATGGGCTGCAGATTTTGGGGCCTTGATGCCGCCCCTCTCCGGCTCACAGGGTGTTTCCCGGCTGCTGGGCAGAGGGATCCCGCCAGACTCCCCTTCCCCTTCCCCCCTGGGTGGGTGCTGGGAGGCTCCATTCCTGGGGGAGGGGGGTGAGATTGGTTAGAGCAGAGCTTCAAGGGAGAAGCTGGGACCCCCCAGCCCCAGCAAACGGGCTTCCTGGTGTGGGGCAGATACAGTCCCAGGGATGGGGGGTATAAACACCCCACCCTGCGGATCCTTCCTGCTGCAGTAGTGCAGGCAGGCTCGTTTGTTATTGTAGGGTCTCTCGGGGCATTGGCTGTTTGTGCTGGTTTGTTATTATAGGGTCTATCAGGGGCTACGGTGGTGCATGGAGGGTTATTATTGTAGGGTCTTTCGGGGCACTGGGGCTGTACATGCTGGGCAGTTGTTGTAGGGTCTCTCAGGGGGATTAGGGTGATGTATGCTGGTCGGTTATTGTAGGGTCTCCTGGGAGCACTAGGGCTGTGCGGGCGGTTTATTATTGTAGGGTCTCTGGTGCGCTGGGGCTGCGCGGGCGGGTTTGTTACTGTAGGGTCTCTCGGGGCGCTGGGGCTGGGCGGGCGGGTTTGTTATTGTAGGGTCTCTCGGGGCGCTGGGGCTGCGCGGGCGGGTTTGTTATTGTAGGGTCTCTCGGGGCGCTGGGGGCTGCGCGGGCGGGTTTGTTATTGTAGGGTCTCTAGGGGCGCTGGGGCTGCGCGGGGCGGGTTTGTTATTGTAGGGTCTCTCGGGGCGCTGGGGCTGCGCGGGCGGGTTTGTTATTGTAGGGTCTCTCGGGGCGCTGGGGCTGCGCGGGCGGGTTTGTTATTGTAGGGTCTCTCGGGGCGCTGGGGCTGCGCGGGCGGGTTTGTTATTGTAGGGTCTCTCGGGGCGCTGGGGGCTGCGCGGGCGGGTTTGTTATTGTAGGGTCTCTCGGGGCGCTGGGGCGGGCGGGCGGGTTTGTTATTGTAGGGTCTCTCGGGGCGCTGGGGCTGTGCGGGGGGTTTGTTATTGTAGGGTTGCTCGTGCACCAGGCAGGAGGTCCAGTGGCTGCTGTATTAGCAGCATTTTTAAACACAACTCATGAAGAGGAATCTCAAGCCAGGGACATCCCCCCCCCCCCGCCCCGCATGTCACTGATTCTCAGCCTGTCCCTCCCCGAGCATTTGGGGCGGGGGCCAAGGCTCAGGGGGCCACATCTGAATTAGGGAGAAGCAGCGGCCGAAGGCGGGGGGCTGCAGTGCAGGGAGTCTCCTCAGACAGGAGGGCTCTGCCCTAGAGGAGCTCACTGCCCCATCCCCTCCCCATCCCCAGATCAGCTGGCAACCCCTCCCCGCACCAGAGCGGCTCACAGCTCCCTGCCCTTCTCGCGGGGCGGGGCTGGGGTTCTGGACCAGGCCTCCAAACACATGTTTCTTTTAAGAGTATCAGGAGTCTCAATGCAAAGGGACAACCCTACAATAACAAACCGGAGCATAACACCCAGCGCTTAGAGACCCTACAATAACAAACCAGAGCAACCCTACAATAACAAACCGGAGCATAACACCCAGCGCTTAGAGGACCCCTACAATAACAAACCGGAGCATAACACCCAGCACTTAGAGACCCTACAATAACAAACTGGAGCATGACACCCAGTGCTTAGAGACCCTACAATAACAAACCAGAGCAACCCTACAATAACAAACTGGAGCATGACACCCAGCGCTTAGAGACCCTACAATACAAACCGGAGCATAACACCCAGCACTTAGAGACCCTACAATAACAAACCGGAGCATAACACCCAGCACTTAGAGACCCTACAATAACAAACCAGAGCAACCCTACAATAACAAACCGGAGCATAACACCCAGCGCTTAGAGACCCTACAATAACAAACTGGAGCATGACACCCAGCGCTTAGAGACCCTACAATAACAAACCAGAGCAACCCTACAATAACAAACCGGAGCATGACACCCAGCGCTTAGAGACCCTACAATAACAAACCGGAGCATGGCACCCAGCGCTTAGAGACCCTACAATAACAAACCAGAGCAACCCTACAATAACAAACCGGAGCATGACACCCAGCGCTTAGAGACCCTACAATAACAAACCGGGAGCATGACACCCAGCGCTTAGAGACCCTACAATAACAAGCTCTTGTGAGGGTGGCAGTACGGGAGGAAACAAGCTCCTCTTTCTGCGTCCGGGGGATCCGAGCGGGGACCCCTCCCTGGGCTGGTCCCAGCCTGGGGAGTCTCTGAGCAGGAAGCAGCGGTGGAGGGTGAGGAGTGATCGGTGACAGCGGCTGACACCCTCCAGGCGAGGGTGCGGGTATGGCCGTGGCCAATGCCAACGCCCTGCTGCTCCAGGAGTGCCAGGAAACAAGTCAGCAAAGTCAGTGCCCAGGCTCTGCCTCCAGCTGGAACAGGCGGGAGTGGGGGGCACCGGCAGAGCTGGGGGGGAGCCAGGGCTGGGCTAGCAGGGGGCTGTGGGTCAGGATTGAGGGGCAGGACTTGGGGCGGAGCCCAGCTTTGCTCTCTGGCAGGGCGCCCTGCGCCTCTGGCCCATCCCTCCCCAGCCCCCCACACCCCCCCCACCAACCTGTCTGTCCTTCCTTCCAGCTGCCGATCTGTGCTCAGAGGGTCCGGGGGCCGAGATGCTGGCCGGAGCACCGCAGCTCCGAGGCCCCTTCAGGGAATGGGGAGCAGCATGACGGGGACCCCCAGAGCGGGCCAGCAGCACCAGGCCCCCCCAAGCCCCACGGTGTGGCCAGGCCCCAGACACCTGCCCCTCAGAAGAAGGTGAGTCCAGCTCCGGTTCCTCCCCCCCCCGCGCCTGTCTGCCCCCCAGGGTTCTGGGGCCTTGGCTGGGGGCTCCTACCTGTTCATCAGAAACCCCCCCCCCCCCCAGTCCCTGAGGCTGTGACAGCCAGGAACACAGATTAGCGCCCTCTGAACCGGTCCCTGGGCTCCTCGGCCGGCATGGGGAGGGATCGGGGCCAGGCTCTGGGGCTAGTGAGGGAGGATTGGCCTGCAGGGCCCCAGAG
This sequence comes from Eretmochelys imbricata, assembly GCF_965152235.1. Lineage (NCBI taxonomy): Eukaryota > Metazoa > Chordata > Testudines > Cheloniidae > Eretmochelys > Eretmochelys imbricata. The sequence goes on from NC_135591.1 coordinate 3,842,473, forward strand.
AGCAGTTGAGCCACGACGGGGGTGGGGTAGGAGCAGGAGCGGGGACTAGAGCCGCCCCCGGTTCTTCTCCAGACAAATCAGAGACGTCCTGGAGTCAGCGGCCCCCCTCAGGGCCTTTTCGGGGGAGTTTCCTGGGGGGTTCCGAGGGCTCTGTCCTGACACATGGCTGGAGAAATCCTGCGTTTGCCCCGCGTGGGGCAACAGCGTGAGCCCCCCCAACCCTGGTACCCCAGCCTGACCCACACATGAGGGGCACTCAGGCCCCTTGGTCCATTCAGCCATGGCCTCCCCACTGAGCCAGCCAGCAAGGGGGCCGGCTGGTGACAGTGGTTTCCATGCCGGGGCTACCCCTCCCTGACAGGTTGAGCTGAGATACCCCCCCCGCCCCCCAGTTCTTTCACCCAGGGTCATTGAATTTGTCAATCCTGCCCCAGGGCACGATGGGAGCCAGTGCCCCCTAGAAGAGAAAGGCCCCTGGCTCCATTCCCTGCCCCCCGTGCCAGCCAGTCTCATTCAGCTGGTACCTCCCTGCCCAGTGTGGGGCTGGCCCCACGGCTGCCTCGCAGGCCCAGATGCCCTGGGAACGGTCCCGCAGGCAGGTCTGCCAATGGCGACCCGCAGCCCCTGCCAGCCCAGTGACTGTCCCTTCCTGGTGCGGAGCTGTGAGGTGAGCGGTGCCCTCTGGCCAGTTGGCAGAGACACCCGGGGTCAGGAGTACGTGGCTCGCGTGGGGCTGGGGGGGGCGCTGGGGTACCTAAGAGACAACCCCGGTGGTTTGCCTTGAAGGTTCTGTGGGGTGGAGCCTGCGCAGGGGGGTCAGGCGCACCCGGGGTCGTGCCCCACTTTCCTGCCTCCCCCCATGTCCCTCACTCCCAGTGGTGGCCCCTGAAATGGCAGAGCCGGTGCCAGGCTCCAGGCGGTGACTCGGACGCCGGCTCCGGCCCCAGGCTGGGGGGCAACGGGCAGCAGATGGCACTGCGGTGCGGGCAGATGGATGGCTGCCCCGCAGTGCACCTGGGGGGGGCAGTGATTAATATAGGGGGGGAGATGATCCAGAAAACACCGGCCTCTTGCTCTGTTTTGCCCCCAGGGGGGAGGTCCATTGCACCTTTCAGCCCCCAGCCTTGGGGCTCAGCCCCACTCCCTGCCAGGCAGCCGGGGCTGCCCCCGCTCCCTGCCAGGCCTTTCGGGAGCCCAAGCTGGGACCCCGCCCAGGACCCCCATCTGCCCAGCGCCAGGGCAGGCTCTCCCCGCTGCAGGCCTGCTCCTCTGCAGTCTGGCTGCAGCCTGGGCTGGGAAGAGCCCAAGGGAGCGAGGGATGGAGGCAGGGAGGGGGAGGGATGGAGGGATGGAGGGATGGAGAGGGGGGAGGGAAAGCCCAGGCTCCTCCTCCTCCTCCCTGGCAGCTCGGCCCAGCCCCAGCCCCTGTTATTCCAGCGCTGAGCGTGCAGTGGGAGGAGCCCTGGGCCCCACGGCTTCCCCCGGCTCTGTGCCCCGATTCCCGCTGGCCCGGTCTATGGCTGGCACCCCTTGGGCAGCGGGCGCCGGTGCCCAGCACGGCCGGGCAGCACCATGAAAGGGGGGCACCAGCAGGGCTGCTCCTGCCAACACTTGTTCCGCAAAGTCCTTGCCAAGTGCAGCTGCTGTGACGCCCAGGCGCGAGGTCAGTGACTCCCCTCCCTCAACCCCCCGCCTGCCACCACGGGCTCTGCCCCCCCTCCCCCCACACCGGGGCGCTGTCCCCTGCGGGCACCTCTCCGGGGCATGGCACAGTAGGCAGCCGGCTCAGCCTACAGATGCCCCGCGGCCTCGCCCCGTTGGCAACGGCTGAGCCAGGCAGCGGGTGCATGGGGGGGGGCAGGTGAAGTTTGGAACAAGAGGGACGGGTGAATTTAGAGCTGGGGAGGCACGGGGGGGGGGGGCGAAGGGGGACTGGTGCATCGCTCAGTGTTAGGGGCTGGGTCCCAGGGTGGGTTGTAGTCTCTGTGGTGGAGGTGGCCCAAAGTGTGTCTGGGGGGGGACCACACAGTCCTGGGGGAGGGGGGGGTTGGGGCGTGCTGTGCCCAGACTCCAGCATCTGTCCTGGCCATTCACCATCTGCCTGGGGGGGGGTGCCCGGCTTGCCCGTGGTCCCACACTCGGCACAGGGGTCCTGCCCTCTCCCCCAGCCTGAGGCCCTGCTGACCTGGTTGGGGGCGAACCCCCACTCTGGCCCCTGTGGCCATTGCTCATCTCCCACTGCCTGCACTGGGGCTGCTGGGGTTGGGGGGCATTGGACCCCCCAGGGTAGGGGCAGGGAGGGGGGCCCTCAGTCTGGTCTGTGCACCCCAGGCTCTTACCCCTTTGCCCCCTGCGGCCCAGTGCCCCCCTCGCCCTGCACCAGAGCAGGATTTTGGCTCCTGCAACCAGGACCAGGGATCTGCCCAGGGCTCAGGTGGGGCCCTGTCTGGGGGCTTGTGTACCCCTGAGCCCCACCTCGGCCTGGAGCCCAGACTGCGCTGCAGTTCCAAGAAGGGGCCAGTAGGGGGCGCCCTATCCCGGCCACTCAGTTGCATTGCACTGCCCAGCCGAGGCTGGGGGTGAGGGTCCTGCAGCATCCCCACGCCCCCCGCTCTTCTCTGGGGAGTGCTCTGTAACTCGGGGGCAGCTCCTCTTCCCTGGATTGAGGGGCATCAGTAGAGCTGGGGGTGGGGGGAGCCCAGGGCTGGGCTAGCTGGGGGCTGCGGGTCGGGATTGAGGGGCACTGGCAGAGCTGGGGGGGTGCATGTCCTGGGTGACCCCATGGCCAGGGGGGGCATTCCCAGTGGCCCCGTGGCCGGGGGGGGAGGCCCCGTGTCCCCGGTGGCCCCGTGTCTGGGGCATGAGGATCCTTTTCTGTTCCATGATCCAACCTCTGGCACATTCCTTCCAGGCCCCAGAGACGTGTCTTGTGGGGGAGACCGTGGGACCCCTCAATCCCCAGCCCCCGCCCCCACTGCAGGGGCACATTAATAAAACTCCTTGGTCCCATTCCTGGCTCTGGGTCAGAAGGTGATGATGGGCTGGGAGCCAGGATGTCTGGGTCCCACCCCAGCTCTGGAAGGGGGTGGGGGCTAGCAGGTTAGAGCAGTGGGGGTTGGGAGCCCAGGACTCCTGGGTTCTACCCCCCAGGTTGGGGCAGGTGTGGGGGGGGGGAGTGGGGCCCCCAGCCCAGGGATCCTCCCTGGGAGCTGCAGCCCATTGCTGTGTCTCTCAACAGCGCCCCCGCCTGGCCAGCCTGAGGGCAGAGCGGACTGATGGGGCACGGTGCGGGCCAGCTGCCCCCACTGCCAGGACCTCTGCCTCTTCCCCGCAGGCCTGGGTCACTGGCGGGCGGGCGGGGTGGGGGTGGATGTCCCAGTGCTAGGAGTCATGGCGGGGGGGGTATCAGTGCCAGGGGTTGTCCTGGGTCGGTGTGGGGGTGGGGAGGTGGACAGGCTGTAGAAGTGTTGGGGACCCAGTGTGGTGGGAGGAGCCACCAGCCAAGCTGCCAGGAGAGAGAAGCTCTCCGGTCACCAGCCCCCCCATTGCCTGCCCCAGCTGGTGCCGAGCAGGGGACATTCACGTCCCCTCGCCCCCGATACCCACCGACCTCAACCCCCACCTGGCGCCCTCTCCCTCCGCAGGCGGGCAACTGGCTGCGCCAAGCGGGGCTTTCACCCACCTAATGGTAGAGAATTAGATGAGAGCAGAGAGGGGGCAACTCTCAGCCCGGACTCCTGGGTTCTATTCCTAGCTCTGGGAGGGGAGTGGGGTTAGAGTGGGTGGGCAGGGGCGGGGGGATTCTCTTTTGTTACTGAAATTCTTTCCCTAACCCCCAGTCATAGCTGGTGTGTTATTGTAGGGTCTTCCTGGAGTTATATGGCTGTACCCAGACTGGTGTGTTATTGTAGGGTCTTCCTGGAGTTATATGGCTGTACCCAGACTGGTGTGTTATTGTAGGGTCTTCCTGGAGTTTCGTGGCTGTACCCAGAACTGATGTGTTATTGTAGGGTCTTCCTGGAGTTTCGTGGCTGTACCCAGACTGATGTGTTATAGTAGTCTCTCTCAGAGCGAGGCTTGTTATTGTCAGGTGCTTCGTGAGTGCTGGGCTGTGCATGCTACTTTATTATTGTAGGGTCCCTTTGCAGCGCTGCAGCTGTAGACACTGGTTTGTTATTGTAGGGTCTCCCAGAAGCTCTGGACTGGGCAGACTGGGATCCTTTGTTGCAGCTTTGTGGGCACAGGGCTGCGGGCTCTGCTCTGTTATTGTAGGGTCTCTCGCCAGACCGGTTCTTATTGGCGGGTTGCTCCTGCTGGCATTGTTTAGCAGAGTCTGACCCTCTGTGGGGTGACAGCTGCCCCCTTTGGCCTGAATCTGGGGACCCCCCCCGCCGTGTTGGTCCAAGATCCCGGCTCCCCTGAGCGCCGGAGGGGCTGGTCGCACCAGCTCTTCCCCCAGGGGGCTCCAGCAGGACAGGGCCCAGCCCTGGGGGAATACCCCAGGCCACAGGGACCCCACCTGATCACCCCACAGGACTTGTCCTGGGGCTCAAGGCCCCAACACCCCCCAGGTCTCTCTGGTGCGACATCCCCATCCCGAAATGGAGCTGTTGTGACCACGGACAATGCGAACCCTGGGCCGGCCCACCCCCACGCCTTGCTGGACAGCCCCCAGCTGCCCCCCAAGCTGGGTAGTCCTCCCCTCGCAGGGTTCCCCCTCCCCAGCACAGGGCTCGGCTCCCAATGCCAGGGAGGGCTCTGTGTGGGAGGGATGAGCTCACAGGCATGGGGGGGGGGGGGACGCAGCAGCAGACAGCCCCCCCCCCCCCCCTCCCGGGGCCTGGCAAACTCGCCGAGTCAGCAGTAGTGTCCTGTTGCTCCTGCAGCTGGCCCGGTGCAGCGGGGCCTGGAGCCGGGGGGGGGCCTGGCTGCCCAGTGAGCCCGGGTAGCTCGGCGGAGGGGGGGGCTGTGAGGTGCGGAGCTAACACGATTGAGAGCAAACGCCCAGCTCTGCTGGTGCCCCTCACTCCCGACGTGCCCCCCCCCAGCTCTGCCAGTGCCCCTCACTCCCAGCCTGCAGCCCTCCCTTGTTTCAGGCCTGGGTTCCCCCCATGGCTAGGTGAGTGGGGGTCCCAGCATAATCGCACTGAGCTCTGAGGGGGTCACTGGCTTCCCGGGGCGGGGGGAGGCCGTCAGGGTCCCTCCTGCTTCTGCAGCTGGTGCTGGGGAACGCTGGCCCGAGTTCCCCCTGTGGAATCCCCCCCCAGCTCCCCCCACCCAGGGCAATTGCGCTGCTGTGCCTGTGCCCCCCCAAATCCTCCCTCTCCCTGGCTCCTCTCCCAGCTGATCTCCCTGTGTCCTGCCAGCTGACACCCCCCAGGCTCCTCCCCAGCTCCCTGGCTCCTCCCCCCCAACTGACTCCCCACAACCCCCAGCTCCTCCCTCGGCTGACGCCCCCCCAGCTCCCTGCTCCTCCCCCAGCTGATCTCCCCAGATCTCCCCAGCTGGCTCACCCCCCCCCCCCCGCAAGTTCTCTGGTCTCTTGCCCCCACACCCTGGCCAATTCTCTTCCACCCAGGCTGGTTTTACTGCCCGCCCCCCCAGCACAGCCTGTTTATACCATAATAAAATCAACATTTTTTGGTCAGCCTCATTAAAATAAACAGAGTGTAATGGGGAAATGTTGGCAGGATCCTGGGATGGGCGGGTGGCGGGGGGTGGGGAGCCCTGCACTTAACCCCCTGGCTGCTGCTTGGGAGCCCCTCCCCCAGAGGCCTGCCCCAGTGTGGGGCAGGTCTTCACGCCACCCCGCCTGCTGCCTGGAGTCCCCCCTTCATTCCAGCAGCTCCCCCTCCCCCACTGGAAGGGCAGCAGGGACCTGACTCCCCCCTCCAGCCTTTTCCTTTTGGAGGGGGTCTTCCCAGATTGCCCCCTCCCCCAGGCCCCTCACCACCCAGGGTGCTGCAGAGGGGGGCCCTCAGCACCCTCTATTCTGAGCTTGGCCGTTTGCCCTGCTCATCCCCCTTTGGTTGTAGAGAGGGGGTGGGGCTGGAGCCAGGGACTCCTGGGTTCTCCGGGCTCCAGTAGCAGGGGTTGCTCAGCCCACAGGCCTGTCCCCGGGGCTCAGTAAATCCAGCCACGCTGAGCGCTGCCCAACCCTGGGGCGTGGCTGGCGCCTGCTGCCAGGCCTGTGCACATGGAGCCCGGTGCCCAGTGCCAGCCCGGGTGCGGGAGGGCTGGGGAAACAGGGAACACAGCTGCCTTTGCTTGGCCCGGCGCCTGGCCACCGTCCCAGCCACGCTCCACACCAGCCTCAGCCCCAGCACTGCGGCTACCCTCTTCCCCCATGGCCACGCAGCTCCCCCACCTCAGCCCTGGCACCACCGGGCACCAGCAGCGCCCTGCGGGGCTTCCTAGGAAGAGCTGGTCAGCGCAGGGATCCCGCACGTTACTGGGAGGATCCCCTCTAGGGGGTGCTGGCTCTGATCCGGCCCCCGGGCGAGGGCACCGGCTGGCACAGGGAACGGGACATGGGGCCTTTTCCCTCTAGGGGGTGCTGGCTCTGATTCCGCCCCCGGGCGAGGGGCACCGGCTGGCACAGGGAACGGGACATGGGGCCTTTCCCCTCTAGGGGGTGCTGGCTCTGATCCAGCCCCTGGGGCAGGGCACTGCCTGGCCTGGGCCTTTCCCCATTGGGGGGCACCGGTTCCAGTCTCCTCCAGTTTGCTGCAGGGTCCCAAAGCCCCATCTCTGGGGCCCTGCCCCCCCCGCCCCGCCCCCTCGCTCCCCCAGGCTCCTTAAGAGCCTTTAAAAGAAAACTAAATGATAGAGAACCCAACTCAAGTCACACAATCCCCTGCCCCTCCCCTGCCCGGTCCGGCTTGTGCCGAGGCTCGGCCTCCGGCCCCCCTGCCCCGGGAACAGCGGGTGGAACAGGGCGGCCGCTCACCGGCGCTGCCAAGAATCTCTCCATGCACGTCCCGCCGCGGGCGCACGGCCCCTCCCCTGGCACGTGGGGGGGGGAGCTCCCGGGAGCTGGGCCATGGGGGCAGGACGCTGGTGACGGAGGGCGCGTGGGGGACAAATTCGGGCGGGGGGGCAACTCCCTAATCCCCGGGGGGAGAATAGGGGCTGCCAGGGGGGGCATCGGGGGAGCAGCCCCCCCCCTCCCCTGGGGCCTGGGATTCCAGGGCAGTTTGGGGCACCACGGAGCCAGCCCAGCTGGGAGCCGATAACTGTGCCCTGCTGCTGGTGCCAGGCCAGCCCATGGGGGGGGGTGCTCCCCCACTGCCCGCTCCCCCCCGCATTCCCTGGGCCTCCGTCCCCACGCCAGGGCCGCCCCCCGGCTCAGGGTGGAGGTGCCAGCTTGGGCCGGGGGTCCGAGGGGAGCCCCTCTCCCATGGGGGCGGCACGTTCCCCAAGCACTGTGCCCAGGCCCCTCCGCCTCGCCCCTGCTGGCGTGGGCGGGGTGCCCATGGCGGCGGCTTGACACGTCCCGGGCTCCTGACGCAGGCGAGGTTATTTCGGGAGCAGGTGCCGTCTCGCTGCATGGGGTTATCACCTCCCGCCAGGCGCTGGTCCAGCCCACGCCGCCCCCTGCCTCGCCAGGCCCTGCCGGGGAGGGGGCCTTCTCCCGCCTGCTACAAGCTTTGCTGCTGACTGGTAGCTGCGCTGAGAGCGGGCCCCCTCAGGGTCAGCGACCTGGGCACCCGGCTGCGATGGCAGGAGAAGGGGAGGGGGGTCCAGCGGGAGGGAACGTTTCGTGCCTCTCGAACGCATGTCCCCGTTTCCCCAAAGCAGCCGGCAGGGAGCGCTGCGGGGAACCCAGGACTCGGACTCCGGGGTTCTCTCCCCAGCTCAGTTGCTTTGGGGAGGCGCCTCCCTCACCGTCTCTCCCAGGAGATGGGGCTGGGATGAGGCTCCCCCACTGGGTAAAGTATGGGTTCGAAATGGGCTGGAGGGGGTGCTGATTCTGGGGTGCGTGGGCGAGGTGGGGGGAGATGTGTGTGGGGGGGGGGGAGAAATCGCAGCTGGAGCTGGGATCTTTGGTGCAATCCTGCGTATGGACAAAGTCCTGGTTCCCCGGAGGCAGCAGGAATCAAACAGCGGGAGGCTGGTGCTTTGCTCCTCATCTGAAGCCCCTTCCCAGCCAGCACTGTGCCCAAAAGCTCTCACACTCTCCAAGCTGTCCTCAGGGCCATGTTCCTGTGCTTTTTCTGCTGCTTCTCTTCAGGTAGCCACAGCGCCATCCAAATGATCCCCAGCTCTCTGGGTTTGCATTCAGGCCCCCCTTGGAAGCTCCCCCCCCCCCCCCGCTCAGATTCCTGACTGGCTGGTGCTTTTCATGGTGGCTCTTGTGGTTTTGCCTCTCTCGTGCCATAAAGGAGCTTAATTGCTTCTCATGTTTCTCTCTAACCCGCAGCCTAGCGCACACTGATGCGAATGCCCACATTCACGCACTCACCTCTGCACTCCCACGCACGTCCTTGTGCACACCCGTACTCGCACGCACCCCCTGGACCCAATTATCCAAAGAGCTCCAGGGATCAGGGCCTGATTTGCCCAAGGACCCTGAGCACTGGGAGGTGAGCTCTTTGGAAGCCCTGCACCCACCCGCCCCCGCCCTGGGCTTGCAGGGAGGGCAGGGGGCTTTGCAGGTGGTCTGCAGGACAGAGGAGGACAAGGCTGCAGCCGACGTGCCAGGGCCGTCCGGCGCCAGCTCCATTCCGCAGCTGGAATTGTTTGGAATAGAGGGGATCAGATTTCTGAGCTGGGCTAAGTCCCAGTAGCCCCCCACCCTGCTACCAGCACTCCCTGCTGTGGGGCTGAGGGATGGGGGCCTGGACAAGTGGGCGTCTGTGTCACCCCACTGTGCTGCAAACCCAGGGGCTAATGCCGGCTCCAGCCGGGCTGCTCAGGGCCTGGGTCGTCCCGGAGCAGGGTCCCTTTCCCAAGCATTTGATCCCACGCCACCAACCGGGCCCCGGAGAGGCTTGGCTTCTCTCCTGGGCCTGGAGAGACACTGCCAGCCCTACCCGCCCACAGCAGCCCCCCTCTGTGCCCGTCTGGCACCCTCTGAAGCCACCCGGGGCATGACCCCCGAACGCTCTCTCGGCTCAGTGTGTGTCCTCCCCCCGGAGGATCCCCTCTGGACTCATGTGAGAGCCCCCAGCATGTCCGTGTGCCCCTCTTCTCCATGCCCGCTCAGGGTGCCTCTTTGTTCTCCACAGCCCCCCCATGCCACACCCCACGGAGTATCCCCCCGCCCCCCCCGGAGAGTCAGCTCTCGCTCTTCCAGAGCTTCTCCCCCATGCCAGGACCCTGCGCACCCCGTGCCCATTCTATACCCACCCCCCTGCCTGCCCCTGCCCACCCTGCGCCCTGCCCCGCTCTCTGACCCCTCAGCCTCTCCTCTCCCGCAGAGCCCTACTCCGTGGCAGGCAGTGATGGCAGCATCTCGGCCTCGGTGGCCTCCATCCAGCCCCAGCCCTCGTCCGGCTCAGCGCCCAGCTCGCCCGGCTCCCGGCGCTCCGTCAGCACCCTCAAGAAGTGGCTGACCACCCCGGTGCGCAAGCTCAGCACCGGCAGCCTGGCCAAGGGCGAGCGGAAGCCGGGAGGGTCGGCCCCGGCGTGGGGGTGAGGGCAGGCGGCACGGCCGGCAGGAGGAGAGGAAGAGCATCGACCTGGGGCTGCTGGGCAAGGCCAACGAGCCCCTCATCACCCTCCGGCAGCCCAAGGCCACGGTGAGAGCACTGCGGGTGGGGGTGGGCACTGCCATGGGGGCTGGATTCCCGCGGGCTGGGCACTGCCATGGGGGGGCTGGGTTCCCAGGGGCTGGGCACTGCCATGGGGGCTGGGTTCCCAGGGGCTGGGTACTGCCATGAGGGGCTGGGGTTGGGTCCTGCATGGGGACTGGTGATGCCAAGGGACTGGTACCGCAGGGCTGGGGTGCCAGGCGATGGGCTAACATTGCCAGGGGAGGCGGGGGGCTGGCTCGCCCAGGGTTTAGGGGAGCTCTGGGTTAGCAGTTCCAGGGGTGGCACAGGGAGCTAGTGATGTGTCAGGACACACCCAGCGCCCTCAATCTGCCCCTGCCGCTGTCCCGCTGGGCATTGAGGCTCTGGCTGGGAAAACAGCCTCTTGAATTCAATTTCCCCTGGAAAACAGGGGATCTCCCATGGGGGGGCACCTGACCCCCGGAGGGAGAGTGAGGGCTGTGGGGGTAGGGGACATGCTCTGCAAGTCTCCCGCCCCCTCTGCAGGCCTGTCCCCCTTCCCCCAGCCCCTTTTCCTCCCTCCTCCAGGTCTCCCTCACTGGGATCATGGAGATCGGGGCAGGGGGTATAGTCCCCCCCATCCTGCTTTAGGAGAAACTGAACCTCTGGACCCCCCCGGCCCCCGTGGCAGAGCTGCAGCCCTAGCCCCCATCTGACCCCTGCCCCTGGTGTGTTGCAGGGAATTGGGCCCCACGGAGAGCGGAGCAGCTGCCGGACCTGGCTCTGCTGTGCAGCCTGCTGGAGGGGGGCACCGCAAAGGCAGACGCACAGGTGAGGAGGGGGCCTTGGGGGCGGGGGCTGGCACCGCGGGAGACCCCCCACCCCTTTCCCCCTGGCTCCAGGTCACCCTCACTGCCCCTGGGACCTCCCATCCCGGGGCGGGGGCTCTGCATTGCAGCGGGCACCCTGAGCTGAGAGCCTCTCACCCACGCCAGGGGTTAACAGTGATGCCAGAGGGGCTGGGGGGGCCGAGCGGGGGCGGTGGAGCTCCCCCCCAGAGGTGGGGCACACGCCCTGCCTCTTACGCTGCTGCCCCTTGCAGGGCACCCCCCACTCTGCCCCACACACATGCTCTCCATCAGCACCTGGCACAGACCTGCGTTTCTGGAGCGGGTGCCAAGACCCCGGGTGGGGGGCGGGCTGGGGGGCGGGCTGGGGTGCTTGTTCCTGCTTCTCTGCAGGGGGCAGGCTGAGTCACGCAAGGGGAGGGGGTCCTCCTCGCCCAGCAGGGGCCAGTCCCCAGCCCACATATGGGGCAGGGGTGGCACCAAAGGCAGCCCCCATAGGGGCGCCCGGCTGTCCTGTCCCAGCCGTAGAACCACTGCTGGTGACTTCCCAGGCTCTGCTCGGGTGCCATGTTGGGGGCTAGATGCCCCCCCCCCCCGATTCTGCCCCATTGGTACCAAGCGCGGCTGGGAGTTGGGGCACAGAGAAGCAGAGCCCAGCCCCAGCCACTGTGGGGGTTCGCTGTGGGGATTGACTCCGGTGGGGGGGGTCCTTGGGGGATTGACTCCCAGGAGTCCCGGTCCGTGGGGCGTTTAACCCTCGCAGGGCCCGATCCTGCCCAGGGTGCTGCCAGGCTGGCTTGGACCCGGCAGGACTTCCCCACTACTGCACACAGTGGAGGGGCCCTCCCCAGCTAGCGGGGTCTGCCTGGGGCTGGGGGGCAGGAGCAGGGACTGGGGGCTCTGGGATGCTCTTGGGGGCACGATGCCCGAGTTGGGTCTGCTGACATCCCCTCCCCCGCCACCCCGTGACTGTGCCCCGGCCCCCAATCTATGGGGTCTCGGTTCCCAGGGCATCCCTTGCAGGGCCTGCAGTTACTATGGAAACCGCATCTCTGGCCATTTGGGTTCCCTGAGATCCCAATCCCATGGCCCCCCACAGCAGAGGAGTCCCCTCGGCAACAGACACCCCGTGCACACGCAGACACAGCCCGCGCACTCCTGTGCACACGTAGACACCCCCCCCACCGCATTGCACACGCCAGACACCTCCCCCGCACCCCATTGCACACGCAGACACTCCCCATGTACACCCCCGTGCACACAGACACACCCCATGCACACCTCATTGTGCACACAGACACCCCCTGCACACACCCCCGTGCACACACAGACACACCCCAATGCACACCTAATTGTACCTGCAGATACACCCATGCACACCCCTTTACACACTCTCAGACACACACCCCATTTACACACTCAGACACACACCCCACACACCCCGTGCATACGCAGATGCCCCGTGCACACCTAATTGTACCTGCAGATACACCCATGCACACCCCTTTACACACTCAGACACACACCCCACACATCCCGTGCATACGCAGATGCCCCGTGCACACCTAATTGTACCTGCAGTTACACCCATGCACACCCCTTTACACACTCAGACACACACCCCACACACCCCGTGCATACGCAGATGCCCCGTGCACACCTAATTGTACCTGCAGTTACACCCATGCACACCCCTTTACACACTCAGACACACACCCCACACATCCCGTGCATACGCAGATGCCCCGTGCACACCTAATTGTACCTGCAGATACACCCATGCACACCCCTTTACACACTCAGACACACACCCCACACACCCCGTGCATACGCAGATGCCCCGTGCACACCTAATTGTACCTGCAGTTACACCCATGCACACCCCTTTACACACGCAGACACATACCCCACACACCCCGTGCACACGCAGACTCGCCCCATGTACACCCCATGCACATGCAGACACACCTCGCGCACACCTCATACACACTCAGAAATACCCCCGCCCACCCCGGGCACACCCCATTGCGCACGCAGACACGCCCCTGTGCGCACGCATTAGAAAGGGAGGTGCCTCCCGCCCCGTCCTGGCTCTCGGGGGAAGTGACTCGGGGGCGCTCCGTGGCTGCAGTGCTGGGGGGGGTGGTCAGAGCTTTCCGTGCCCCGCTGAGGGCCCCTTCCAGGGCAGGCACCAACTCATCTGTTGAGGGGGGAGCTCTGCCCCGACACACAGACTTGAGATGCCGGACCCCTGGCCCAGCTCCCCACAGGCCCCTGCGCCCCCCCCACCTGGCAGGGTCTCCCAGGGCTCTCTGCCCAGCAGCCTCGAGGCCAGTTGCCAATGCCCAGGTGGGAGTGGGCAGGGCTGCTCCGTGTCCCCTAACTGTGTCTCCCCTCCTCCCAGCAGGGCCCCAGCCCCCTTCATGTCCCCAGTGACCCCCAAGGCCCGGCCCACCCTGAAGAGGTCCCCGGGCACCCCCCGGAAGAGATAACGAGTGAGGAGCAGAGAAAGAGTGCCTTAGAAAAGAGTATGTAAGTGGAGCCGCTGCGCCCGTGGGACAGGGCTGAGGGTGCAGGGGTCCGGGATGGGGGTTCCTGGGTGGAGATGCCAGGGGATCTGGGATGGGGGTTCCTGGCTGGGAGGTGCCAGTGGGTATGGATGGGGGTTCCTGGCTGGGAGGTGCTAGGGGGTATGGATGGGGGTTTCTGGGTAGAGGTACCAGGGGGGCATGGATGGGGGTCCTGGGTGCAGGTACCAGAGGGTAGGGACAAGGTTCCTGGCTGGGAGGTGCCAGGGGGTATGGATGGGGGTTTCTGGGTGGAGGTACCAAGGAGTATGGATGGGGGTTCCTGGGTGGAGGTGCCAGGGGGTAGGAACAGGGTTTGGCTGGGGGTGCCAGCGGGCAGGGCTGTGGGTGCCAGTGGCAGGCCTGGGGGGTCCTGGGGTGCTTGGAGAAGAGGCTGAGTCCCCAGCACTGCAGGGGTTTGATAGGAATGGATCCTGGGGCTGGGAGTGACCTCGACTCTAGGTCCCTCCCTGGCATCGCTCTGGGCTTGAGCTGGGAGGGGGCCGGGGCGTCTCTCCCCTGGCAGCGGAGGGCGGGACGGGGAGGATGGAGGGGGGTGTCTCACAAGGGGCCGCGTCCCCTCCCCGCTTTCAGACGTGGCCGTTCCCTCCCGTGGGCAGGTTCGTCCTCACGGAGCTCGTGGAGACGGAGAAGATGTACGTGGAGGACCTAGGCCAGATAGTGGAGGTGTGAACCCCCCCAGAGTCCCCCTCCCTGGACAGCCCCCAGACCCTGGGTTCCCCTCCCCATACAGTCACCAGCCTAGGGTCCCCTTTCCTGGGCAGCACTCCCACCCCAGGGCCCCCTCTCCGGACAGACACCAGCCCTAGGGCCCCCCTCCCCGGGAAGCCCCCCACAGCCCCAGGGCTGCCCAGCAGCAGGCCCAGTCCTAGACCCCTGCTGGGTAGCCCCCCAAGCCTAGTGCCTCCCCGCAGAGCCCTCAGCCCCAGAGCTCTGCCCAGGAACATGGCCCCTCCCTGGGGTGAGCAGGAGCCTCTCCCTTGGCCCAGCACCTCCCGCCAGGGGCTCCATCCCCCCTCACCAGGGGCCCTACCCCTCCGCCACAGACTGGGCAGCAGCAGAGCCCCACCCCCACCCCATGTACCCCAGCGGCAGCTCCCCGCTAATCTGCCCCTCCTGCCCCCAGGGCTACATGGCGACCATGCGTGCCCGGGGCATGCCCGAGGACATGGAGGGCAAGGACAAGATCATCTTTGGGAACATCCATCAGATCTACGACTGGCACAAGGAGTGAGTCAGGGGATGGGACGCTCCCCCCCAACCCCCTGCCCTCCACGTGGGTCACAGAGACACCCACCCCCGCTCGCGCTGTGTCCCAGGGGCTGGGTTCTCCCTGTGCTGCCAGGGCCAGGCTGGCTGCCTCCCCACGCCCACGTATAGGCTGGGGGGGGCACACAGATGCACCCCCAAGAGATCTCTGCAGCGACCCCCCCCCTTCCGCCCACTGCAGAGGGGTGCCCGGACTCTGAAGGATCAAGGAGACGTCTGCGGGCCACCAGGCGAGTTCCCTGCTTCCAGCCATCCGGTGCCCTGCTCTGCCCTCTCCCAGATGTGGCCCCTTGTGGTGCCTGCATGCCCGCTGGGCCCCTGGCACACCCAGCTGCCTGAGGGGCTGGGGGGGCAGAGGGTCAGGGGGGGTCTGCCCCATGGTTCTCAGCCCTCTCTGCCCCCCCTCCCCCCAGTTACTTCCTCAAAGAGCTGGAGAAATGTCTGCACAACCCGGACCTGCTGGCGCAGCTCTTTGTAAAGCACGTGAGTCCCGGGCGTCGCTGCATGTTCCCTGCCCTGCCAGCCTGCCCCTGGCGCTGCCCTGCCCCCCAGCCCTGGCCCCGCCCTGCCAGCCTGCCCCTGGCACTGCCCTGCCCCCCAGCCCTGGCCCCGCCCTGCCCCCCAGCCTTGCCCTGCCTCCAGCACCACCCCACCCCCAGTCCTGTCTCGCCAGCCCACCGGGCCCTGCCCCTGGCACTGCCCTGCCTCCAGCCCTGCCCCGCCCCGCCCCACGCCAGCCTCCAGCCCACCAAGCCCTGCCCCTAGCCCCACCCTGCCACTAGGCCTTGCCCCCAGCTCTGCCCCAGGCCCCGCCCCTGGTCCCACCCTGCCATCAGCCCCGCCCCACCTCACCCCATTCCCAGCCCTGCCTCACCAGCCCACCGGGCCCCTGGCACTGCGTTGCCCCCAGGCCCCGCCCCCTGCCCTGCCCCGGCCATGCCCCCAGCCCCAGCCCCATCCTGCCACCAGGCCCCGCCCCACACCAGCCCCCAGCCCCACGACTAGCAGGCCCCCAGGCCTGCCCACACCACTAGCCCTGCCCCCAGCCCAGCCCTCCCACCTGGCCCCACTCCCAGCCCCACCCTGTCCCAGGCCCCACCCCTACCCTGCCACCAGGTCCAGGTCCCAACCCATCATGCTGCCAGGGCCCTCCCCCCAGGTCCCACCATGCCACGAGGACCCCATCTCATCACGCCCCGGAGGCCCTGCCCTATCACCCCACCGCTCCACCTCGCCGTGCCATGGGGCCCAGGTCCGGCCCTGTCACACCAAGAGGGCCCCGCCCCTGATCTATGCCGCCTCCTGCCCCCCGCCTCCTGCCCCACGAGGGCCGCACGCCATGGGGCTGACTGCCATATGGTGCTGCAGGGGCCCTGCCTGCTCTCCTGTGGGCACGTAACTGCCGGGCATCCTGGCTCCACTGGGGGCTGCCGCAGGTCGCAGCGGGCATCAGCCACGCCCCCGCGGGGATAGACGCAGGAGCATGTTCCAGCGTGTATTAGCGTGATGTAGCATGTGGTCGCATGGGCTGGCAGGTGTTGGAGGGTGTGCTCATGCTGTGGGGCGTGTGCAGGCGTGTGCAGGCGTGTGCCTGGGACCGTTGTCACCTGCTCCCCGTTCCCTTCCAGGAGCGCCGTTTGCACATGTACGTCGTTTACTGCCAGAACAAACCCAAATCGGAGCACATTGTCTCTGAGTACATCGACTCCTATTTTGAGGTGAGGGGACCCCGGCTTCCTCATCTGGCCCCTCTATGACCGCCCCCCACAGCTGGGATGCTGGTTACCCCCATTAAACCTGTCACGGAGTCCCCGGGCGATGCTCTGGACGGCTCCCCACAAAGACAGGCAGGACTCTGGGGAAGTTTCCTCTCTGGGAGCAGCCTGTCTGCAGGACACACAGCTCACCCGGCTCCACCTTCCTGGGTCTGACCTCGGAGCATTCAGCCTCCTCTGCCCCTCTGTGCGCTTCCCACAGCGAGTCCGCCCAGGCAGGGTCCGGGGGGGGGCCCAGAGGGTCCTGCCCCCCAACTTCGTAGTCAGACGTGACTCTCAGCCAGCCAGTAAAACAGAAGGTTTATTAGACGGCAGGAACATGGTCTAACACAGAGCTTGCAGGTGCAGAGAACAGGACCCCTTAGCTGGGTCCATTTTGGGGGGCAGTGAGCCAGACAACCCCGTCTGCCCTTCACTCCATGTCCCAGCCAGCCCCAAACTGAAACTCCCTCCAGCCCCCCCTCCTCTAGGCTTTGTCCCTTTCCCTGGCCAGGAGGTCACCGGATTCCTTTGTTCTCCAACCCTTTAGCTCTCACCTTGCAGGGGGGAAGGGCCCAGGTCATCAGTTGCCAGGAAACAGGGTGTCGGCCTTTGTCTGTGTCCGCACCCCTGCACACACCTGCCCTCTAGGGCTCTGCAATGATCATACACCCTTACCCCACCACCTAGATCCTTAAGAACTGCATAGGGGAAACTGAGGCACCCCCACACTATTCAGAGGAAACATTAAAAACAGTCCCACTTCGTCACACACATCTCTCCCCCCTTCGAGACTGAAGTGAGCGGGGTCACTTTAGGCGGTGACCTGGGGAAGTTCGAAGCCACCAACGTTCCCATGGATGCCCCAGCATCTCTCCCATTCCTTGGTGGGAGTTACACCAGGCCCTTCCAGTTTCATACCCTCCCTTAGGTCGGGGGTGGTCGATAGCACTTGCATGCCGCATATGGGAAGGTTTATGCGGGCCATGCCCTTTTGCCACCCCAAAACTCCCGGGGGTCAAACTGGGATCGGGTCTACTCCCAGCGCTCCAGTCTGGAGGGCTGCAATTCGGGCTCTCTTGGTTAAGAGCCCCCATCTTGACCTGGGCCACATACTGTTCACTGACAGAACTAGCATGGAGACATCCCTTTCTCAACAACTTTGTTTCCCCAACAAGCTGGCCAAACACAGCCACTTGGTTAGAGGACTGTTTAACTTTCTTAACAGCTTTCACTCCATCTGAGACCTTCTCAAAGCTATCCACACTGGATCCTTCAACAGGAAAGTCAGTGGATCCATTCACAACAGAAAATTTCTGGCTGTTAGGAACTGAAACTTTCTTGATTAAATCACTTTCACACCCTTCAGTGGCAGTAAACTGCTTGCAAAGACTCCATGAGGATTCCTTTCCCTAGGGCTTTTCTATGCAACAATTCACCCCTCACAGAAATTCTGCTCTTAACCTCTTTACTTAGGGCTTGCTCTAGAGGAACACTTTCCTGAGCAACAACAGACTCTTTCTGGGTCTCCCTTACATCCAGAATTACCTCTGGCCCATCCGGCGGTTTCCTACACAATTGCCTTTCAGGCAAATTTATAGACTTCTTGGATAAAAGGTTAGAAGCCTTCTCCTTCCCTTTGCCACACACAAGTTCAGGAATCTTTTCCTTCTTTCTACAGGTTTCCACACCCTCAGTAGGTAACACAATCAAATCACCTTTCTGCTCTCCTTGTGCCCTGGCTAGGATCTCACCGTGATTAGACGGAGTTGCGACACTCTTTCCCAACAACATACTAGCTACGGGCAAAATACAAGCACCAGAATTGTCTGGTCTCTGGGATTTTACATAGATGCTAACTGGATGTGACCTAGTTACAGGGCCATTCTCCCGAGTAGACCCAAACTTAGGACCCTTCCCTTCCTGGGCTTTAGCTGAATCCAGAACCAACTCTGAGACAACTGCACGACCCTCAACCATCAGAGGCTGAAAGGCCCCTTTAAGAGCCGGAGACACATTCTCCTTTCCCAGACACCCAGCTTGGGATCTCATTCCCCTTGTCCCAGCACACAGGGCTGTTCACAGACAACTGCTTGGAGACCAGGGTAGCTCCCTCCATAGGCAAGTCAATACCCCTGACAGACACAGGCACGTTTCCTTCCCTGTCACACTTCTCCACCCAGCTAACAGGTGAGGTCCAGGGACACTCATCTTCCACCCTCCTCGCCTTCCCACCCTGCTGACTAGACACAGCCATCAGCTCACAAGGCTGCCTAGGCTCATCCAAACTTTCCTTACCAAGCACCTTGCCACTCCCCACAGATCCCCTGCCCTGCCTGTGTCTCCCCCCACTCAGCTGGGGTCTCAGCTCCCCCTGTGCTCAGCGCTGCCCTTGCTGTCCCAGAGGGGGTAGGCAGCGAGCTCCCTGCTTTCCTCACTGCATCAGAGCCAGCGTGAGCCCCCTGAGCCCCCTCTCTGGTGTGCAAGGGGGCGGGGAGCATCTCTCTGTCCCACCCAGCCCCAGGGGTCTGCTTACAGGCAGGCAGGTATCCTGATCCTAGCCGCTCCTCCCCACTGCCAGCCACGTCATCTGCATTTTCACTGACCATTTCCCTCTCCACCGATTGGTTCCCTGGATTCAAATTCAAACCCTTGGCTGTTACAGGAGCAAGGCCTGGATCCTGTCCCAAAGAGACACAGTCACCCCCCAACAGGGTCTCGCAGCTGGTGTCCTGGAGAACCCCAACGACCAGCCAGCCCCACCCCTCCTGGGTCTGCACAGGGATCTGGGCCATAGGCAGGGTGAGGGGCAGCGTCCCTGGGACCCTCACCCAGCTCACACAGCCCCTCAGCATCTGAGGCTGCACCACCCGGGGCCTGACAGCAGTTCTCTCTGTCCCAGGATCTCGCCACCCCAGGAATGTCTCCCCATTGACCATCACCTTCCGCTCCCACTGGGGGTCCGAGGGGGCCCTACCCCAGGGAACTCCACACAGACATATAGGTTGGGGTCAGGAGTGGGAGCCTGTCCACCTCCCCATCCATCTGGCTGACGGAGTCTACGGCCTTGGGACCCAGCAAGGGAGCTAGACACTGGGGCTTTTCTGCAGGGTCCCCCTGGTTCAAATCGCCAGCCTGCTCAAAGGCAGTGAGGTGGCATCCACATCCCCCCCTCCTTAACCAGGGGCAGCAATTTAGTCTCGAGGTTCCCTGTGGAACTGGCCCCCCAGGGTCTATCCGCACTCACCCCTGGGAGGTCCCCTAGGCCTCTCCGCTCCCCCACCGCCAGCTCATGCTGCTGCTTCTTCTGCAGCTCTTTCTCGGGCTCTCGCTGTCTCTCACAGTCCTCTTGCTCTCTGGGACTCAGCTCCAATCCCGTCCGTCTCGGATCCCCCGATGGGGAACCCGATCGTGAAGACCCCCGTCTGGTCGGGGACAGGAGTCTTGGGGATGCCTGGCTACCACTCCAGCTGCTCCCAGATCCTGCTATAGCCCCAGTTGAGGTCAGGAATCTGTCCCTGAGAGCGGTCATCCTCCTCCAGCTGCAGGATGAACTGTGCTTTGGTGAACTTTCCAATGCGTAACCCTCTCTTTCTGCACAGGGTTACAATGTCCTTCTTAAGGAGACGGTGACAGGCCGTCACTCCGCTCTTCCCAAGTTGTTGTGGACTCACAGGCCTGTGTGCTCTCAGCTCCCCACGGTTTCCAGGGAGAACCCCTAGTGTGCCAGCCCTTCTCGAGGTCACCACCTCTTTGCCAGGGTCCAGCTGCAGACTCCTCTGCCCCTGGGACCGCTCGCTGCAATCCCCAGGGGAACCCTGTTACTGCAAAAGTCCTTCTCTCTCCCAGGGCCAAGCCGCAGGCTCCTCAGTCCCTGAGACTGCTCCCCGCAGTCCCCAGGGGGACCCCATTACTGCACAGTCCTACTCGCTGGTCACACACTCCTAGGGGTTAACCATCCCCCTGAAACCGCTCCTCTCTGAGCCTTCAGCACGCCTGGTCCTCGTCAATCCCCCTTCGTTTTACTGCTCCCCAGTCACTTACTGCAGGAAGAGCCATCCATGGGGTGCAGTTCATCCCACCGCTAGCACCAGTTGTCATGGAGTCCCCAGGCGATGCTCGGGAACTGCTCCCTACGAAGCCAGTCAGGTCTCTGGGGAAGTCTCCTTTCTGTGAGCAGCCTGTCTTCAGGACACACAGCTCACACGGCTTCCACCTTCCTGGGTCTGACCTAAGAGCATTCAGCATCCTCTGCCCCTCCGTGCGCTTCCCACAGTGTGTCCGCCCAGGTGGGGTCCTGGGGAAGCCAGAGGGTCCTGCCCCACAACTCCGCAGTCAGACGGGACTCTCAGCCAGCCAGTAAAACAGAGGTTTATTAGACAACAGGAACATGGTCTAACACAGAGCTTGTAGGTACAGAGAACAGGACCCCTCAGCTGGGTCCATTTTGGGGGGCAGTGAGCCATACAACCCCGTCTGCACTTCACTCCATGTCCCCAGCCAGCCCCAAACTGAAACTCCCTCCAGCCCCCACTCCTCTGGGCTTTGTCCCTTTCCCAGGCCAGGAGGTCACCGGATTCCTTTGTTCTCCAACCCTTCAGCTCTCACCTTGCAGGGGGGAAGGGCCCAGGCCATCAGTGTCCAGGAAACAGGGTGTCGGCCATTCTCTGTGTCCAGACCCCTGCACACACCTGCCCTCTAGGGCTCTGCAATGATCATACACTCTTATCCCACCACCTAGATACTTAAGAAGTGCCTAGGGGAAACTGAGGCACCCCTACACTATTCAGAGGAAACATTAAGAACAGTCCCGCTTCATCACAGGACCCCCCTCACCCCTCCCTCGCCCTCTGCAACCTGCCCCATGCTCCTCCCCTCATCCTGTGCAACTTGCCCCATTCGACCCCCCCCCTTGCTCCCCCAGTTCCCCTTGTCTGACCCCCGCTCTTGCTGTCCTGGCTCACCCCTTCCAAGCCCCCCACAACCTCACTCCCCCAGTGAGGATCCCACCTTGCTACATCCGATCCCCCCTCCCTCCCCCAGCTGGGACCCCAGCTCACCCCATCTGTCTCCTCCAACCTGCCCAGTCTGACCCCACCCCCACTTACTGCCCCAGTCAGAACCCCAGTTTGCCCCGTCTGCCCCCCACCCTGCTGCCCAGCCTGGCCCCTCCCAACCCTCCTGGAGGTGGGCAGCACCAGGCCAGTGGGGGCACCACAGGGCTGATTTGCTGCCTCTGTTTCCCCAGGAGCTGAAGCAGGAGCTGGGCCACAGGCTGCAGCTCAACGACCTGCTGATCAAGCCAGTGCAGAGGATCATGAAATACCAGCTGCTGCTCAAGGTGAGAAAGGTCTAGCAGAGCCGGGGGTGCTCCGCCCCAGAGCCAGCCGCCCACCCCGGGCTGCCCAGGGACGGGGACGCTCCAGCCCAGAGCCAGCCGCCCACCCCGGGCTGCCCAGGGATGGGGATGCTCCAGCCCAGAGCCAGCCGCCCACCCCGGGCTGCCCAGGGACGGAGACGCTCTGCCCCAGAGCCAGCCGGCCACAACCTGCTGCCCAGGGGTGGGGACGCTCCGCCCCAGAGCCAGTCCAACGTCTCTGTGATGCCCCTGAAGCCCGACCCACAGCCCCCTGCTAGCCCAGCCCTGGGTTCTCCGGAGCGTAAACACCCCCTCTGGGTTCTGCTGAAGGCTCAGTGTAAAAAGCAGCAAACCCAGTGTCTTGGGAACCCAGCCCTGCAAGCTGAGTGGAACAGGGTGCCTCTGAACCAGGCTCCCTGCCCTGGCATCCTGCCCTGGCACATCTGCTTCTTCCTCTGCCCATGTTAGGAGGGACGCCATCTGCTTGGGGGTTAATTGGGGCCGTTGCCAGCCCCTTGATGGGGTCAGGGCACCCCCTTTCCCATCGCATCCAGGATCTGGAGTCGAACCCCATCCCCCAGTCCCTTTTCTCTTGCGTCCCAGGATTTCCTGAAGTACTACGGCAAGGCCGGGATGGACACGGAGCAGCTCGAGGTAGGGATGGAAAGAGCCAGGAGTGGGGGGCGCCCGGCCCACAAGCTTCTGCCCGGGGCAAGGCCCCACTGGGCTTAGGGGTCGTTCCCTGCAAATGCACCATCCCAACCCTCTAGCAGTGTCAGGGGGGATTGGGCAACATTTCCCTGGGAACCGGGGGGCCATGGGGCAGTGTCTCCATGGAGACCAGGGGGTCACGGGCAGCATCTCCATGGGGACTGGATGGGGCATGGGCAGCATCTCCATGGGGAGTGGGGGACCACAGGGCAGCGTCTTCATGGGAACCAGGGGGACATGGGGCAGCATCTCCGTGGGGACCGGAGGGGGCACGGGGCAGCACGTCTCCATGGGGACTGGGAGGCACGGGGCAGCATCTCTGTGGGGACCGGGGGGGCGGGTGTTTGCCAGGGGGGTTCATCCTGGGGTTGGTTCAGTTCCCACTGGGAAAATGAAAACAACTGGGTCATTACCTGAGCAGTGTGGTGGGGGGGGGGGGGGCGGTGCGAGTCTGGGGAAAACCCACCCAACTCCGCCAGCGCCCCTTACTCCCGACTGGCAGCCCCAAGTGTCTGCAGCTTCTGCCACCCAAGGTGGTGCGAGGCGCCCGGCTGCCCCCCGGCTCGCCCAGGGCCTCTCCTGGCTCTCACTCCCCCTTGCCTCGCAGAAAGCCGTGGAGGTGATGTGCTTCGTGCCCAAGCGGTGCAATGACATGATGAACGTGGGGCGGCTGCAGGGCTTCGAGGTAGGAGTCGGGTGGGGGGGGGTCTCCTCTGAGCTCCGGGCATTGGGATCCCTCGGGGGGGGGGGGGGGGGCAAGCAACTGTCTCCCCGCCACGCATAGGCCCTGTGCTGGGGCAGCCTCTGCTCTCGCCGCCGGGGGTTGGAGGTGGCTCTGCTGTCAGCCTGCCATGGCCCCCCCAGGGGCACTCTGGGACCCGGGGTTGTGGGGGGAATTAGGGGGGTCTGTGCCCACTGGGGGGGGGTTTAGAGGATCCGTGCCCTCTGGAGGTGGAGGAGTTACAGGGTCCATGTCCCCTGTGGGAGGTTGGGGGGCTCCATGTCCCTGTGGGGGATTGGGGGGCTCCATGGCTCTTTGCCCATATTCCAGGGTGCTGGGCCAGACCTTGGCTGCGTTCTGCCCCCTCGCCTGTTCGCCGAGCGGCCACCAGGGGGCACCGATTTCCCCCAAGGCTCCCCTGGAGCTGGGATCTGAACCTGAGCACCCCAGTGGGTCCCGTGGGGCCGTGGCTATTCCCTGACTGGCCAGGTGGAGTGGGTGCTGATGGGGGGCTGGGGTGTGGTCAGGTGGGGGGCGCTGGCAGGGTGGGTCAGGTGTTGGTGGGGTGCGGGGGGGGTGACAGGAAGTTGGAGGGGCTGGAGGGGGGGCTTTTGGCCCCCGCGTGACCCCTCCCTCCCGCCCCCCCAGGGCAAGCTGACAGCACAGGGCAAGCTGCTGCAGCAGGACACCTTCTGGGTGACGGAGCAGGACGGCGGGTTCCTGCCCCGCTGCCGGGAGCGACGGGTCTTCCTCTTCGAGCAGCTCGTCATCCTCAGCGAGCCGCTGGAGCGGCGCAAGGCCTTCGCCACGCCCGCCTACCTCTTCAAGAGCAGCATCAAGGTACCGCCGGGAGCCCCGCCCCGCCCCGCCAGGCCCCGCCCCCACCCAGGCAGGCCCCGCCCCCATCTCTAGAAGGCCACACCCCCTGTGCAGCTCCACCCTGCTGGGTCCCGCCCCCACCATGGAGCCCCGCCTCTGGCAAGCCACCCAGGGGGACTCCCCCTCTAGCAGACCACACCCCCACCAATGGAGCCCCGCCCCTGGCCGGCCCCGCCCCCACCTGTAGCGGGTCACACCCACCCACGGAGCCCCACTCTGGTGGGCCCCGCCCCCCACCATGGAGCCACACCCCCACCCATGGAGCCCCGCCCCTGGCCGGCCCCGCCCCCACCTGTAGCGGGTCACACCCACCCACGGAGCCCCACTCTGGTGGGCCCCGCCCCCCACCATGGAGCCACACCCCCAGCCATGGAGCCCCGCCCCTGGCAGGCCCCTTCCCCACGTCTAGAAGGCCACACCCCACCCATGCAGCTCCACCCTGGTGGCCCTGCCCCCACCACAGAGCCCCGCCTCTGGCAGGCCACACCCCCACTAGGGAGCCCCGCCTTTATTGGACCCCGCCCATGCCAGAAGCCCAGCTCCCCTCTGGGAGCCCCGCCCCTAGCAGGCCTCACCCCGCCCTCGCCTCAGGAAGCTCCGCCCACCCAGGCAAGTCCCACCTCTCAGAGGAGCTTCCTACCCGCTTTGGTGAGACCCAGGAGGTTGGAAGCTGGTGCCCAGCCCAGAGCTCAAGTCCTGGGGGCATCTCGCGTGGCAGGACCCAAGATCTGCCCCCCCCCCAAACACACAGCAAAGGGGGCAGAGCTGGGTTCGCAGGCATCTTTCCCAGGGGCAGCTGCCAAAAAGGGAGCGGGAAGTGAGGGTCTGGGACCTCATGTGCTGTGGCCCCTGCAGCCCCCTGCCACTGTACCCGCCCTGTGACCCACACCTGGGGGTCGCTCCCTGCCACTGCACCCTCCCCGCCCTGTGACCCACGCCTGGGGGGCGCTCCCTGCCACTGCACCCTCCCCGCCCTGTGACCCACGCCTGGGGGTCGCTCCCTGCCACTGCACCCTCCCCGCCCTGTGACCCACGCCTGGGGGTCGCTCCCTGCCACTGCACCCTCCCCGCCCTGTGACCCACGCCTGGGGGTCGCTCCCTGCCACTGCACCCTCCCCGCCCTGTGACCCACGCCTGGGGGTCGCTCCCTGCCACTGCACCCTTCCCGCCCTGTGACCCACGCCTGGGGGTCGCTCCCTGCCACTGCACCCTTCCCGCCCTGTGACCCACGCCTGGGGGTCGCTCCCTGCCACTGCACCCTTCCCGCCCTGTGACCCACGCCTGGGAGCCCCCCCCCCCCGCCCTTCTGCACCAGGGGGACTGGGACCAGAGCCAGGGTACCCTCGAGGGGAACTGAGCACCCCCGGCTGTGCCCTCGCCGGCCCGCTCCAGCGTGGGCCCCAGGTCCCTGGCGGGGAGGGGGCAGCCAGTGGCGGGGGGCTGGGCTGGCTCCCCTCTCAGGCCCGGCTCCCTGCGTCAGGTCAGCTGCCTGGGGCTGGAGGAGGGGGTGGAGAACGACCCCTGCAAGTTCGCCCTGACGTCGCGGGGGGCCGACCGCAGCAGCGTCCGCTACGTGCTCCAGGCCGCGGCCCCTGAGATCGCCCGGGCCTGGGCAGCCGACATCAGCCACATCCTGGAGACCCAGCGCGACTTCCTCAACGGTAGGTGGCCCCCCCGGCCCCCGCTTCCCCCAGGGCTGCCCCAGCTCCCCCCCCCCCCGTAGCCCCTGGGCTGCCCCACCCACAGGCCTCCCCCCAGCTGCCCCGGCCCCCCCCTTCTCCCCAGGGCTGCCCCAGCTCCCCGCCCACCAGCTCCTGGGCTGCCCCGCCCTCAGGCCTCCCCAGGGCTGCCCCGGCCCCCCCTTCTCCCCTGGGCTGCCCCAGCTCCCCCACCCCCAGCCCCTGGGCTGCCCCAGCTCCCCCTTCTCCCCAGGGCTGCCCAAGCTCCCCACCCTGCGGCTGGGCTGCCCTGGCCCCTCCACGCCCCTTTGCTGCCCCACCCACAGCCCCACCCTTTGGTCTGCCCTAGCCCCCCGTGCTGCCCTAACCTCCCCTCCTCCATCCCCAGGGCTGCCCTAGCCCCCTCCCCGGATTGCACTTTCTCCCCTCCCCACCCTTATCTGCCCTGCCCTAGGGCCCTGCAGGGTGAGAGGGTCCCAGAATGCGCCGGGGAGGGGAGCGTCCCCCAGGGGGTATCGGCACGTGGGACCCTCCCTTGCCCCAGGCGTGTGGGGTCCGCGCGCTGTGTGAGCCCCCGTGTGTTACGTGACGCCCCGTGTGGTTCCCCCCCCCCCCAGCGCTGCAGTCGCCCATCGAGTACCAGCGGCGGGAGAGCAAGTCCCGCAGCCTGGGCTGGGTGGGGGCCCCACAGGCATCGCCACGCAGCGGCCCCCTGCGGCCCCACTCCTCTGCCTCCATGGACAGGAACATGGGGCCCGGCCTCCGTCCCTACAACTGCTCCCTGCCCTCGCTCCTCCTGCCCAGCAGCCACCCGCTGCCCACTGAGGTACCGGGAGGACTGGGGGGTGGGGGTGGGGCCTGGGGGTCCCAGCTGAGGTGCGGGGTGGGGGGCATGGACTGAGGTTGCAGTCTGAGGGGCCCTAGTTGAGATAAGGGGGTGGGGGGCAGGGACTGAGGTCAGGGTCTAGGGGGGCCCAGACCTGGGGAAACCCCTTCCCTGAGCCAGGACTCCTGGGTCCACTTCTCCTTGCCCTTTCCTTGCAGCCTGTCCGCAGCCAGAGCTCCCCCATGCCCATGACGGCCTCCCCAGCCCACGTCTGCCTCGACTTCCCCAGGGGCCCCCAGCCAGGCGAGCCCCCCTCTGGGGTGAGTGATGGGAACAGCTCCATGAGGGCTGCGTGGCTGGAGCTGGGGCGAGGGGAGCAGGTGTCGGGGGGGCTGGGGCAAGGGGGGCTCGCCGGGGAATGTCTCTTCTGCTCCTGCTTTGTAATATCGTCCCCCTGGGCCCTGCCAGTGCCCCCCAATCCTGACCCGCAGCCCCCTGCTACCCAGCCCTGGGCTCCCCCCCAGCTCTACCAGTGCCCCCAATATCGACCCGCAGCCAGGGCCGCCCGAGGGGGGGCAAGTGGGGCAATTTGCCCCGGGCCCCACAGGGGCCCCCACAAGAGTTTTCAGGGCCCTCACGAGAGTTTTCGGCGTCGGGGGTCAGACTTCTTCTGCTCCAGGTCTTCGGCGGCAGGGGACCTTCCGCTCCATGTCTCCGGCGAAGTGCCCCAAAGACCCAGAGCGGAAGGACCCCTGCCGCCAAAGACCCCAGTCCCCCTGAATCCTCTGGGCGGACCTGCCCGCAGCCCCCTGCTATCCCAGCTCTGGGCTCCCCCACCCCACTCTCCAGTGCCCCCAATCCCGGCCCGCAGCCCCCCTGCAATGGTTCCCATCCACTGGGGGTTTATGGTCAGCTCTTGTGAGTTCGGGACTGAGGCCTGGTGGTGCTAGGGGGGAACCGCGGGTTCTGGGGCGCAGGGACCAGTGTTCCCCAGCATTGGGGTGGGCAGGGGAGTGCTGGGGGACAGGGCCAGTCTGGCTGGGGATGAGGTGCTGACTCTGGCTGTGTTTGTCCCTGGCAGGCCCTGAGGGGGGCAGGCTGCCCGCCCCCTGAGTTGGGCTCCAACTCCCCCAGCGCCCGGCTAGCCAAACTCGACGAGGACGAGCTGTGACCCACCCCCTTCTGGGGACTCTGGAGGGTGCTGCCCCCCCACAGCCCAGGAAGTGACCTGCGAGGAACGGCTGGGCCACCCCTCAGAGGCAGGAGTGAAGCTGGGGAGACCTGGGGCCCCGCACCCCATGCTGGCCCCCCCCACCCCAGGAGAAGGGGCAGCCAGGCGGGGACCATGGATGTGACCTTGAGCATCTGCCTTTTGGCCAAGGACCCTCGAGCTGAAGGGGGTACGGGGGTCTGCCCCTCCCCCACCCAGGACCCTTCAGTGCACGGAGCTGCCATGGGGCTGGGCAGTGGCGTGCTGGGGAGGGGGCAAATGGGGCTCTGGACAGATGGGGAGGGGGCCTCTGCCCCCACCTGGGAGCTGAGTTGGACCCAGCCAGACCCCGACCCCATCCCCCTGACCCCCAGCTGCGGCCCCTGCTTTATGGGGGGGTTCCCAGATGCCCCCCCCCCCGCTCCCTGGGGACGTTTAGCAGCCCCAGGCTGTCAGGGCCCTCCCCCTACTGCCCCCCCCATCTTTGGCTCCAGAGATTGCAACATCCCCCACCCCCGCCCCCAGTGACCCTCTGGCCTGGCCCATCTGCCCAGCCCAAAGGCGGCTTCTCTCCCAGGCTTCACCTCTTCCCATGGGAATCAGGCCCCCTTTCTGGACCAGGGAATGCAATGTGGGGCCCCCCTGGGCCTGCCCCCCAGGGGTCTCACCCCCGGGCCCACAGGCCCCTGTATATGCATGCTGCTGGGCCCCGGGTTGGGAGTAGGGGAATTATTTTGTTTAATAATAAAGTTTTTGGTTTATCAAATGGGGAAAAACTGGCTGAGCTTGGAGCCCCCCAGGCAGTCTAGGGGTAACAGCACCTTTTGCGCTCTTGGGGGGCAGCCCCCTGCCGCCCATTGGTAGGAGCAAGAGCACATGCTGGGCTCGCACCTGTGTGGGGCAGGTCCCTCTCCGGGGCATGGGCTCTGCGGCCAGGGGCCAGGGGCGCCCCTAGGGCTCAGGGCATGGGGGCATCACTGCCTCATGCTGACACCCCTAGCAGGGTCAGGGCCAGCTCCGGGGGTCGGGGGCAGCAGGGTGCCCCAGGCAAGGCCGTGGGGTGGGCCCCCGGCTTTGCCAGACAGAAGCCACAGCGGGAGGGGCCCCCTGAGCCCCAGGGACTGTGCCTACAGACTCATCCTGCCCTCACAGCCTCTAGCTTGGAGGGTGTTGACTAGTGGGGGGCTGCAGGTTGGGGTATGGGGTGTTGGCAGAGCTGGGGCGGGGCAGTGGGTCAGGAGTGAGGGGCGGGGGCTAAACGGGGGCCCATGCATCGAATGGGGGCTAGGGATGGGGGCTGCAGGTTGGGAGTAAGGGGTGAAGGCTGTGGGTTGAGAGTGGGGGCATGGGTGGGGGGCTTTCCTTTCCTGTTTATGGCCCGGGGGGGGCATTAAGACAGATCAGATCTAAGACAGATCCAGCTCCCCCTCCCCCTCCCGCTGGGGATGTGGGGGTGTTTACCCACCTGCTGGGGCTTGGCCCAGTCAGATTCCACAGCTCCCCAGGAATGAGCCCCCCCCGGGATTCCTGGATTCCCCCCTCCCAACTTTGCTCCCTGAAACAGCCGTCCCCGCCGTGGGCCCAAAAGCTGTGGGCTCTGGGTCTGCTCTGACATTCCCCCCCCATGTGGGCTCAGCACCCCTCCTGTCCCCCCAAAGGCACTGGTGGGGTGGGAGTGGGGGGATCATGTGGGCTCAGCCCCTCACCCGCACTGCCCCCCTCCCCAGAGGTGGCCGCATACTGGTGGTGCCTCACAGTGCCCCAGGGCTGCCCCCCGTTCTCTGGGCGGTGACCCCCATCTCAGCCAGGTCGGGGGGCGCCCCCCCACTCCCTCCCACTGGGGCCCTAGAGACTGGACCAACCAGAGTGCCTGGGGCAGTGTCAGGCATTTAATGGGTGTCAAGCACTGTACATGGGGCGGGGTGCAGCCCAGCCCCCTGGAGCCAGCCCCCCCCCCCCAAGCTGATGTCAGAAGCGTGTGTGTGACCTCGCTCGCTGTGATGTCACAGTGACTGCGCGGGCCCCAGCGGGGGAAGGGGGATTTGGCAGCTGCCCCCATGTTCACTCTGGGGTCCAGGCATCAGCCCCCCCCAACCCCCCCCAGGACAGAGGGTCTCAGTGCTGTGTGTTTAGTTCTAGCCACCTCCAACCCCCCCACACCCCAAGCCTCCAGCTGGGCCGGCAGTCCCAGGACTGGCCGCTCCATCATTTCTGGTGAAGAGCCATGAGGGAGGAGGCGTGGGGGCGGGGGGTCCCCACACCCCCGCCCTCTGGGTCACAATGACTGGGTTTTCCAGCGGGAGCAGCTGTGGAAATTTGAGACTCCTGGGGGTGTCTCCGCGGGTGTGTCCGGGTGCTCTGGGGGACGTCTCTGTGGATGACTGGGGTTCTCTGCGGGGGGGGGGAGGGCATCTCCTTGGGTGTCGGGGTGCTCCGGGGGAGGTGTCTCTGCGGGTGTCTGGGGGTGCTTTGGGGGGTATCTCCGTGGGTGTCTGGTGGAGGTGTCAACGCAGGTGTCCAGGGTGCTCTGGGGGGGACGTCTCCGTGGGTGTCCAGAGTGCTCTGGGGGAGGTGTCTCTGCAGATGTCTGGGAGGGGTGTCTCCACGGGTATCCAGGGTGCTCTGGGGGGGGCGTCTCCGCGGGTGTCCGGGGTGCTCTGGGGGAGGTGTCTCTGCAGATGTCTGGGAGGGGTGTCTCCACGGGTGTCCAGGGTGCTCTGGGGGGGGCGTCTCCGCGGGTGTCCGGGGTGCAGTCATTGAGGGTGTCTGGGGTGCTTTGGGGGAGCGTCTCCATATGTGGCTGGGGTGTTCTGGGGGGGCATCTCTGTGGGTGTCCATGGTGCTCTGGGGGGGGCATCTCTGCAGGTGTGTGGGGTGCTTGGGGCTGGGGGTGTCTCTTCGACCCAAAGTTTTCCCAGGATGGCATTCTCGGTCGCGAAATGCCAAACTCCAGGCATCTCACGGCGACTGTCTCAAAATTCCCCGTGGAGAGGGATGGCCCTGGCTGTGCCCCGGCTGTCTGGGCTGTCTGGGGAAAACCCACCCGGCCCGTGGGGATGCGAGGGTCCACCCTGGAGGAACCCAGCGCTTTGGGGCCGCGTGATTGGGGCCACCTGGGCCCTTTCAGAACATTCCTAGGGGCGAAACATTCCCAGCTGGCCTCAGCGGCCGGACTTGGGACCTTTCCCGCCCGCTGGAAAATCCCGGGTTGGACCCGCGCTGCCTCGTGCATCCGCCGTGCGTCTCCAGGTGTGCGTGCGAGTGTGAATTGTGTGCGCACGGTGTGGAGTGTTTGCATGTGTGCCCGGGAGCGCCTGCCTCAGTTTCCCTCCCCGCCCCCCCTCCGCAGGGCTCCGTCCCCCATAGCAGCGGCGGGGCCCCCCTCACTCCTGCTTGACGGGGCCCAGCTGGGCCCCGCGGCCCTTGGGCCGCTTGCCCTGGTGGGTCTTGACGTGCTTGGCCAGGTGGTCGCTGCGCATGAAATGCTTCCCGCAGCCCTGGCAGCCGAAGCGCTTCTCGCCCGTGTGAGTCCGCAGATGGCGCTGCAGTTCGTCCGAGCGGGTGAAGCTCTTCCCGCAGTACAGCCAGGTGCAGACGAAGGGGCGCTCGCCCGCATGCCAGCGCAGGTGGGCCTTCAGGTGGGACGTCTTCCCGTAGACCTTCCCGCAGCCCGGCAGGTGGCAGGCGTGCTGCTTCTTCCTGCCCGGCTCCTCGGCGCCCGCCTGGCAGTTGGGGCACCTGCAACGCCGACAGCGCCGGGCCGGCCCCAGCGGCCCCTTGGGGGAGCTGGCCAGCAGGGCCGGGAGCGGGGGCTGTGGCCCCAGCATCAGGGGCCGGCTCAGGTGGAAGGCGGGCAGGTGGCCCGGGGTGGGCTGCTGCAGGCTCCACCAGGGGGCATCTTCGGCGTGGCCCCCCGGGGGGGCGGCAGCTGGGGCGCTGGGGGGCCCGGGGCCCAGGGGCCGGGGGGCCATGCCGCCGGAGCTCTGCAAGAAGCTGGGGAAGTCCTGCGCCTCGGGGAAGTGGTAGGCGGGGCCGGGCGGCCCCTGGGGAGCCAGGACCTTGACAGGCGACAGCTCGAAGGAGTAGGTGTGCTCGGCCGGTGGGGTCAGGGGCAGCTCGTGGGAGCCCGGGGCCCCGTGCCCGGGGTACTGCGCTTTGGGCAGCCCGAAGGCCATGGCGGGGGCACTCAGCCCAGAGCCGGCTGGCACCTCGTTGCTCCAGAGTTGAAACATCCCAGCGGGGCCACCCGCAGCCTCAGAGGTGGCCGGGGCGAAGTCCGCGGAGGAGGGTCCCACAGCGGCTGCCAGGAACGCCAAGGAGGGGTGGTGGGGAGCAGCTTGCTCGGGGGAGGAGACGGGGGTCCTGTCCTGGGGCAGAGAGAGCCAGAGTCAGGCGGGGCCAGACCCAGCAGCGAGAACAACCCCCTGCCCAGTACCAGCCCTGCAGCATCCCCCCTGAGCCCCTGCATCACCTGCCCCCCCACCCTGAGCATCTTCCCACCCCCTGCACCAGAGCGTCACCCCCCCCAGCCCCTGCATCACCTGCCCCCCCCAGCCACAGCAACCCTCTCCTCTGCCAGAGCATCACCCACCCACCTGCCCATCACAGCATCACACCCCCCAGCCACGCACCGCAAGCTGCAGCATCACCCACCTGGGGCACTCCCCTTCCCAGCTCCACCAGTCCTGCCTCTAGGGCGTGCCCACGGCCCCACAGAACAGAACCGGCCCCACAGCCCCAGCTGCTCATTAGCCTCTGATGCGAATGTCCCGGGGCACCGCAGCAGGACTGACCCACCCCAACCCCAGCTGGCTCCTGCCCTTCCCAGCTTCCTGCCTGGAGAGGCAGCGGGTGGGGGCGGGAGGCTGGGTGGGGGCAGGAGGCTGAATGCGGAAGGGGCTGCGTGGTTCCTGGGTGACCCCCGGGCAACGCTGGACACAGCTCAGACCAGTCTGGGGGGCCCAGCACTTTGCCCGAGTGGAGCCAAGCACAGTTCTGGGGCGGGAGCTGGGGGTCTGGAGCTGCAAACTCCTCCCCCTACCCTGGCAGCCATGCCAGCGGCTGTGTGTGCCCTGCCCAGGGCAGGTCAGGCCCCTGGGGGGCTCCCCCTCAGCTGATCAGCCTCAGGATGGGAATATATCCCAGTCAATGATACCCTCCCGGTGCCAGCCCCCAATGCCTGCTCCCTAAGAGATGCCAACCAAGTCATGCCAGCAAAGCGGTGCTCTGTCTGTGTCACTAGCAGCCCCTGGGGTGACTAGAAAGTTGAGGGGTTTGCAAAGCTGGGCTATTAACCCAAGCCCCGATGACTGTCCCCCTGCCCAGCCCATCTGCACAGGGGAGGGTGTTACACTGAGCCTGCCACTGCCCTGTCCGGGATACCCAGCAGGATCCGGTCTCGTCGTCTGACAGGCTGTTTCCACCAGGAGATGTTGTACCTTGGAGATCCCGGAGCGTTTCTCTCTAGAGTTTGAGAACTTTGCTTTGCCACGCGGTCCCGTGCCATGGGAGGGCTCGCCCACCAGGCCCCAGCCTGGTCCCATGGGTGCTGCTCTGGGGTCCTCACTGAACTCACTCCAGATTTCACCGGGTATCCGGGAGCAGAGTCTGGCCCAGAGGTTGGGGGCTCTTCACTAGGTGGCCCCTGCACCACAAGGGAGACGTGGAGACCTCCCTGTGCGTCCTGTGTCACCAGTGGTTTGGGCATGGGGGCACTCACCCTGATGCACCCGTGCGAGGGGCGAGCCAGCCTACTGGGCTATAAATGGGACAAGGGGGCTCAGCTGAGGTTTCAGAGGAACCGGAGCCCTGGGGGAGAGGCGGGTGGCAGGGGCTGCAGTGGAGAAGGCTCTTGCACGGGAGCCCAGCGAGAGCTAAGAAGGCAGCTCCAGATTTGCAGAGTGACTCATGCCCTGTGATGGGTGGGGGGGTCTAAAAATGTGGACCCCCCCAGCCCTAGCCAGAGAGGGAGCAGAACCCACCGCTCAGCTCCCACTGACAGTCACAGGCTAGAGGATCGTGGGCGCTTGAACTGGGAATGGCAGCCTGAGGGTCAGGGGACATGGCACAGCCGGGACAGCTGGTGAGCACTCTGCCTATCCCAGCGGCCTCTGGGCCTGTGCAACTGGGGTCACAGCCTTGAGCCCAAGTCCCAGCTGGGTAACATCAGCCGCTTGCGGGTTCTGGTCCTTTGGGCTCCAGGGGGCCGGGGCTTCCCACCAGCCCCTCTGGAAGAATGAACTTTTCTAGGCAGGCAGCTGCCCTAGGACTGGGCAGCCCAGTCATGGCCCAGCACCTGGCGCTGGTAGGTAGCTGCCTGTCCCCCGAAGCCCCGGCAGAGAGCGTGTGGCTGGCTGGCTGGCTCCATGTGTGTCTCCGTCTCTGGGTGCGACAGACCCGCTCGGCCCCAGGGGACCCAGGGAAGAAGCCCAAGGGGCGTGGGTCTAACACAGAGGCAAAGCCCGAGGGTTAGCTGCCCTCCGCTGAGCTCAGCTCTGAGTGGGAGGGATCCAGAGGGCGGGCCGGGGTCAGAAGATTGTTCCTGTCCCGTGCCAGGTTAAGCGCAAGGAGAGGATCTTCCATGGGAATCGTCTCTCTTTGCTCCCCTCCCCTCAACCCCCCCCCCCTCGGTTCCGGACAGCGATCTGCCTCCCAGCAAGGCGTGCTCAGGATCGGGGCCCCCGGAGTGCTGTTACATCCCCCCCGCCCAGGGTTCGCCTCCCCGCCCCGCTGCGTGGCAGGGCGCAGGACTTGGGTAGGAAAGGGCGCAGCTCTCCGGGGCGCACGCAGCATTCCAGCTGGGAAGGCGCCGGGGAGGGGGCGGGGGTACCTTGGCCCATCCCCAGCCCGCTGGCGCGGGGAGCCGGCAGATCGCCTGAGTTCCCGGCCGGAAGGGAAGCCCCTTACCTGCAGCAGAGCTGGGGTCTGGTAGCTGGGGTTCGTGCGCGCTGCGCCCAGGCTGGCCACGGCCGGGGGCTCAGGGCTGCTCCATAGAGCGCGGCGCGCCGCGGCTCGCAGGCGTCTCCCTCCTTCTCCAGCCGTCGCTTCTCCCCCGGCCGCATCTTTTGGCTTTTCCCCCTGCGCGTAAACTTTTGTTTTTTTTGGGGCTGCCCCCTCAGCCAATCAGGAGTGCGGAGCGGAGGCAGCCTTTGAAGTCCGGGAGCGAACCAATCATTCAACTCGATGGAGGGATTTCAAAGGGGTCTGGCTGGGTCTCCTTTAAGCGCCGGGCTCCCCTGCTGGGCCGCTTGTTATGGATGCAAAGGGGCCGATTGGGCTCGTGTGAAGAGCCCCGGCTGCTCGTTTTATCTCTTGAAAGGTAGAGCGCGAGGTGGGGTTTTTAGGGAGTCGGGGGGGGGGGGGGAGGGGAATGAGCGCGTGGGATGCAGCAAATGGTTCCTCTTGGGTGCGTGACATGGCAGTCCAGCAGCAGGGCCTGGCCCTGGAGACTCACCCCAGAGCTGGCTGCATCTAGGATAAGGGAGGGAGTTTGTGGGTCCAGGACGCCCCCTGCCCAGTGCCCTCCACCCAGTTTAAGGGCCCAGGACGCCCCCCCTCGCTCTAACCACTGGGCCATCCTGCCTCTCTCTGTCTAGTGGCCACCCCAACCTGCACCTTCCTGCTTTGTGGCCATACAGATGCAGGGAGGGACCCACAGGAACCCCCTCAGCTTGGCACCCCGGGATCAGGTGGCCACCGGGTCGTTGGGGGCCCACTGCTGCTTGGCTCACTTCGTATCCAGCCTTCGGACACTCCTGGTAACAGAGCTGGGTGTTTTGGACACGCGGGAGATTCCCCCAGTGGCTCTGCACCAGGGAAGGGTGTCACTGACTCGCCGATCATGCCCACTCTTGGCCCTGTATGGTCCCTGGGGCGAACCCCCTTCAGTGAGACAGCCCTTCTCGGGGGCCCACTCTCTCTCGGGAGTTAAGCCCCTCCACCTCTTGGAACCGCACCTCTCTTGTCACAAAGGGCTCCCAGAGATGGCCGCGCAGACCACCCCCTCCGGGGAAAGGGAGGGGGGAATGAAGCATCAACTCTCCCATGCCTGACTTGGGGGGGGGGGTGGGGGTGGTCAGAGACCTGCTTGACGTCAGTAATTAGCATTTGCTCCCAGATACCCTGGTGATGGGCACCTGCGGGAAAGTGAGAGAGACCGACTGGTAGATGGACAGAATTACAGCAGGATGGCTGGACAGACAGACAGATGATACCCCCCCCCCACACACACACCTTTCTCCAAGGCCTGCCAAGGCTCCGCTTTGCCAAGACTGGCCAGCTGGCCTCCTCTTTCCACGTGGAACTGGCTCCGGCCCTGAGACAGGGCCTGCGTCCATGTGTCCGGCCTGGGGGGTGGCACCCTGCTGCATCTGTGCCTGTCCGCTGCTCGGCAGGGGCCTGGCTGTGGCTGCTGGACCCAGACAGGGGCTGGCGTCCATCCGCCCTGCCCAGGTGGTGAGATACGGTGAGCGAGCAGTGAGGGCCAGCAGGCAGGAGCTGGCAGGAGGCAGGTGGGCCCCAGCCTGGCAGGGGCGGGGGGGGGGGGGGGTACTGCACTGCATGGAGGGGGTGTGGGGGAGTTATGTGTGTCAGCCATGCTCTGAATCCTCCCCACTCCATCCCAGTTGCCCCTCCCTCAGCTCTCCTCCCCTCCCCACACCCCAAGGCCTTGGGAATACCTGGGCCCAGGCCTGCCCTTCCATGAGCCCCAGGGCTAGGTGCAGGGCATTGTATGCAAATAGCCCATTGTGCTGCCTTATCTCCCGGCTCTGGGCTGCCCCCAACCGCCCTGGGATCAGGGGGCCCAGCCACCCTCCATTTGCGCTTTCCATCCCTAGGGTGGGTTTCACTGAACTCCCGGGGAGGGGTTGTTTCTGTCCCTCCGTCCCCCTCCCCCAACCCTCTGGTATGCGCCAGGACCTCCCCCCATCCCCCACAGCCCAAGGAGCTGGTATCCCCGGCCGCCCCCTCCCCTGGCCACGTCTACAGGACAGCTGTCACTCAAAGGTGTTCACACAATGCTAGTGTAGACGGCACCAGGCCTCGGCTGGCCGGCTGCAGCTCGCCCTTCCGGCCCCGTTGGCCCTACGGCTCGGCGGGCAGGGACTCGGTGGTGGGTGTGGTGGTGACAGGGCCGTGGGCACCATCCGCTGGGAACCGTCTGTCACCCTGGAGGTGGGACCTGGCCCCAGTGCCATCGGGAGGGGTGTGGTGGGGGGCTGCCAGCAGAGAGTATTCTCTCCCCCAGGGGGGCCATGGCAGGCAGCCCTAGGCCGGATGTTGTATCAAGAGGCAGAAGGGGGTGGGGGTGGTAGTGAGTGGGTGTGTGCAGGAGTGGGAGTTGTGTGTGTGAGTGTTGTATGAGTCTGGCAGCAGCACCTGTGCGGTGCAGGAGTGCGTGTGGGTGTGGGTGTGCAGTGGGGCTGTGTGTGCATGCAATGCAGGTGTGTGTGTTTGTGCAGTGTGTTCGTAGTGCATGCAGTCGGTGTGTTTGCGCAGTGCATGACTGTGTGCAGTCTGTGTTTGTGTTTGTGCAGTATGTGTGTGTGTGCAGTGTGTGCAGTGAGTGTGTGTATAGTGTGTGTTCGGTGCATGTGCTTGCGTGCAGTGCGTGCAGTGAGTGTGTGTACAGTGTGTGTTCAGTGCATGTGCGCGTGTGCAGTGCGTGCAGTGAGTGTGTGTACAGTGTGTGTTCGGTGCATGTGCGTGCGTGCAGTGTGTGCAGTGAGTGTGTGTACAGTGTGTGTTCGGTGCATGTGAGTGCATGCAGTGCGTGCAGTGTGTGTGTACAGTGTGTGTTCAGTGCATGTGCGCGTGTGCAGTGCGTGCAGTGAGTGTGTGTATAGTGTGTGTTCGGTGCATGTGCGTGCGTGCAGTGTGTGCAGTGAGTGTGTGTACAGTGTGTGTTCAGTGCATGTGCGCGTGTGCAGTGCGTGCAGTGAGTGTGTGTACAGTGTGTGTTCGGTGCATGTGAGTGCATGCAGTGCGTGCAGTGAGTGTGTGTACAGTGTGTGTTCGGTGCATGGGCGCGTGTGCAGTGAATGTGTGTACAGTGTGTGTTCAGTGCATGTGTGTGCAGTGCATGTGTGCAGCAAGTATGTGCGCATGCAGTGCGTGTTCAGTGCGTGTGCGTGCGGTGTGTTTTTCAAGTGCATGTGTTTCTACAGTGTGCGCATGCAGGGTGTGCGTGCGTGCCTTGTGTTCGTGCAGTGTATTTGTGAAGTGTGCGCGCGTGCCGTGTGTTTGTGCATTGTGCACGTGCATGCAGTGTTTGTGCAGTGCTTGTGCAGTGTATTTGTGCAATGCGCATGTTTGTATGGTGTGTGTGCATGCCGCATGTGTGCGCAGTGTAGGTGTGTTTGTGCAGCAGCTGAGGTGTTCGTGTGTGTATCAACGATGGCCAGGGGCGTGTGTAGCAATGGCAGGTGCGTGCGAGCTGCGGCTGTGTGCGGCCACGGTGCATGTGCGTGTGTGTGCGTGCAGTGTGTGCAGTGAATGTGTGCACAGTGTGTGTTCAGTGCGTGTGTGCAGTGAATGTGTGCACAGTGTGTGTTCAGTGCGTGTGTGTGCGGGCAGTGTGTGCAGTGAATGTGTGCACAGTGTGTGTGCAGTGCGTGTGTGCAGTGAATGTGTGCACAGTGTGTGTGCAGTGCGTGTGTGCAGTGAATGTGTGTACAGTGTGTGTTCAGTGCGTGTGTGTGCGGGCAGTGTGTGCAGTGAATGTGTGCACAGTGTGTGTTCAGTGCGTGTGTGCAGTGAATGTGTGCACAGTGTGTGTGCAGTGCGTGTGCGTGCGGGCAGTGTGTGCAGTGAATGTGTGCACAGTGTGTGTGCAGTGTGTGTGTGCAGTGAATGTGTGCACAGTGTGTGTTCAGTGCGTGTGTGTCCGGGCAGTGTGTGCAGTGAATGTGTGCACAGTGTGTGTGCAGTGCGTGTGCGTGTGGGCAGTGTGTGCAGTGAATGTGTGCACAGTGTGTGTGCAGTGTGTGTATGCAGTGAATGTGTGCACAGTGTGTGTTCAGTGCGTGTGTGTCCGGGCAGTGCGTGCAGGGCCTGTCCGGTAGCGGCTGGGGAGTGCGTGTCAGCCGCGGGTGTCTGTGGGTAGGTTGTGTGGGCCAGCGGTGGCAGGTGTGTTTGTGTGTGTGTGTGTGGGGGGGGGTCCAATGCAGTCAGGGAAGAGGCATCCTTTCCAAGACACGTCTCCCGCAACCCTGCGTGTGTGTGACGGTGGCAGGTGTTTGTGTTTGTGTGTGAGTAGCGGGGGGGGGTGTGAGTGTGGGAGAGGGTGCGTGGGGACAGTTCTGTGGGTGCAGCTGCCGCGGGGTGGGGGGGTGGGGGGGTTGCGTGTAGTTGCAGCAGGGGCTGGGTGTGCATTCGTGCTTGTGCAGCTGGGTGTGCGCGCGCGCACGTGCAGAGGGGGCGGGGGTCGTGGCGCGCGGGCGGGGCTCTTCCAGGGGGTCCCTTGTAACCCAGCTGTTAATTACTCCGCGCATCGTTTCCTGTGTCCCGCGCGGGCCCAGCTGCGCCCTTTGAAATGCAAACAACCGGTGCATCGCTTTGAACTGCTAAAACAAAGCTCCAGCCTGCTCCCCTCCCCCCCCCCCGGACCCCCCCCCCCCCTCAGGCTCTGGGCCCTGGGCCTTACTATCTCCGCACCAGCCGGGATTTTCCCCGGCTCCCCCCACCTCCGCCCTGCACCCTGACCAGACCTCGGGGGTCTGGGGCCGGGACAGCTGATGCTGGGTGGGTGGGTTTTGCCAGGGGTGCCCCCTGTGCCCCAGGGCTTCAGTGTTGAAGAGCGGGAGATAGAACCCAGGAGTCCTGGCTCCAAGCCGCCCCTCCTCCCCGGTCTAATCACTAGACCCCACTCCCCTCCCAGAGCTGGAGATAGAACCCAGGAGTCCTGGCTCCAAGTTACCCCCCCCCACTCTAACCACTAGACCCCACTCCCCTCCCAGAGCTGGAGATAGAACCCAGGAGTCCTGGCTCCAAGTTACCCCCCCCCCGACTCTAACCACTAGACCCCACTCCCCTCCCAGAGCTGGAAATAGAACCCAGGAGTCCTGGCTTCCAGCCCCCCACTCTAATTATTAGACCCTCCCAACCCCCTTCACCCCAGAGCTGGGGCTAGGACCTGACTTGGCCGCTGGGTTCTAGCTATGGGGGGCTGGCGTGGTGGGGCAAAGGTCCCAGCAGCCAGGGGCCTTGGAGCTGCAGAAGCTGCCCTGGTCCATAGTGCTCCCAGCAGGAGGTGCCCTGGAGCTGGTCTGCAGAACTGCCAACCCCCAGAGGATTCTGGTCTCCTCTGCTCCAGCCCTGGTGTGAAGCAGCCGGAGTCCGCCCCCCGGGTCGCCAGCCCCCACTCCAGTGCCAGGTAATAGTGAGTGTCCCTCGTTCGGGGTCTTGGAGTGTTTCACTGACACCGGTGACATCTGCCCCTCCCCAGCCCCCAGGATGTAGCTATGGGAGATGGGGGAAACAGAGGCCCGGAGCATGGCGGTGACCAACCCAGCAACAGCGCAAGGGGATGGAACCCAGGAGTTCGGACTCCCTGGACTCCCCTGCTCTGAGCACTCAGCTGGTCGGCTCCCTCCCCTCCCAGAGCTGGGAATGGATATTACTGATGTGCCTGGGTCGTATGAGAGAACCCAGGAGTCCTGGCGCCCTGCACCCCGCTTCACCTTGCTCCCTGCAAGGGAAGGAAGAGGTTCAGAACGGCACCCAGATGGTGGGTGACTCATGCAGCCTGCATGGGGTTTGCCCATCACGGACTGGGCTGGAGATGGTCCCATTAGAGGGCACCGGGGGTGGGGTGGGGTGCCCGCTGCTCTCACCTATGGGCTCCGTGTGTCCAGCTGCTGAGCCAACAGAGGCTGGGACCCTGCCCCTATCCCTGCCCGGCCCCATGGATCCAGCACCCCAGGGGCTGCTGCAGCCTGCCAAGTGCTACCAACGCTGGGGGCGGGTTCCCAGGCCACTTGGAAAGGAGCTGGAGAAGGGGGGTGTCTCCGTTCAATCCTTGGGGGACACAACTGCAAATCCCCCCTCCCCCAGCTATGTCCCACTGTTGCCAGCCATCTCAGGGCCAAGGGGATTGGTCGCGCCTGGAGGTGGGGGGGTGTCTCTGCCCCAGCTCAGGGGAGGGGGTATAGAGAGCAGTTCCCTCCTGTTACCGCCCACACCCCTTAAGGTTTGTTCCCCCCACACCCTGTGTTCTCTGCCCGCTGGTACCATCCGCCCCCAGCTTCCTGCTCCCCATCTCCAGCCTCCGTGCCCCGAGCCCTCCCCTGCTTGTCCTGCTGTTGCCTCCCCCGGGGAGGCCTGGGCCCAGCAGAACCGCACCAGGGCCAAGGCACACGGTGCCCAGCTGCAGGGACTCGGGATCCTCGTGGTGGGTACAGCAGCAGGGGGCACCTGCCTTGCGCCTCCCTTCTCAGGGCTGAGCCTGGCTGTAGTTTGGGATCGGGGCTGGGAGTCCCCCAGCCCCACTTTGTGGTGCCCGGCTGTGCCGTGGGCTCGGGCCCGCCACAGGGGCGTTTGGAGAGAGGCTGCCCAGGCCTGTCAGGTGGACAGGAGCCGATGGATCCACATGGTCTGTGCAGCGAGCGCGCCGGGCCTGGAAGTGGGGATGCCGTGGGGCCAGCCCAGCCGGGGCCAGGCCTAGTGATGGTGGATGCGCAGAAGTCAGCACACCAGACAAACAGACACTTTACTGGGCTGGGAGTGCGGCCCGGCCACTCCCCCCACTCAGCCAGGACAATCAAATCACCCCCAAAGTCCCCCCCGCAGGTGTCCAGCTGCAACGCTGTCCCTTGGCGCTCCCCGGGTGTCCGGCTGTCGCTTGGTGCTCCCCTGGGTCTCAGGCCTTCCCTTGGCACTCCCCTGGGTGTCCAGCCATCCCTCGGTGCTCCCTCCCGGGTGTCCGGCTGTCCCTCGGTGCCCCCCCCCGAGTGTCCAGCTGTCCCTCGGTGCCCCTCCGGCTGTCCCTTGGTGCCCGCTGGGTGTCCGGCTGTCCCTCGGTGCCCTCCCTGAGTGTGCAGCTGTCCCTTGGTGCCCCCCGGCTGTCCCTCGGTGCCCGCTGGGGTGTCCAGCTGTCCTTCTGTGCCCCCCAGGTGTCCGGCTGTCCCTAGGTGCTACCCAGGTGTCTGGCTGTCCCTCGGTCTCCCCTGGGTGTTCATCGGTACATTGTGGCAAAGAGTCCTGTGGCACCTTATAGACTAACAGACATCTGTACATTGTTCTCCATGAGGCCGGCTGTCACTTGCTCGGTATCTCTGTCTGTCTGTGTCAGTCTGCTTTGATTCCCGAACAGCCCTGCCCTGATCTTGGGGCATGGTGGAGGGGAGGGGGAGGGTTGTTGGCTTGGCCTCTCCATCCTAGATCCCCATGATTTGGGGCTTCTTAGTCAGGATGGGTTGGAGTTTTCCACCGGCCTCCTTGGCTCTCCCTGCTGCGTTCTGGAACTTGGGTTCCAGGGACATCAGCAGAACTGAGTGTGTGGGGAGCCGAGGGCTGGGCTGGCAGGGGCTGTGGGTCGGGAGTGAGGGGCACAGGCAGGGCTGGGTGGGGGGAGCCCAGGGATGGGCTGGCAGGGGCTGTGGGTCAGGAGCGAGGGGCACCGGCAGAGCTGGGTGGAGAGCCGAGGGCTGGGCTGGCAGGAGGTTGTGGGTCGGGAGCGAGGGGCACCGGCAGAGCTGGGTGGGGGGAGCCCAGGGCTGGGCTGGCTGGATTGGGGGACTCAGGCAGGACTGGGGAGGGTCCTAAGGTTGCAGGGACAGCTCCGTACCCCAGTTCCAGCGCCATCCCGGGCTCCCAGCCCCTAACGCTGCCAGGCCGGGAGCCCCCTCCCCCAGCAGCGGCCCCTTCCCCAGCTCCCTGGCCCAGAAAGTTTCTCGGCCAAGTGAATCTTCGCCAAGTCCCACCCCAGCTGCCCGGGAAATCCGGGGATCGGCTGCAGCAGAGAACAAATAGCAGCAGCTCGGGGGGCCCCGGGGATGGGCCGTGCCCCCCCCCACCTGTGTTTCATCTCGTCTCCTGCCACCCGGCTGACGGATATCGGAGGAAGCAGCCGAGTGGTTCTGATCCGGGGGTACAAAGGCCTGGTGGGGCCCTGTGCAGAGCCGGCACGACAGGTCCAATTTGCCGGCGCCGTGTAGGCCCGGCTTTGAAGCCACCTGTTTAGCATATCGCGGCGCCCGCCGTGTGAGGAGCAGCTGCTGCCGGTCCCACGCCATTCAATTAGGGGGAGAACAAGGCAGCGAGGCGGGCGCCCCCCTCTCCTTGCATTAGGCTGATGTGGGGGGCGGCGGGGGGGGGGGGGGGGCGCTGCGCTCCCCTCTGCGGCCCGTGCACTGAGCTCAAGTCTTGAGAACTTAACTTGGGCTGGGGCAGGGAGCCACAGGGGCGTGGCCCTCCCCAGGGCACGCTGGGTGGGGGGGGGGGGCTCGGATTCCCCCCACGGACCTCCCCTTGGAGTTTGGGGTTCATCCGCAGGGGGCAGCGCCTGGGGGTGGAAGGGCCCCCAGCTTCGAGTCATAACCAGCGGGGCTCCTTCCTTCCCCGCAGTCCCCTGGGAAGAGGCTCATTAGCAGATTACCCCGAGGGGGGCCGGGGGGCTGTATTGCCAATCCCAGAAAAGTCCTTACAGGGGAGCGAGGGCATAAATAATACATCTGGGGTTTGCTTGGTGCAGCAGTAGGGGGCAGCCGCCAGGCCATGAATTATGCCGTCTGGCTGCTCATTAGAGCCGGGGATGTGCCCGGATGGCAGCCCCCCCCCGCCCCCCGGTGCCAGCGGTGTCTTGGCCTCTGCTGCCCCCGCCCTGGCCCGCGCTCCCTGCCGCAAAGGGTGGGGGTTTGGCTGGGCTAAGCCACGGGCCCGGGAGGGCCCTGTGCCAGCCCCCCACCAGTGCCCTCTGGTAGCTCAGTGCAGAGTTCCCGAGAGCGGGCCCCGGTGCTCCCCTGGGAGACAGGGCCTAGTGCTGGGCAAGGGGCTCTGTGCTAGGTGGGGCAGCCATGGAGCAGGGGTTCAGTGTAGAGGTGTGGGGCAGGGAGGTGTGGGGTGCAGGTGTGGGGCAGGCAGGGAGGTGTGAGGTGGAGGTGTGGGGAGTCGAGGGTGTGGCAGGGAAGGTGTGAGGCAGACAGGGAGGTGTGGGGAATTGGGGGTGTGGCAGGGAGGTGTGGGGCAGGCAGGGAGGTGTGGGGAATTGGGGGTGTGGCAGGGAGGTGTGAGGCAGACAGGGAGGTGTGGGGAATTGGGGGTGTGGCAGGGAGGTGTGGGGCAGGCAGGGAGGTGTGGGGAATTGGGGGTGTGGCAGGGAGGTGTGGGGCAGACAGGGAGGTGTGGGGAATTGGGGGTGTGGCAGGGAGGTGTGGGGAGGCAGGGAGGTGTGGGGAATTGGGGGTGTGGCAGGGAGGTGTGGGGATTTGGGGGTGTGGCAGGGAGGTGTGAGGCAGACAGGGAGGTGTGGGGAATTGGGGGTGTGGCAGGGAGGTGTGGGGCAGGCAGGGAGGTGTGGGGAATTGGGGGTGTGGCAGGGAGGTGTGGGGATTTGGGGGTGTGGCAGGGAGGTGTGAGGCAGACAGGGAGGTGTGGGGAATTGGGGGTGTGGCAGGGAGGTGTGGGGCAGGCAGGGAGGTGTGGGGAATTGGGGGTGTGGCAGGGAGGTGTGGGGAATTGGGGGTGTGGCAGGGAGGTGTGGGGCAGGCAGGGAGGTGTGGGGAATTGGGGGTGTGGCAGGGAGGTGTGAGGCAGACAGGGAGGTGTGGGGAATTGGGGGTGTGGCAGGGAGGTGTGAGGCAGACAGGGAGGTGTGGGGAATTGGGGGTGTGGCAGGGAGGTGTGAGGCAGGCAGGGAGGTGTGGGGAATTGGGGGTGTGGCAGGGAGGTGTGGGGCAGGCAGGGAGGTGTGGCTGGGGTGCGGGTGTGGGGTACACGGAAGGGTCCGTGGTGTGTGTGGGTCCGTGCGTGTGTTGGGGTGCGCTCTGCCAGCCTGTGCTGTGGGTGGCAGTGTGTCGTGTGACTGTGCAGTGTGTTGAGTGTGTGTCATGCAATGCATCCGTGTGTGCTGTGTTGTGCAGGTGTGCAGTGCGCTGATATTCGCTGTGTTGTGCAGTGTGTTGGTGTGTGTTGTGTAGCTGTGCTGCACCGTGCTCTGTGCCCATGTTGCATGCAGGCATATGTGTTGTGTCTCTGCATAGTACAACGGTGTGTGTTTGCAGTGTGTCGGTGTGTACTTTGTTGTGTAGCTGTGCGGTGTGTCGGTGTCCACAGTGTTGTGCAGTGTGTCAGCGTGCGCTGTGCTGTGTAGCTGTGCGATGTGTCAGTGTGTGCTGTGTTGTGTAGCTGTGCAGTGTGTCGGTGTGCGCTG
Organism: Eretmochelys imbricata; assembly: GCF_965152235.1. Taxonomy (NCBI): domain Eukaryota; kingdom Metazoa; phylum Chordata; order Testudines; family Cheloniidae; genus Eretmochelys; species Eretmochelys imbricata. Next base: position 3,887,401 of record NC_135591.1, read on the forward strand.
TGTTGTGTAGCTGTGTGCTGTGTCGGTGTGCGCTGTGTTGTGCGGTGTGTCGGTGTGCGCTGTTGTGTAGCTGTGTGCTGTGTCGTTGTGCGCTGTGTTGTGTGGTGTGTCGGTGTGCGCTGTTGTGGAGCTGTGCGCTGTGTTGTGTAGCTGTGTGCTGTGTCGCTGTGCGCTGTGTTGTGCGGTGTGTCGGTGTGCGCTGTTGTGGAGCTGTGTGCTGTGTCGTTGTGCGCTGTGTTGTGCAGTGTGTCGGTGTGCGCTGTTGTGGAGCTGTGCGCTGTGTTGTGTCACTGTGTGCTGTGTCGCTGTGCGCTGTGTTGTGCGGTGTGTCGGTGTGCGCTGTGTTGTGGAGCTGTGTGCTGTGTCGGTGTGCGCTGTGTTGTGCGGTGTGTCGGTGTGCGCTGTTGTGGAGCTGTGCGCTGTGTTGTGCGGTGTGTCGGTGTGCGCTGTTGTGGAGCTGTGCGCTGTGTTGCGGAACCGTGAGGTGTGTCGGTGTGCGCTGTGTTGTGCGGTGTGTCGGTGTGCGCTGTTGTGGAGCTGTGCGCTGTGTTGTGCGGTGTGTCGGTGTGCGTTGTTGTGGAGCTGTGCGCTGTGTCGGTGTGTGCTGTGTTGTGCGGTGTGTCGGTGTGCACTCGTTGTGTAGCTGTGTGCTGTGTCGCTGTGCGCTGTGTTGTGCGGTGTGTCGGTGTGCGCTGTTGTGGAGCTGTGTGCTGTGTTGTGCGGTGTGTCGGTGTTCGCTGTTGTGGAGCTGTGCGCTGTGTTGCGGAACCTTGCGGTGTGTTGGTGTGTGCTGTGTTGTGCGGTGTGTCGGTGTGCGCTGTTGTGGAGCTGTGCGCTGTGTTGTGCGGTGTGTCGGTGTGCGCTGTTGTGGAGCTGTGTCGTTGTGCGCTGTGTTGTGCGGTGTGTCGGTGTGCGCTGTTGTGGAGCTGTGCGCTGTGTTGCGGAACCGTGCGGTGTGTCGGTGTGTGCTGTGTTGTGCGGTGTGTCGGTGTGCGCTGTTGTGGAGCTGTGCGCTGTGTTGTGCGGTGTGTCGGTGTGCGCTGTTGTGGAGCTGTGCGCTGTGTTGTGCGGTGTGTCGGTGTGTGCTGTGTTGTGCGGTGTGTCGGTGTGCGCTGTTGTGGAGCTGTGTGCTGTGTTGTGCGGTGTGTCGGTGTGCGCTGTTGTGGAGCTGTGCGCTGTGTTGTGCGGTGTGTCGGTGTGTGCTGTGTTGTGCGGTGTGTCGGTGTGCGCTGTTGTGGAGCTGTGCGCTGTGTTGTGCGGTGTGTCGGTGTGCGCTGTTGTGGAGCTGTGTGCTGTGTCGGTGTGCGCTGTGTTGTGCGGTGTGTCGGTGTGCGCTGTTGTGGAGCTGTGTCGTTGTGCGCTGTGTTGTGCGGTGTGTCGGTGTGCGCTGTTGTGGAGCTGTGTGCTGTGTTGTGCGGTGTGTCGGTGTGCGCTGTTGTGGAGCTGTGCGCTGTGTTGTGCGGTGTGTCGGTGTGCGCTGTTGTGGAGCTGTGCGCTGTGTTGTGCGGTGTGTCGGTGTGCGCTGTTGTGGAGCTGTGCGCTGTGTTGCGGAACCGTGCGGTGTGTCGGTGTGTGCTGTGTTGTGCGGTGTGTCGGTGTGCGCTGTTGTGGAGCTGTGCGCTGTGTTGTGCGGTGTGTCGGTGTGCGCTGTTGTGGAGCTGTGCGCTGTGTTGTGCGGTGTGTCGGTGTGTGCTGTGTTGTGCGGTGTGTTGGTGTGCGCTGTTGTGGAGCTGTGCGCTGTGTTGTGCGGTGTGTCGGTGTGTGCTGTGTTGTGCGGTGTGTCGGTGTGCGCTGTTGTGGAGCTGTGCGCTGTGTTGTGCGGTGTGTCGGTGTGCGCTGTTGTGGAGCTGTGTGCTGTGTCGGTGTGCGCTGTGTTGTGCGGTGTGTCGGTGTGTGCTGTTGTGGAGCTGTGTGCTGTGTCGGTGTGCGCTGTGTTGTGCGGTGTGTCGGTGTGCGCTGTTGTGGAGCTGTGCGCTGTGTTGTGCGGTGTGTCGGTGTGCGCTGTTGTGGAGCTGTGCGCTGTGTTGTGCGGTGTGTCGGTGTGCGCTGTGTTGTGCGGTGTGTCGGTGTGTGCTGTGTTGTGCGGTGTGTCGGTGTGCGCTGTTGTGGAGCTGTGTGCTGTGTTGTGCGGTGTGTCGGTGTGTGCTGTGTTGTGCGGTGTGTCGGTGTGCGCTGTTGTGGAGCTGTGTGCTGTGTTGTGCGGTGTGTCGGTGTGTGCTGTGTTGTGCGGTGTGTCGGTGTGCGCTGTTGTGGAGCTGTGCGCTGTGTTGTGCGGTGTGTCGGTGTGTGCTGTGTTGTGCGGTGTGTCGGTGTGCGCTGTGTTGTGCGGTGTGTCGGTGTGCGCTGTTGTGGAGCTGTGCGCTGTGTTGCGGAACCGTGCGGTGTGTCGGTGTGTGCTGTGTTGTGCGGTGTGTCGGTGTGCGCTGTTGTGGAGCTGTGCGCTGTGTTGTGCGGTGTGTCGGTGTGCGCTGTTGTGGAGCTGTGTGCTGTGTCGTTGTGCGCTGTGTTGTGCGGTGTGTCGGTGTGCGCTGTTGTGGAGCTGTGTGCTGTGTTGTGCGGTGTGTCGGTGTGCGCTGTTGTGGAGCTGTGCGCTGTGTTGTGCGGTGTGTCGGTGTGCGCTGTTGTGGAGCTGTGCGCTGTGTTGTGCGGTGTGTCGGTGTGCGCTGTTGTGGAGCTGTGTGCTGTGTTGCGGAACCGTGCGGTGTGTCGGTGTGTGCTGTGTTGTGCGGTGTGTCGGTGTGCGCTGTTGTGGAGCTGTGCGCTGTGTTGTGCGGTGTGTCGGTGTGCGCTGTTGTGGAGCTGTGCGCTGTGTTGTGCGGTGTGTCGGTGTGTGCTGTGTTGTGCGGTGTGTCGGTGTGCGCTGTTGTGGAGCTGTGCGCTGTGTTGTGCGGTGTGTCGGTGTGTGCTGTGTTGTGCGGTGTGTCGGTGTGCGCTGTTGTGGAGCTGTGCGCTGTGTTGTGCGGTGTGTCGGTGTGCGCTGTTGTGGAGCTGTGTGCTGTGTCGGTGTGCGCTGTGTTGTGCGGTGTGTCGGTGTGTGCTGTTGTGGAGCTGTGTGCTGTGTCGGTGTGCGCTGTGTTGTGCGGTGTGTCGGTGTGCGCTGTTGTGGAGCTGTGCGCTGTGTTGTGCGGTGTGTCGGTGTGCGCTGTTGTGGAGCTGTGCGCTGTGTTGTGCGGTGTGTCGGTGTGTGCTGTGTTGTGCGGTGTGTCGGTGTGCGCTGTTGTGGAGCTGTGCGCTGTGTTGTGCGGTGTGTCGGTGTGTGCTGTGTTGTGCGGTGTGTCGGTGTGCGCTGTTGTGGAGCTGTGCGCTGTGTTGTGCGGTGTGTCGGTGTGTGCTGTGTTGTGCGGTGTGTCGGTGTGCGCTGTTGTGGAGCTGTGCGCTGTGTTGCGGAACCGTGCGGTGTGTCGGTGTGCGCTGTGTTGTGCGGTGTGTCGGTGTGCGCTGTTGTGGAGCTGTGCGCTGTGTTGTGCGGTGTGTCGGTGTGTGCTGTGTTGTGCGGTGTGTTGGTGTGCGCTGTTGTGGAGCTGTGCGCTGTGTTGTGCGGTGTGTCGGTGTGTGCTGTGTTGTGCGGTGTGTCGGTGTGTGCTGTTGTGGAGCTGTGTGCTGTGTCGGTGTGCGCTGTGTTGTGCGGTGTGTCGGTGTGCGCTGTTGTGGAGCTGTGCGCTGTGTTGTGCGGTGTGTCGGTGTGTGCTGTGTTGTGCGGTGTGTCGGTGTGCGCTGTTGTGGAGCTGTGCGCTGTGTTGTGCGGTGTGTCGGTGTGTGCTGTGTTGTGCGGTGTGTTGGTGTGCGCTGTTGTGGAGCTGTGTGCTGTGTCGGTGTGCGCTGTGTTGTGCGGTGTGTCGGTGTGCGCTGTTGTGGAGCTGTGCGCTGTGTTGTGCGGTGTGTCGGTGTGTGCTGTGTTGTGCGGTGTGTCGGTGTGCGCTGTTGTGGAGCTGTGCGCTGTGTTGTGCGGTGTGTCGGTGTGCGCTGTTGTGGAGCTGTGCGCTGTGTTGTGCGGTGTGTCGGTGTGTGCCCACTGACTGTGCCCTGCCCCGTCCCTGCGCCCGGCTGCCCTGCCTGGCTGGTGCTTTGCCCTGTGCGGCGGCTCCTGGCACCGTGCCCGCGGCGAAGCAAATCAAAGCCGGAAACGACGCCTGCGTCTTCGAGGATCAAAGGCCCGAATTTACCTCGCGCGTCGCTTGATCTTCAAACCCCCGAATCAAAGCGCCCCGGACCCCCCCCGGGGACGGCCTCCTGATGCCTTCGGACCAGGGGCGCTCCCGGCGGGGGGCTCGCGGCTCCCGTCCCTCTCCCGACGGGGTAGCCGCTGGGGCGAGCAGGAGCCCTGCGTGGCTGGCATCGAGCAGCTGGTGCCGGGGAGAGGTGCCAGCCTTGGAGGCTGGGGCCCCTGGCGAGCTGCTCGCCCCTGCTCTGGAGCGCGCCCTCTAGTGGGGAGAGAGAGCGAGCAGCACCGCCGCCCTGTGACTGGTTTAAGGCTCCTCCAGGGCCCTGGGGACACTATGAAAGTGGACTCCCCAGGGGTCCGACCCCACTGGAGGGGCAGCGTCTGGCTCTCCCTCTCCACCCCACGGCCTCCCCTTCCTGCCCACTGCCAAGGTGGCTCTGCTAGGCCTGCTGCATGCCACACACAGAGTCCCCTGCTGGGGTGGGGCTGGCTGGGGCCCCCAAAGAAGAGGACCTTGGCGGTTACACCCCAGGGGGATGAATGAGGCAGCTCCCCCCCCTCTCGGAGCTGTGGGCTCAGGCTCTCGGCAGACTCAGGCAGCGTTGTTGGGTCTGCTCGGGTCACAGTTCTGAGCGTTTCTCCCCAGCTGTGAGGGCTAGAAATTGTCCTTTTCCAGTGAGAGCCGAGAGTCTGGTCTGATCCCCTGACTCCGGAAGCTGGGGCCCTGGGTGGGGGCCTACAGTTCCTACCTGTGCCTCCCTCCAGCCCTGCTGGGGCTGCCGGCGAGGGGCCAGTTCCCCAAGCTGGCACCACGCAGCCCAGCGGGGGAGAGGGCTCCGTCCCCAGGACCGGCGAGAGTTGCCAGGCTGGGTGAAGAGGGGGATCTGGGGGCCCAGCTGGCATCTCTAGCACATGCACGAGTGGTTAGAGCTGGGGGAGAGGCCTGGGAGCCAGGACGCCTGGGTTCTATCCCCAGCTCCAAGAAGGACATGGGGTCTAGTGGTGAGAATGGGGAGAGGCGGGGGGCTATGAGTGTGGAGACGTATTGTCCCTTTAAATCTCAGCCCCCCAGCGCCCCCCAGAGGCCCCTGAGGGCCATAGCGAGGGAGGGGGAGGGGGAAGGGGCCCCACTCCAGCATTCCTGTCCCAAAGGCAGATCGCTGCTGCCCCCTAGTGTGGGTCCGAGGCTGGGGCGCAGGGACGGTGAATGACAGACGTACAGCACCCCCCCCACACACACACCCCACCCCACAGGCAAGGAGGGAGGGTTCAGAGTGGCACAAATGTATGTGGGGGGGGTGGTGCAATGATCTCCCCCAGGTGGGACGCTGCCCGGGCCCGGCCACTGGGCAGAGCCCGTCGGGGACCCCTGCCCCCCTCCCGCTGCCAGAGCCCAGCCCAGCTGTGAAATCTGGCCCCCGGCCCCATTGAGGAACCCACCGGAGGAGCAAGGATCAGCAGAGGCTCAAGGACGGGGAGCGTGGCTGGCTGGAGAGTCTGGCTCCGGGGCCAAGCTCCTATCGGGTGGGTGGGGTGGTCATGGCCCTCCCTTCCTGCCCCCCAGGAAGCAGGGTCAAGAGGGGCCAGGGCACAGGAAGGTTGGCCCCCCTGGAGATAACCAAGAGAGCCGTCGCCCGGTCTGCTGGGAGAGCTGACCCTGCAGCAGCCAGCCCCTCTGCCCAGTGCCGAGGTCTGTGAGCGGTGGGCCCAGGTGGGTTACCAGGGGACGGGCACCCCGGGACTGTTGGCACCTCTGCTCACAGCCTTGGGAGAGGGGCCAAGGGATGAACGGGCTGCAGAGAGAATCTGCCCTGGGCTCCTCTCCCTGCACCCAGCTGGAACTGCTGGGATCCATTCATTTACCCTTGAAGCCCCCAGGAAAGTGCCACCCGGCCTGGGCGCAGAGCTGGGCAAGCAGCCAAGAGCTGGAAAGCTGCAGCCCTGGAGTGTGGCACCGATACCCTGATGCCAGCACCCCCAACCCCCAACTCGAAAAGATTTCTGCTCTTTGGAAACGGGCCATTTCCCCCTGGGGTTCCCGCTTCCCTTATCAGACAGGCAGGGCTAGATCAGGGGACTCTCGGGTTCTCTGCCCGTCTCTGGAGGGAGCGGGGCCTGGTGGGCTGGAGCAGGGAACTGTCTATTTCTGGCTTTGGGAGGGGAGAGTTGGGTAGTGGTTAGAGCATAGCAAATGGCAGTCAGGCCTCCTGGGTTCTGGGAGGGGAGGGGAGAGGGGGTCTAGTGGGGTTAGATCAGGGGGCTGGGAGCCAGGACTCCTGGGTTCGATCACTGACTTGCTGTGTGTTCTCGAGCTAGTCTCTCCCCTGCTCTGTGCCTCAGTTTCCCCATTTGTAAAAAGTAGCTGTGCAGCCTCCTCTTCCATGGGACATGCTGGGATTCTCTCGAGTGCCTCGATGGCCTCGGACCCCCAGGGCCAGGTTGGGGTGAAGGACAGCAGCTGGCGAGAGCCTGTGAGTGGTCCAGGTCCCGCTCTCCTGCCAATGTCCCAGAGAGCCAGAGCCAGCAAAGGGCAGAGCTGCCCAAAGCCCAGCCTGCTTCTCCCCTGCGCCCCATCTCTCCAGCTCCCTCCACTGTGCCCGTCACCGTAGTGACTGGTCGGGAGATTCGTCCTCAGCACCTTGGCCTTCCTCACCTGGTGGAGCAGTCTCTGTGTGGGGAGAGCGGCCTGGGCTCCCCTCCCCTCTCTGCCAACCTTATCAGCTGCCCTCCTCTGCCCACCAGGGTTCCATGTTGGGTAAAGCTACTTAACCCTCTGGGGATGCGGGTGGGCAACCCAGAGCTCGCCCAGGCCTGCAGTGCCCGTGGCCACTCGTGCCCACCTGGTCTGGGCCCCGGGGGGAGAGGCCATCGGTCTTTTCAGCATGGATGGCGCGGCTGCTGCTCTCTGGCTGTGGCTGGGACCCACTTGCCGGCTCCCCCGGCTGTGGCGAAGAGCTCTCATGACGCACAAACCACACACGAGAGGCTGGCACGTCATGGGCCAGCGGGTCCCCGGAGGGGCAGTTCAGGACAGCAGCTGGCTCCCCGGAAAGAGCAAGTCCCGTTCGCTCAGTGCCGGGACCTGGCCCCGCTGCGCTTGCCCCCCCACCCCCGGATCACCCCTGGGAAGGGGGCGGATTTGAACCGGGGACCTTTGGATGCCACAGCACTAGCCGCTGCCCTTTGAGCTAGGGACCTGGCTTCCTTAACCTGCAGGCCCCAGTGCATGGCAGAGCCACTAGAGGGGGACAGCGAGTGACCAAGCCAGGAGGTGCCCTGGGTTCCTGCCCCCCTCAACGCTGTCAGTCACCCCAGAGCAGGGTGGGCGGGTGTGGGCAGGGGACAGTGCCCTGCCGTCTGGGCACATCCTGCCGAAGTGTCTGGCATGAGGCAGGGCCTCCTCCGCTGTTGGGTCAACCTACGCCAGATCCAACCCCCCCGCCCCCGCCTGTGACATCCGGCTCCTCTTCATGGCAACCAGTGCTGATGTCATACGCGGGGGGGGGTGAGCGGGGGGGCTGCGGGAAGGAGCCAAGGGCGCGAAGAGCCGGGTGTGAGCAATTCCCGCTGGGGCGTCTGTCTCCCCCACCCTGGAGCTGTTCCCATTGGAGACCTGATCTCCGGGACCCCCAGCTTGGGAGGCGGGGATAGGATCCGCCACAGCAGGGAAATGCAGCCCCCCCTCCCCGAAAAACTCACCGATTTCCCAGTGAGAGCGGGGCAGGCTCTGGTCTTGTCTACACTGGGGTGGATTCCAGCTCTTTACCCCCTAGTGCGGCGCACGCTGAATGGTGATCTGCAGTAGCATTGTGAGCCCTGCAGAGGTCCGTGCAAAGAGCAGCTCCTGGGGCAGCTCCCTGGAGGGCTGGAATTGCCCATTGCAGGGGGCAGTGTCGTCCAGTGGGTAGCACGCTGTGCTGGGACTCCTGAGGGCTGGGCTCTAGTGCTGAGTGACCCTGGGAAGTCCCTTTTTCTTGCTCTGTGCCTCAGTTTCCCCTCCCACCCATGGTCTGTTTCCATCGTACACTCTTTGGGAGCAGAGGCTGTCTGGGGCCTGGTCTCTGTACAACAGCAAAAATAGCTGAGTGCCCGCAGTGGCAGGAGGTGGGTGGGGCTGGCACCGCACAGGAAATCCCCCCTCCCCCATCACCCGGTGCAGGGGGACCCAGAGTTTCGTGGCACATCCTTCCGTAGGAGCCCGTGGCAGGATGGGGGTCTCTGGAGGGCAAATGCTAAACGTCCAGGTGTTTATTGCTCCGGCTGCATGTCTTTAGCCGCCAACCCGGGCCAAAGGCTCCCAGGGGGATTTGGCAAATGACCCGGCCCTACTGCATTAGCCCATTTGGAAGCAGCTTGCCAAAGACTAGCCCGGGGGGGGGGGGGGGGGGCTGGGCCAAACCCTGGGCGAATTCTGCCCTGGCTTTGAACCACCCAGGGACAGTAACGCTCAGCCCAGGCAGTGGCTCAGGGGTGCAGGGCCAGCGGCTGGCAGATGCCCTGAGTCTGTGAGTTCTCAGCTGCAGCCGTGGGGTTTTCTGAGCCCGCCCAGGGAGGCCGGTTGGAGGGGAACGGGGCCGTGCTCAGAGCTCATCAGGGGTCCCAAACAACCAGACCCGCCAAGGAGAGACAGAGAGGACCGTTGTACTTGTGGAGGAAGCCCAGCATGGGGGGCAGGGAGGGGCCGGCAGCTGGGCAAGGGGGGGTTCAGGGCAGGAGAAAGCTGGGGGGGAGCTCAGAGTCAGCTGGGCTGGGGAGGGTGAAGGGGTTCAGAGTGGGGGGGCTGGGAGTTGGGGGGCATAGTACAGGTGGATACAGAAAGCAGGTAGCACCCGCAGGAGAGCTGTGACTGCAGAGATACCCCCTCCCCGAGGGGGCAGACACCCCCCACCAGGGTTACTGAGCCCCTGGGGGGGTCCCCAACTCTTAGGGAAAATGCCACAGATCCAGAACTCAGCACTGCAAGATGGGGAAACTGAGGCACAGAGCGAGGACTCACTCCATGTCACATAGTCAGTCACTGGCAGAAGAACCCAGGCGTCCTGCCTGGCAGCTTACCGCTTTAACCACTAGACTCCCCTTCCCTCCCAAGGCCTGAATAGAACCCAGGAGTCCTGTCTCATCCCTTTCTGCTTTAAGCACTGGATCCCACTCTCCTCCTAGAACAGGGAATAGAACCCAGGAGTCCTGATGGCCAGGCTGTGCTCTAACCACTAGCCCCCCCTCCCCTCCCAGAGCTGGGGAATAGAACCCAGGAGTCCTGACTCCCTGAGTGCTGAGCGAACTTCCCCAGCTGTGTGGGCCTAGGTGTGGGTCTCTCCCGGTGCCCTGGGGTGCCCACTAACCCTGCCCTGCACAGCCTGCGTGCATCTCCCCGGGGGTTCGCGTGTTCCCTGCTCTGAGCTGGGCTGGTTTCCTGCCGTCAGACAATAGCGTTCAGGGCGGGAGGGAGATGGAAGATGAGTGTCCGTGGCCCTGGCCCATCACCCTGTTACCCTTGGGCGGGCCAGGCTGCCAAGTGGCAGGCGGCCAGACGGATCCTCGGAGGCTCATTGAAATACAGGAACCCACCCTGGAGCTCTCCTCCCTGCGAACAATGTGGGGGCTGAGAAGGCACTGGCCGCGGCCTCCCCGAGGTGGGATTAACGCGGACAGGACGTGCGGAGCGAGCGGGCCAGGCAGCCAGCCGGCGCGATAAGACGCCAGGGGAACAATGGAAGGAATTGGAAGGCCGCGGGCTCCAGCCTGCACCACCCAGACTTTGAAGAATGGGCCGGGGAGAGGCAGCCGGGAGCTCCCTTCTGGCCGAGGCGGGTTCGGGCCGGAGCTGGGAAGATGGGGATGGGGCAGCGCAGAATGGGCTGGGGTGCCAGGGCAGCGCCAAGCGGGCAGCCCGGGGGCAGTCGCGGAGCCGGGCCCAGCGATGACGGGGACATGGCACCAGGGCAGTGCCAATCAGGCCCTGCTGACAATCAGGCCACTCTGGTGGGGCACAGCTGAGGAGGCTCCCTGGCACATGGGCCACAGCAACAGGACGGTCCTGCCACAGCTCTGGCCACAACCAGGTCCCCGTGCTGGGCGGTGCCCGCTGCCGACGACACGGGGGGGTAGTGCCCGGCAGGTCCAGTTCCAGGGGCGATCTGAGGCTGCCGCAAACGGTCATCCTTGGGCGCCGAACTGGCGGCCACCAGAGCAATTAGCCGGGGAGCCCTTGTCCCTCCCCTGCCGCTCCTAGCAAGGGCGTGGGCAACCAGGTGCCACTCCCGGGGCGAGGCACTGCAGCCGGGTGGGTTTGCTAGAAGTTCGGGGGGGGGGGTCACAGGAGCCAGGGGTGTTGGAGGTGGGAGAGGTTCCCACAGAGCGACGGCTGGAAGCCCCCGAGAGGGACTGGGGGCCAGCGGGGAGCTGGCGGCTACGTGGGGCTACCTGCCCCACCTTGTTCACAGCTGTGAAATGGCAGCGCAAGGGTGTTATGGGACAGGGAGGGGATGTGGGGGCTGGGCAAGGGGCAATAAAGGAGAACGTAGGGTGATGGAAGGGGAGGTGGGGGCTGGGCAATAGGAGGGGACAGCCTCTCTCTGCTGCCAAGGCCTTTAGCCCCATGCCACACAGGTATTTCGGTGCCTAACTCCCATTGGCTGCAGTGAGAGAAGAATGTGATCCCCGTGGGAGAGCATCTGCCTTGAACAGTCCAGCATCCAAAAGGTTAAATGCCTCCCCCTCCCCGGGCTAAATGGGACCCCCCCCTTCACCATTTCCTGTGCTCCTACTGGCTAGAAGTGCCTGGAAAAGGACACAGGCCGAGGCATCATTGCAATGGATGTTATAGTCTGCACCTGCCCTTGAATCTGTGTGTATGGGTGGGGGGCAGCCAGGCTTCAGGGCAGCCAGACAGCCAGGAGCTGGGGTGGAGGGCGCTGGAGACAGGGGTTCCTCTTCCTCAGTGCGGCGGCTGTGGAAAGCCACGTGACTCTCCTGTGTGTGGCGTGGAGCAGGGGGGCCTGCTTGCCAGAGCCCTAAGGATCCTGCCCCCCTGCGGCTTCCCTTCCATAACTGGGGGGATGGGTGGAATTTCCCTTCCATAACTGGGGGGAGATGGATTTTCAGAGCCTGGGATCAACCGTTCGATACCACAGTCATGGGCGGGATGGGGTGGGGGGAGCAGACAGACAAAAGGGGCCCTACAGATGGGGACAGGGGTGCGGGTGGGGATGGATGGATAGAGGGGGATAGATGGAACTAGGGGAGTATGGATGGGGGTGGCTGGGTAGCGGTGGATGGGGTGGGAATAGAGGGGGGCATAGGGGGATGGACAGACTGATGGGGGGGCAGGGGAGGCATGTAGACGATCAGCTGCCTTTCCCCCCTCCCCAAAGGCCGGGGGCATCGCCCTCCCCGCACGGCGCCTCGGGGGTGGGGGGCGGGAGAAATGTGGCTGGTGCTGGGGCAGCCCGACGGCCCAGCTCAGCCAGTGGCCTGTCTCCGACCGGGGCTGGTGCCAGACCAGGGCGGTTATCGAGTGATCCTTCCCCTGGCGTCCCGTCCCAGCTTCCGGCCGTCGGGGGGTTTCAGGGAGACCCGGAGCAGGAGGCTTCTGGCTACGGGCCATTGCTGGCCCGCTGCGCCGCGTGTGCTTGGCTCGGCCCTGGGCGCATGATAGTTCCTGTGTTTAGCTTAGCGGGGCCAGGCATGAGTCGGGCTCCTGGGAGCAGGCCCCAGGCCGGGCCGAGGGGGGCATGGGGCTGCTGGGGGAGTGGTTTCCTCCCTGGCGGGATTTAGTTCAATGGGAAGATCCTGTTTATAGGGAAGGATTCACTCCTGAGTTCCCAGGTTACCTAGAGGCCAGGCTGGGTGGCGGGGGTGGGGGGGGGCGCAGGGGAGAATGGAGACGGGGAGTGGCCTGGGGCGGGGGGGCTGCCTGGCTGCAGGGCTTCTGGGGTTCAGGTGCTCAGAGACCCCCAGGAGGATGGGGCTGCCACGCATGTGGGCCCCTCCCAATATGACAGGACAGGGCACACCTGGCAGGGCCCCCCTCCCCAACAGGCTGAGGGGAGCTTGGCCTCGGTGGCCTGTTCAGCCCCCAGCCTCTCTGCTGAGGCTGCCCCCCCACCCCCAGCGGCTCCTCGGCAATCAGGGGGCTGAATCCATCTGGTTGCCTGGGGCGAGGGGAGGGGTGTCCCCCAGCTGGGCTGGCAAACAGGATATGGGGTGACAGCTCTTGGGTGGGGGGGCCACAGAGACCCCATTGTGGGGCGGGGGGCTTGGAGATTGGGATGGGAGGAGGCCCGGTGGCTGCTGGAGGCAGAGGAGAGGGATGGTACAGTGCACCCCCCCCACCTCCTGAAGGCACCAGGCTCTCTGGGTGCAGCCCCCAGACTGGGCAGGGAGCAGTGGGCATGACTGGGGGTGCATTGGCGCTCTGTTCACACCCCCATTCTGCCTTGGGAACGTGGGGGTGCAGAATCCAAACGGCCTAATTCTGCTAGGAGCTGGGCCCCCGGGGTCAGGGGGAGCTGGCTGGGCATCGTGCAGGATCAGCGCTCGGGGCAGGATGCTCCTTGTGTCCCAGGCACTGCTCTGGCCTGCCTGGGCTCAGCCCCCTCTCCAGCCAGTGCCCGGCCTTTACGGGTCTCTAGGGATGATGGTGGTGAAGGAGCTGTGGGTCAGAGGGGGGTAGTTGGACCTGGGGGAGGGCTGTGGGTTGCGGGGGTAGATGGGAGCCGGGGGGCTGTGGGTCAGAGGGGGGTTAGATTGGAGCCTGGGGAGGGAGCTGTGGGTCAGAGGGTAGGGGGTAGATGGCAGCCCCAGGGGGGGGGGCTGTGGGTCAGTTGGGGGGTAGATGGGAGCCGGGGGGGGGCTGTGGGTCAGGTGGGGGTTAGATGGGAGCCCGGGCGGGGGGGCTGCGGGTCAGAGGGTAGTGGGAGATAGGAGCTGGGGGGGCTGTGGGTCGGGGGGGTAGATGGGAGCCGGGGGGGCTGTGGGTCAGAGGGTAGTGGGTAGATAGGAGCTGTAGGGGTTGTGGATCGGGGGGTAGATGGGAGCCAGGGGGGGCTGCGGGTCAGAGGGTAGTGGGTAGATAGGAGCTGGGGGGGCTGTGGGTCGGGGGGGGTAGATGGGAGCCGTGGGGGGCTGTGGGTCAGAGGGTAGTGGGTAGATAGGAGCTGGGGGGGCTGTGGGTCGGGGGAGTAGATGGAGCTGGGGGGGCTGTGGGTCGGGGGGGGTAGATGGGAGCCGGGGGGGCTGCGGGTCAGAGGGTAGTGGGTAGATAGGAGCTGGGGGGGCTGTGGGTCGGGGGGCTAGATGGGAGCCGGGGGGGGCTGTGGGTCAGAGGGTAGTGGGTAGATAGGAGCTGGGGGGGCTGTGGGTCGGGAGAGTAGATGGAGCTGGGGGGGCTGTGGGTCGGGGGGGGTAGATGGGAGCCGGGGGGGCTGCGGGTCAGAGGGTAGTGAGTAGATAGGAGCTGGGGGGGCTGTGGGTCGGGGTGGGTAGATGGGAACCGGGGGGGCTGCGGGTCAGAGGGTAGTGGGTAGATAGGAGCTGGGGGGGCTGTGGGTCGGGGGGCGTAGATGGGAGCCGGGGGGGGGGGCTGTGGGTCAAAGGGTAGTGAGTAGATAGGAGCTGGGGGGGCTGTGGGTCGGGGGGGGTAGATGGGAGCCGGGGGGGCTGCGGGTCAGAGGGTAGTGAGTAGATAGGAGCTGGGGGGGGCTGTGGGTCGGAGGGGGTAGATGGGAGCCGGGGGGGCTGTGGGTCAGAGGGTAGTGGGTAGATAGGAGCTGGGGGGGCTGTGGGTCGGGGGAGTAGATGGAGCTGGGGGGGCTGTGGGTCGGGGGGGGTAGATGGGAGCCGGGGGGGCTGCGGGTCAGAGGGTAGTGAGTAGATAGGAGCTGGGGGGGCTGTGGGTCGGGGTGGGTAGATGGGAACCGGGGGGGCTGCGGGTCAGAGGGTAGTGGGTAGATAGGAGCTGGGGGGGCTGTGGGTCGGGGGGCGTAGATGGGAGCCGGGGGGGGGCTGTGGGTCAAAGGGTAGTGAGTAGATAGGAGCTGGGGGGGGCTGTGGGTCGGGGGGCGTAGAAGGGAGCCGGGGGGGCTGTGGGTCAGAGGGTAGTGAGTAGATAGGAGCTGGGGGGGGCTGTGGGTCGTGGGGGGGTAGATGGGAGCCGGGGGGGCTGTGGGTCAGAGGGGGGTTAGCTGGGAGCCGGGGAGGGGGGAGGGTCTGTGGGTCAGAGGAGGCGGGGCCGCCCGAGAGGGGCGGGGCTTGGCGGGGGCCGGGCCGGGGCCGGGGCCGGGGCCGGGCGATAAAAGGGGCCCCGCGCCCAGCCCGCCCGGGCCGCCAGCATGAGCCGCCTGGCGCCGGGCCGGGCCTTCACCGAGCAGCGCTTCCAGCAGCTCTACGGGGCGCCCGAGCCCCGGGGCAGCCCGGCCGGGGCGCTGCGCCGGCGGGTGGCCCGGGGCTGCCGCTGCTCCGGGGCGGCCGCGCTGCGGCTTCTCCAGCGCCGGCTGCCCATCGCCGCCTGGCTGCCGGGCTACCGGCCGGGGACCTGGCTGCTGGGGGACGCGCTGGCCGGGCTCACCGTGGGGGTCGTGCACATCCCCCAGGGTGAGCAGCTGCCCCGGGCCCCCCCGCTCTCCAGGGGGCTCGACCTCTTCCCCCCGCCCCCCAAGCTGTCTCACGGTCCCCTGCCTCGGCTGCCCCCCATCTCTCCCCGGGCTCGGGCGCCTCAAGGCGGGTAGCTGCAGGGTCTCCGGTGGAGAGACGGATCCCAGCCCTGGAGCCGTTCTGCCTGGGCACGGGAGGGACAGCGAGCCGGGACTCCTGGGGCAGCGGGGTCCAGTGGTTAGAACAGAAGGGTTAGGAGCCAAGACGCCTGGGTGCTCGCCCCAGCTCTGGGAGGAGAGTGGGGTCTAGTGGTTAGAGCAGGGGGGCTGGGAGTCGGGCCGGGACTCCTGGGTTCTCTTCCCTGCTCTGGGAGGGCGGTGGGGTCTGGTGCCTGAGATCAGTGTGGGCTGGGAGTCAGGACGCCTGGGTTCCATTCCTAGCTCTGCCTCTGGCTTGCTGTCCTTCCACCCCTCGGGGCCTCCGTTTCCCCCTGGGTGTGGTAATAACAAAGCCATGGAGAAGGGCAAGGTTTAGACAGGCTGGGCCCTTTGGTGCTGACGGGGTCTGGCCTCAGTGCCCCTCTGAGACAGGAGCCCTCTGTTTGGGGGGGGCTGCTCTGACCCCCCTGCATCTCAGTCTGTCTCACCCTCCTGCTGGGATCTCGGGGCGGGGGCGTAGCAGCATCCCTGAGCTCTCAGTGGGATGCGGCTGCTCAGTCCTTAGGAGATCAGCGGGGGCGGTTGCGGTCTCAGCCACCCCCTGGCTTACCCCCCTGCTTGTCTCGGGTCCCCGCAGGCATGGCCTTTGCCCTCCTGGCCTCCGTGGCCCCCGTCTACGGACTCTACACCTCCTTCTTCCCTGTCATCCTTTACATGCTCTTTGGCACCGGGCGCCACGTCTCTACTGGTGAGTGGACCACCGGTGCCCGGGGCTCGCGGGGTTAAATGGTGGGGGAGGGGTGTCCGGTTCCTCGGGCATCCCTGTGCCAGCAGCCTGTTCCCATGATAGAGAGGGGGGGAAGATCCCAGTAACCAACTGAGGGGCTGAACAGGGCCCCACCCCTGATGGTACCCTCCCAAAGCTAGGAAGGTGGATGCCAGCTGTGCCCTCCCCCAGAATGTGGGGCACGGGGTGTGTGTGTGGGGTGATACGCAGGGGGCAGAAATCCATGGGAGATGGGGCTAGAGGCAGTGGGGGGGATCTGTGCATGGATGGGGCGGGCAGAGGTGGGGGGGACGGCAGGTAGCACTTTCTGGGCAGCGCTCAGGGGCTGCGTCCCCCTTCCCCTCCCCAGGCACCTTTGCCGTGGTGAGCCTGATGACGGGCGCTGCGGTGGAGCAGCTGGTGCCCTGGCCCCTGGGGCCCAATGCAACCAGCGCGGAGCTGGCGTGGGTGGAGGAGTGCCGCGTTGGTGTGGCTGCTGCCATGGCCTTCCTCGTGGGGCTCCTCATGGTGAGTCTGTGCCCGCCGGGCTGCCAGAACCTGGGGCAGGGACCCTCCCTGGAGATGGTGGGAACGGTGGAAGGTGGACAGGGCATGGATGATGGGAGGGGAGTGGGGCAAGGATCCAGGGTGGGGAGAGAGGTGGGACCCTGGCTGGAGGGGAGTTGGGCAGGGATCTATGGGGGGGAGAGGAGGAACCCTGGGGGGTGGAGGGGAGGCCCCGGGCACTGTGCCGTACACCGGGCAGCGCTGATGTTCCTTCCCTCTCCCCTCCCCCAGGTGGTGATGTTCGTGGTCCAGCTGGGCTTCCTGGCCACCTACCTCTCGGAGCCCATCATCAAGGCCTTCACCAACGGGGCTGCCCTGCATGTCTTGGTCTCCCAGCTGCCCAGCCTGCTGGGCCTGCCCCTGCCCCGCCGCACGGGCTCCTTCACCATCTTCAAGGTGCGTCCGGCCCGGTGGGGGCAGCGTGGGGTGGTGGGGAGAGAAAGGGGGCAGGGAGGCGGAATGGGGCCGGGGGAGAGCTGGGAGCAGGCTTCCCCCACGGCCCGCATGTAACGCACTCTGTGCTGCCCCCAGACACTGGCATCGGTGGCACGGGCTCTGCCCCGGACCAACATGACCGAGCTGCTCATCTCCGCCCTCTGCCTGGCCCTGCTGGTGCCCATCAAGGAGATCAACACCCGCTTCCGGAGCAAGCTGCGGACACCCATTCCGGGGGAGATCGTGGTGGTACGTGCCCCTGCCTGGATCTGCCCTGCCCGGATCCTGCGCTGTCTCCCCTGGCCCTGCACCCACAGCCACGTCCTCTGAGCAGCATGAGGACGAGGCGGGGAGTTGGAGTCCAGCGGGGGTGGGCTGCGGGCATGGGAGGGTTGGTGCCACCCTGGGCAGTGTAACCCACCAGTCTCTGCTCTCTCCCCAGGTGCTGGCGGCCACCGGCATCTGCTTTGCCTCCTCCCTGGACACACGCTATGACGTGCAGGTAGTCGGCCACCTGCCAGCTGGGTGAGGAGTCACCAGGGCCCCCTGCCTGCCCCCTCTGTGGCAGCACGTGGGGCCACCCAGGGCAGCCCCTTGTGGCCCAGGCAGCATCTCTGCCTGGCCAGGGCTAGGGACGTGTCTCCTCCCAGCCCAGGGCGGCTCTGGGCTCGTCCCGCCCGGCCTGGTGACCGCCTCTGTCTCTCGCGCAGGTTCCCGCAGCCCCGGCTCCCGGCCCTGCAGTCGCTGCCTCAGGTGCTTGGGGACACTGTGGCGGTCGCTTTTGTGGCCTATGCCATCTCTGTGTCGCTGGCCATGATCTATGCTGAGAAGCATGGCTACACCATCAACCCCAACCAGGTGTGTGGGCCGGACGCGAGCTGCTGGCGGGGGGAGGCACTGCCCGGCCTGGCCTCTCTATTGCCAGCGGCTGCCCAGGGCACTGTGCCCAGGATCAGTCCCTCTCTTGCCCACCTGGTCCCTCTTCCAGCTGGGAGGCCCCAGTGTCTCGCCTGCCCCCTAGTGCATCTGGGCTCCCTCCCGGCTGGTCCCTGTAGCCCTGACCTGTCTTTGTCCCCCGCCCCACAGGAGCTGCTGGCCCATGGTGTTTCCAACCTGGTCTCCTCCCTCTTCACCTGCTTCCCAAGCTCAGCCACCCTGGCGACCACCAACATCCTGGAGAGTGCGGGGGGGCACACGCAGGTATGGGGGACTCTGCAGAACTGGGGGTTGGACCATGGCGTGTGTGCAGCAGGTGAGAGTCTCATGCTCCCTAGCTAATGGGGGTCTCCCCCATCTGTTCTGCAGCCCTGGCTGGCTTGTGCAGTGAGTTTGCCAGGTCTCAGCTTAGTGGCCAGTTGGCCTGTGTGGCTGGGCACAGGTGGAGCCCTCTCCTCCTCGGACACAGGGCAGAGGAGGCCGGCACTGAGGCCCCGAGCAGGGCACGAAGAATGGGGGGGCTTCTCTGGGGTCTAGGGCTTTCTCCGTGCTGTCCTGGTGACCCCTGCCTCCCCCCGCAGGGCCCAGCGCTGGCCACACCGCCCTGGCAGAGCCTGCCCGCTAATCCGCCCTCCTCTTCTGCAGCTCGCGGGCTTCTTCTCCGGCGCGGTGGTGCTCATGGTCCTCATGTGGCTCGGACCCCTCTTCCACTACCTGCCCAAGGTGAGGCTGGGGCCGTGTGTGTGTGACCTGGGGAAGGGCTGGTGCCCACCCCCATAGCCCCTGGGGCTGCCAGGCCCAATGCCCCCATCCCATGGGGCACAGACAGCCCTTGTGCTCAAATCCCTTGTGGGCTGGTTGCCCTGTGACTAGCTGGCTCTTTTCCCTTTGCCCCCAGCCATCCTGGGAAGAGCTCCCTTTCCTGGCTGCCTTGGCACCAGCTAGCACAGTGCAGGGGATGGCCGCTTGCCACTCATGCCCGTTCTCCCCCACCTAGGCTGTCCTGGCCTGTATCAACGTCACCAGCCTGCGCCAGATGGTCCTGCAGTTCTGGGACTTGCCCGAGCTCTGGAGGATCAGCCGGATTGACTTCGTAAGCAGCTGCGCCCTTCCCCTGCCCCCTCACCCCGGGCGGGGCAGGCCCTGGGTTTCATGCCTGAGCCAGGCATGCCGCTGCCCCAGGGTACGGGGTAGGCATTGCCAGGCTGGCCCAGCCCTCCAAGAGCTGTTCTGGGCCAGCTCCACCCCACTGAAATCGGCCAAAGCAGAGAACAGGGGCCCCAACATGCTGATGCCCAGAGAGGCAGAGCTCTCCAGACCTGGAAACGCCCCATTGTGCCAGGGCAATGCCTGGCACAGAGCGAGACTGTCCCCAAACTCAATCGAACTAGATGAGGGGTTGGCAGCACGGAGAGGGTAGAGGTCCCAGGTCACACAGCAGGGCTGTGGGCCTAGTACCTGGCTCGCCAAGTCCCCGCTGGGTGCCCTGCCCGCTAGAGCACGCTGCCTCCGGAGACTCCTAGGGTAGATTGGCCCCAATGTAACCTCACTCTGTGTGATCAGCAAGTGTATGGTCCCCAGGGGGACCAGCTGGCCCGACGTCCCCCTTCCTCAATTCCCCTCTGACCCCCGCGCTCTCGTTCCAGGCTGTCTGGGTGGTCACCTGGCTGGCCGTGGTGGTGCTGAATGTGGATGTGGGCCTGGCCGTGGGGGTCGTGTTCTCCATGATGACTGTCCTCTACCGCACACAGAGGTACCGGAGTGCCAGGCGCCCTGCCCAGCCCCACGTCTGGGCTCGTTTGCTGGGAACCTGCAGAGCCAGGGAGCTGCATCCAGCTCTGGCATGGGCTGGGGGGGGGCAGCTCTATCTGCCCCATGATCCCTGCTCCAGGCACAAGCCCCCCGCAAGGAGCTGGCTGGCCGGGGCTGCTTGGAGACCTGATTATCGGAGGAGGAGGAAGACGGGAGGAGGATTGCGAGGCAGATTCCTGCCTCCCCAGCTGCTGTCCCTTTCTCTGGCCAATGCCCTCCCGGGGGGGAGATGGGACCTCTTCTCTCCAGCCAAGACCAGGGCCAGCCTGGCCTTGGCACGGCCAGACGTCTCCCTGCCTTATGCGCCTTCCTCTCCCACAGGGCCGAGTGTATGGTGCTGGGCAAAGCGGCCAACACGGAAATCTACCGGCCTGTCCAACGTTACAGCAAGGTACGGGCGCCGAGGGGTCTGGGCGCGACCTGGGGCTCCCAGCCACCCATCTGGGGTGGGCTGGCTGAGAGCACTGGGCAGAGGCAGCAGGCGGGTGAGTGGGGCGCATTGGGAAGGATGTGGTGGGGACTTGCCCCGGGCTCCATTCAGATGGCACCTGGGCTGTCCGTGTCCCGAGAGGCAGGGCTGATCTCTCCGCCCTCTTCCCCACTGCCGTGGGGCAATTCAGCACCCAAACCTCCCTCTGTTTGCGGTGGGGGGCAAGGCAGATGCAGGCCCTTTCCATGGGGGTGGGTGTCCCTCCCATGCTGCAGCCAGCGCTCTGTCCCCCCAGTGCTTTGAGATCCCCGGCGTGACGATCGTGGCTTACCACGCCCCCATCTACTACGGCAACTGCGGCTTCTTCCGTGAGGCGCTGAACCAGCAGCTGGGCCTGAGCCAGCCAGGGGGCAGCCAGGGGGAGAAGGCGGTGTGGGCCTTGGAGAGTGGGGCCAAAATGAGCATCAGCACCGTGGTAAGGGGACCAGCAGCGATCTGGGGGCGGGAGGGGTGGAGGGGCAGCTCAGTCCTGGGGTGTGGGAGCAGGGCAGGTGGGCAGGATTTGGGCAAGTCTGATCCTGTGCCCATGGGCCTGCTGACCCCAGGATCCTGGCTGAGGGGCTTCTTTCCCGAATCCCAGGGGTCCTCCCCCAGGGGAACCCAGCTGCCGGCATGTCTCTGGAGATGCTCAGCCCTGGCCTTGCATCTGCTTCTCCCCTGCCCCTGCTGCGGGGAGGGGGGTTCCTTGCTGTTCCCACTGGAGGTGGGACTTAGCTTTGGGCTGGAGGTGGTGGGGGGGCGTCTTGGGGGGAGCGGGGGATCCTGGCAGGGCCCTGGGCGGGGTTTTGGGTGACCAAAGAGGTGGCATTAACAGACTTGTTTCCCTCAGGAAACCTGTGTCCCCAGCTCTGTGCCTGATGGGAGAGCCGGGTGCCCCAGCTCAGGTACGCAGGGCCCCCCCGCAGCTCCCACTCCCTAGTTTGGGGGGGGGTGCTGGTATGGTGGGGGGCAGGTGTCTGTGTCCCAGATCTCAGCAGCCCGGGTGGCACTCAGTGGCCCCCTCATGGGCTGGGACGGGGGGTGGAGGGGCTGTGGAGGTGGATCCTCCTCTGGAGGGGGGGTCTTGGCAGGGCAGGGTGGCAGCCCTGAGTCTCCCAGCCCTCACCCCTCTGTAGGGAGAGGTCTCACTGGCAGCTGTGCTCAGCAGTGCGGGGGCCCGTCTGGCTGGGATCACAGGGCCCAGCCCCTGTGGGCGTCTCTGCAGAGCTGCCCCATCCTCAGGCCGGGGGGGATCATGCAGTCACCCCCTCCCCTCTCCCCCGGGCAGGCACCACTGGCAGGACCCAGGCCGCGATCCTCGACTGCAGCGGGATTGCCTTCGTGGACTCTGCCGGGGCCCGGCTGCTCATTCAGGTACCAGGGGCAGCTTGTGTGGGGGCGGGGGGGCCCTGCGGCCAGATGGGAGGCGGGGCTGGGATGTGGCTCCGCCCACTCCTAGAGATGCCAGCCTGCCCTCTCCTTGCCTTGCAGATGTGCGTGGGGTGCCAGAAGGCTGGCATCCGCATGAACCTGGCAGCATGTAACGGTGAGTTGGGGCGGGGGTCCCCGCTGCCCCCCTCCCAGCCCCTCAGAGCCCAGTGCTGTGCCGAGGGGGGGCTAGGCTGAGCAGTGTCTCCTCATTTCCCTTGCTGCAGGTGAGGTCCTGGAGACGCTGACCAGCAGCAGCCTGGGGCAGCACCTCTCCCCACAGCAGGTGTTTGTGACGGTCCAGGACGCCATCGCGTGCATCACGCAAACTGCGGTGAGGGGGCTGGCGCAGGGGTTCCCCTCTAGGGGGCGCCAGTTCTAATCTGGCTCTTAGGGGGCTGGTTGGGAGGGGGGTGGGTCTGCTCCCTCTAGGGACACGGGCTCTGATCCAGACCTAGATGGAGCAGCTGGCTGGCCCAGGGGCTGGGGAATGGGACACAGGGCCTTTGCCCTGTAGGGCATGCCAGCTCCAATCCAGCCCCAGGGCGGGGGGTAGCCCTTTCTGCATCCATGTCCCATTCCCAGCCATCTTTGATAGAGGCCAGCAGGGACTGACAGCTCCAGCTTTTGCAGAATGGGTGGGGCGTGTGGGGGCAGTTCAGTGCCCTGGGGGGAGCTGGTAATGTGGTCAGACTCCTAATGAGCCGGGCTCGCCCAACCCCATTCCTGCAGGACAGCTGGCTTTGGCAGGGGGGCTGGGAGCAGAATGTGACTCGTGCCCAGGATTCACGCTGGCTCTGTTTCCACCCAGGAAAAGGTGGCCGAGAAGAATCTGGCAATCTGGGTGTAGGGCCCCTGGCAATGGATCGCGGGCACCACCCAGCCTGTAGGGCCCCCGGGACCAGATCGGCTCTTGGGCCGCAACAGCAGGTTGATCTCCAGGTGCTGTGAATTCCTGCTCTGCCCACAGGGCCTCCCCAGGACCAGGGGGCCAAGGAGCCGTTCGCAGACCACAGAGCCATAGTGGGGCAGTTGCCTGCTCCCAGGACGGAGGGGGCCTCCGGCCCAGGTCGCCAGGGGGACCTGACCTGGTGTGAGCAGTTTCCTTGCGGCCGGCAGGCAGGCCTGGTGCTGGCTGGGAATCCAAGGGGGCAGAGCAGGTGCCCAGGTGCCAGTGTAAGCAGCAGCCTGTCTGCCCCTGCAGGTGCCCAAAGGATGGGGGGTGGGGGCAGGAAGTTCCTTCCTTTGCCAAGACCGTTATGGGGGCTGGGCCCACTACAGCTGGGAAGAGCATGTGTGGGGGTGCTGGCATTCTGGTTGGGGGAGGGGGCTCTATGCCTCGTCCCTCCCCTCCCCAGCCTATGTGTGGGGGGGCATTCTCCAGCACCAGGGGAAAGAAAGATCTACCCTGCCAGCTGCAAGGTGATGGGATCAGGGTAGGAGCTGGATTTTAATTGCCCCCCCTTCCCCCGACAGACTCACAGACAGAGTTTAAACCACAGAAAGGAACCAAAATCCCTTTTTATTTGTGCTGGGGGGGGGCTAACTCCCACAGCCCCCCAGGGCAGGGGCTGCTGTGGCCGCTGGTGTCACGGTGGCATGGCACAAGGGCAGCTGCCCCTGGCCACTTCACGCAGGGAAGGGACGGGAGGGAATGTGCTTTGGCAGGCAGGGGCCTCCCCCTGGCTGGGGTGGCCCCCTGCATCCAGTCCTTCCCCCTCCCACTTCCTGGGGGGGGCTGAGATGGAGCTCAGGGCATAATCATCTCTTCTCCCCCACCCCCCGCCCCAACCTGGCTGATAGCTGGCCCTGGCCCCCAGCATGGCCTGAAAGGCCGCAGGCTGCATCTGTTCCCTCAGCATGCGACTCCTGCCCCCTGCCCCATAACATGCTTCAGCACTCCCAGGGCTGCCCCCCAGCCCCAGGCTGGCATCACGCTACCATCTTGCTAGCAATGGGCTGGTGCCAAACTCCCCTCCAACCCCTGCTCTGGGTGGCTGGAGAGGCGCATTACAGAGCTGGGCCACTAGAGGGTGACATTGCAGCCATGGGGGGGGACACAGTGGGCAGGCTTTGGGGCCTGCAGGGGGTATCCCCATGGGCTGCTCCCTCTGATGTCACCACCCCACTGGCTCTTCGGAGCCCAACCTTTGTACTTTTTTTTTTTTTTTTTTTGAAGTTTTTCTCTGGTTCGGCTAAAACATGACTAGGAATCAAGGTAGAGGGGGCGGGGCTCAGGACGAGGGGGCGGGGCTCAGGACGAGGGGGCGGGGCTCAGGGCTCAGGACGAGGGGGCGGGGCTGGGATGGCCTTTAGGGCAAAGAGAGTACTTGTAAATGCATTTTTGTTTTTTAAATAAAAACATCTTTTTTTTCCCTTTAAAACGTTGCCTCTCTGTCACCCGTAGAAATCTGCAGGTGGGGATGGCAGCTCAAGCCCATCTGCCATCCCCAGCTCTCCCTTGGGTGCAGCCTGACAGCGCCTGGCTCCTCACTCGCTCACATTAAATACACGCACACGCACGACACAAACGGTTCCCAGCGTCCTGCCTCCAGTTCCCAGAGACACCAGCCAGCTCCTGCCCCGCCAGTAGCCGGGGTTAGAAACCAGAACCCTCCGACGCTCTGGCCGTGGGGCCCGCTTGGAGCAGCGTGGGATTGGGACCGGCCAGTGTGTGGGGCAAAGATGGGGCCAGTCCCCTTGGCCCTTCACCTTGTGCCCCTGCTCTTGGATTCTGTATAGAAAGAGTCCTCGGTCTTGGAAAGAGACCTCCCCCCCCCCTGCAGCCCAGCCATGGGCGTCAGCCATGCCCCTTGCTGGCGGGGCTGCCCCCCACTGCGGGCTTTGGCACTTGAAGTTGGAACTCTCCTGGGGGGGGGCAGCTGGGGGCTATAAAGACTTGGCACAAAATAAAATGAGGCCCTGACCCTTGTCCCAGGGCAGGTGGGAGGGGTGGGGGCTGTGCTGTTTCTCTCCTGCAGGGGGCGCTGGAGAAAGCCGGCTGTGAAGGGGGGCAGGTCTGTCCAATATAAAACAGCGTCTCCGGGGGAAGGTGAGGGCTCGGCCACGGGGGTGCTGTAAGCTATTCTCAGCCACCCATCCTGTGGTCCAGGGAATTTCCCAGTATCCCACTGTGCGACTCTGGATTCCCCCAGGCCCTGCTGCCTGCTGGGAAAGTGGGGGAGACTTCCCCCCCACACACACCAGGGAGACAGCCTGAAGCTGGCAGGGCGTGGGGATGGCGCTGGGTGGGAGGCACCGGCGAGCCAGGGGTAGCAGGGGTCACCTCCCTGGCCTGGTACAAGGATAAAACGCCCCAGCTCCATGGGAGGGGGGCTCCCCCTGGGGTCCGGCTCACTGGCAGGGCGGGGCTGGTAGCCCGGTGGGGCTAGTTGCCCGTCATACACTTGAAGTGGTTTTTGAAGTAGAAAAGGCTGCGTTTGACGCTGCTGTCGGCCGAGGTGGGGTAGCGGAACTTGGCGTATTGCTTCTCGCTGTCCGTCTTCTGCCAGGGCAGCTTGATCTTGGAGGCGTGATCCACCACCACGTCGGCGCACGAGCCCACGTGCAGCACGCCCAGCCCGTCGATGAAGAACTCTGCCGGAGGGAGGGCACGGGGGTCAGGAGGGGCTGGGTTAGCCAGCTCAGCGCTGCATGACTGGGGGGAGGGGGTCAGCTCTGGGCAACAGGGATCGAACCTGCATCCCAGACCCCCTGGTCTTCCCAGGATCCGACCCCTGAGACACCCCCTGGTGACCTCTCCCACTGACCCCCCTTGGGATTTTGGGAACCAGGCCCCAGAGGCAGGAAACTGTCATGAAGCGTCCCATGCCTCGAGTTAAAAAGTGGTGACTTCTGTTTGGCACGTCGGCTTTCCGGTTGGCACCTGCCTGCCTGGCTAACCGCCACGCGAGAACGACAACAGCCTGCAGCTGTATTGCCTCGGCTGGCCAGGGCCCCCGTGTGCCCTGCAATAGAACCCCATGTCAGCACCTCCATGCCACAGGGAGGGAAACTGAGGCAAGGGAGGTGACCAATGCCCCTGTGAGTCAGTGGCAGAACTGGGGATAGAACCTAGGAGTCCTGGCTCTCACCCCCCACCCCTCCCGGCTCTAACCACTAAACCCCACTTCCCTCCCAGAACTGGGGATAGAACCCAGGAGTCCTGGCTCCCAGCCCCCCTCCCCTCCCCCCTTTAACCATGATGCAGGTGCTACAGGGGTGTGGTGCAGCCCTGGCACGAGCCTTCCCCCGCACTCACCGAGGTGGGCGACACGGCTGAGCCGGGGGTCAAACCCCACCTGCAGCACCTTGGCCGTGCGGGCCAGGAAGAAGTTGACGACGCCATCGGTGACCACGCAGCCGGGGAAGCCCTCGAGGAGATGGTAGTAGCCCTGGCGTATCTGCAGGCAGTCACCCTCCTCGCCCCCTGCCTGCACGCTGATCTTCTGCCGGTAGGTGGTGGTGAACCCCGTGATCTCCCGCACTGCGCCCCCCACCTGCCGGACACGCCGACGTGAACAGCGGGACAGACGGGCTGCCGGGAGCAGCACGTGGGGCTCTGCACCAGCTCCCCCTCCCCTGGGGGCCCTGCGCCAGCTCCCGCCTCTCCTGGGCCCACTCCCGTGGGGGCCATGCTTTTCTGGGAGCCGTGGGCTGGCTCCCCTCTCCCCTGAGTCACCATCACCATCCCCTGGGGGCCCTGGGCCAGCTCCCCCCTCCCCCAGGTTCCACTCCCCTGGGGGCCCTGGGCCAACCCCCCCCAGGCCAGATACCCCCTCCCCTGGGTTCCGTCCTCTGGGGGCCCTGGGTCAGGTCCCCGCATCTCCTGGGCCACCTCCCCGGCTCCGCTGAGGGCCTTGGGCCAGCTCCCCCTCTCCCGCAGGTCTCCCTCCCCTGGGGTCCCTGAGCCAGCTCCCCACCTCCCCTAGGTACTGCTCCCTTGAGCGCTCTGGGGGCCCTGGGCCAGCTCCCCCTCCCCTGGGTCTCCCCTGGGGGCCCTGGGCCAGCTCCCCCCTTCTCCTGGGTCTCCTTTCCCTGCGGTCAGTGTGCAGCGAGCTCTGACACCTGCATTTTTTCTGTGACCCATCCTGCCCCGCTGCCCCCTGGGGCGAGGACTCGGGTGCCCCCCATGCTCCGGGGCGGGAGCCGCCTGGTGCAGGAGATAAAGCCTTGGGGTCCCGCTCCTGTGACTCCCACCATGTCGTGCCCGGCAGTGGCCACTAGGGGGCTCCCCTTCCCTCCCTGCGCCAAGGGCCGCATGGCTCCATGCTGGGATCCCTGCAGCTGGTGGGGGTGGGGGGAGCGGCAGAGTGGGGGGTGGGGGGGAGCTGTGGAATCCCACTCTCAGGAGCCCCCCACCCTGCCCAGGTGTGGCCGAACTCCCCCCATCATCCCCAGCCAGGCACGATCTGGGGATCCCCCCCCAGGCATAGCTGGACACCCTGCAATTCCCCCCCACCCCGAGGCATGGCCAGCCCCCCACATTTCCCCCCCACACACACTCACCAGGTCCAGGCTGGTTTTCTCCAGCACGTCCACCAGCTTCTCCACCCTGGTGCGAGGCGTGAAAATGAAGTCGTCATCCACCCACAGCACGTACTTGGTGGTGACCTGGGAAATGGCCAGATTGCGCCCTGCGAACCAGCCCTGGGTGGGGGAGAGTGGGGGACACATCAGTGCCTGGCCCGGCCACCCGAGCCCCACCCCCTTCCAGTCTCTTCTGGCCCCCGCCCCAAGATCCCCACCCCACCGTCTTCCCACGGTCCCGCGCCCGTGTCTGCCCCAGCCCCAACCGCCCCCCCGGCGCCCCGCACCTTGCCGAAGGGCATGAAGTACTGCTCAATGTG
The DNA here is from genome assembly GCF_965152235.1 of Eretmochelys imbricata. Lineage (NCBI taxonomy): Eukaryota > Metazoa > Chordata > Testudines > Cheloniidae > Eretmochelys > Eretmochelys imbricata. The sequence goes on from NC_135591.1 coordinate 3,914,576, forward strand.
GGGGCCGCCCACGGGCTCGGGGTGCTGGCTGTCGTCCGCGATGATGATGGTCACCGTGGGGTAGAAGCGGCGGATGCTGGCGATCAGCGCCCGCAGCTTGTCGTACCGCAGGAAGGTCTTGGTCGCAATGCTGACCAGGGCGGTGATGTTGTAATCTGCTGGGGGAGGGTGGGGGGCAGAGGTTTGCGGGGAAGGGGAGCAGCACTCCAGACCCTGGGGGAGGGGATCCTGCCTTGGGAGGACAAGCTCCCCCCCCCCCCAATTCCAGCCTCAGATAGCTGCAGCTGGGTGCCATCTGCTCCAGCCAATAGAGAGCTGGACAGGCAGGATTCAGGGGACCCCAGTTGTGTGGGGAGGTGCAGGCAGGATTCAGGGGGCCCCCGGGTTGTGGGGAGGGAGGCAGTGCCAGGATTCAGGGGATCCCGGTCGTGCGGGGAAGCACAGGCAGGATTCAGGGGGACCCTGGGTCGGGGGAGGAAGGCAGTGGCAGGATTCAGGAGACCCCGGTCGTGCGTGGAGGTGCAGGCAGGATTCAGGGGGACCCTGGGTTGGAGGAGAGGCTAGGCAGGATACAGGGGACCCCAGTTGTGTGGGGAGGTACAGGCAGGATTCAGGGCGACCCCAGGTCGGGAGGAGGAAGGCAGTGGCAGGATTCAGGGGACCCCGGTGGCGTGTGGAGGTGCAGGCAGGATTCAGGGGGACCCTGGATCAGGGAGAGGGCGGCAGTGGCAGGATTCAGGGGGACCCTGGGTCGGGAGGCAGTGGCAGGATTCAGGGGACCCTGGTTGTGTGGAGAGGCACAGGCAGGATTCAGGGGGACCCTGGGTTGGGGGGAGGAAGGCAGTGGCAGGATTCAGGGGACCCCGGTGGTGTGTGGAGGTGCAGGCAGGATTCAGGGGGACCCTGGGTTGGGGGGAGGAAGGCAGTGGCAGGATTCAGGGGACCCTGGTTGTGTGGGGAGGCGGTGCTAAGATTCAGGGGGATCCCGGGTCAGAGGGAGGGAGGCCGTGGCAGGATTCAGGGGGACCCCAGTTGTGTGGGGAGGTGCAGGCAGGATTATGAGGGACAGTGGGGGCAGCCTTGACCCTGAATACCATGGGCTGACCTTTCCCTCCCCACTACAGAAGCCTGTAGGTCACCCGGCACAGGCCCGTCCCGCCCTCTCCCCCCCAGATCCTCACTGGGCCCTGGCTCCCGCCTGGCACTCACCTCCGCCTTCGCCCGGGGAGCCCGGGTTATAGAGCTTGGGCGTGGGTGCGTGGCGGATTCGGATGGTGAAAGACGCCTGGTGCCCATTGGTGGCAAACTGCACTGGAAAACAAAGGGGGAGACGGGCACGAGGAGGGGGAGGGGTCAGCGCAGAGGAAGTTCTGGGGTACAGGGGCCCCCCTGGCAGGAGGGGTCCCCCAGGGGCCCAGTACTCCCCAGGATTCCATGGGGGTATCTCCTTTCTCCCGCAACCCACCTCGACACAGGCCCCAGTGTGTACCCCTCCCACAGCCCAGCCTGCCTCGTCATGCCAGCCATCCCCCTGCCCCTGGCCCGGGAGGGGAGGGGACAGGCCAGCCGCGTTGCCCAGCCAGTCTCTGCGGTTTGGGGGCTGGAAATATTCCCCTCCCCACAACAGCCCCCCTGGGCGCAGCTGCCCACTCTTTACGGTGCCCCGGATTGGCTTCCCCCACCCGGTGTTTTGCAGATCTACCCCTGCCAGGGCTGCCTGCTGGCACCAGATATTGACCTCTTCTCTGGCCTCCACCCTGTCCGGAGAGCCCTCCCCAGCACCCTGCTCTGGAGCCAAGCACATGAGTGACTGCAGTGTCCACCTGGGAGAACTGGGGTATCACCCAACAGGCTCCAATGAGAGGCTGCTGGGAGGGGGAGGAGCCTAGGCCCTATATTAAGTCAGACCCAGCTCAGGCCAAAGAGGCAGATGACCATACGGGTGATGCCCCAGAGAGGGGAGTGCTGAAGACCGCACCAGCCCGTTGCCGCCCGCCCCTTGGAAAAGCAGGTTTGGGGGGTGACGAAGGGGGAATTTTCTGCAATGTTTGGCTGAGGCCTGTGTGTGCCTCAGTTTCCCTCTGGACTTTGCCTTGCTACCCGGGGGGTGCAAATGGGTTCAAAAGCTGCTCCCGGGGCAGAGCAGGAAACATGAGTGGGGGGCGGACAGGTGACAGCCTGGGGTGGGACAAGGGGGTCGTTAAAGGACTGGCTGAAACCGACCCAGATCAAGGGAGAGGCTGCAGGACGAGTGGGTCCCTTTGGGAGGCTGGCCCGCTGCAGGGGCTGCATAGAAACTGGGGTGGAGCCCAGATCCTGGGGACAGGGGGTATGGAGCCTGGCTGGACTGTCCGGAGGGGAAAAGGGGAAGGGGGGGCTAAACGGGAGGGTGGGAAAGTAAATATGGGTGTGAGGGGGTCTTTTAAAAACTGCTCCATTCGATGGCTGCCGCCCCAACTTCTGTGGTTGGGTCACCCTGAGCGACTGTACTGATCCTGCCCTCTCCATGAATCATAGAATCCTGGAAGATCAGGGTTGGAAGAGATCTCAGGAGGCCATCTAGTCCCAGCCCCCTGCTCAAAGCAGGACCTATACCAACTAAATCATCCCAGCCAGGGCTTTGTCGAGCTGGGCCTTAAAAACCTCTGTGACGTGAGGAGTGTAATATAATATCTCACTGAAAGGTGACAGGGCCAGAAAGAGTTAATGAACTGCCAGACTGACCTGACCCATGGGGGAACTTTAGAGACTGGTTAGGAAGAGATGGAAATGAACAGAGCTTTGAAATGCAGCCGGCATTGTTAGAGGTAGAAGGGGAGATGTTTGCTCAGGTCTTGTGATGTAAGCAAACAAGTCTTGTCTATGGCTATAGCTTTGATTCAAAGATCAAAAAAGGAATATTAACATGTAGGAAGATACTTGAGTGAAACAGTATTATTGTCTATGTCTCTTTGAAGGTTGGGATAACCTGTATCTGAACTGTTTAATGGATAAATTACCCTGTGCTAATTGCCATGATGTTTGGAAGAAGGAAAGTTAAGCCTATTGTTTCCTCAGGCCAAAAGGCTGCAGGAAATGTATAAAAACCTTGGGATACGATCCTTCTTCATCTCCAATCTGCTTTGGGTTTCAAGAGGGGGAAACCTGAAGACATAAGGATTGAGATCCCCAGTCACTGACTGGAGTCACCCTGAATATGGACATTGGACTATAACCTATGGACTATTTCTAAAAGGACTTTTGGCAACTACAAGCTCATCTCTGCTATGCACCTGAACATCAAGAATTGAACTCAAGTCTGTCTGTGTATTGATCTTTTAACCAACACGCTCTTTTCTTTTTTCATAAATTTTAGTTTAGTTAACAAGAATTGACTAGAGCGTGTATTTTGGGTAAGATCTAAATTATAATTGGACCTGGGTGTGTGGCTGATCCTTTGGGGTTAGAAGAACCTTTTCTTTTATATGATGAGACAAGATTTTCAGGAACCATCATCACATCTGACAGTGTGACTGGACAGAGGCCTGAGGCTGGGCCCTTTAAGGGAACTGCGTCCTTTGAACTTCTGAGTAACCAAGGAGGTGCTATAGAAGCTGTTTTGTGCTGGCTTGGTAAATCTAAGTTTTGGAATATCCACCAGCTTCTGGGGTTTGCCTGCCCTGTTTTGTTAGCAGTTCACCCTAATTGAGTGACCTCAGCTGGCTCCCACGGGCAGCACCATCACAACCTCTCAGGAAGGAGATTCCACCACCGCCTCAGTAACCCATTCCAGTGCCTCTCCACCCTCCTCGTGAAATAGTTTTTCCTAATATCCAACCTAGACCTCCCCCACTGCAACTTGAGACCATTGCTCCTCGTTCTGTCATCTGCCACCAGTGAGAACAGCCGAGCTCCATCCTCTTTGGACCCCCCTTCAGGTGGTTGAAGGCTGCTATCAAATCCCCCCTCACTCTTCTCTTCTGCAGACTAAATAACCCCAGTTCCCTCAGCCTCTCCTCGTAAGCCATGTGCTCCAGCCCCCTGATCATTTCTGTTGCCCTCCGCTGGGCTCTCTCCAATTTGTCCACATCCCTTCTGTAGTGGGGGAACCAAAACTGGACGCAATACTCCAGGTGGGGCCTCACCAGTGCTGAATAGAGGGGAATAATCACTTCTCTCCATCTGCGGGCAATGCTCCTACTAATGCAGCCCAATATGCCATTAGCCTTCTTGGCAACAAGGGCACACTGCTGACTCTCGTCCACTGTCACCCCTAGGTCCTTTTCTGCAGAACTGCTGCCTAGCCATTCGGTCCCTAGTCTGTAGCAGTGCCAGGGATCCTTCCGTCCTAAGGGCAGGACTCTGCACGTGTCCTTGTTGAACCTCATCAGATTTCTTTTGGCCCAATCGTCCAATTTGTCTAGGTCCCTCTGGACCCTATCCCTACCCTCCAGCGTATCTACCACTCCCCTCAGCTTAGTGTCATCTGTGAACTTGCTGAGGAGGGAGGTGACCGACTGGCCCTCCCCTCCCTGCCTGGCGCTCTCTGTCCTCCATGCTTGATTAGCCCCCCCGGGACGGACCCACCTCTCCTGGTACCTGGTGCCGCATCATCCCAAGGCAACACGGGAAGGGGGGCACACAGGGTCACATGCCCTATATTGGAATGTTCTGCTGAGGGGGGGTGTCCTGTTGCAGGATGCTCCCCGCCCCAAGTATTGCCCCTTGCCCCCCTGCACCAAGGCCGGTTGTCAGATCCCATCCCACCCCCTCGCAATGCCAGGTGCCCACCTGTGTCCGCGGTGTTGGGGTGAAAGAGCGTGTTGGTGTAGGTGACGAACTGCAGCTGGCGGTTGAGGTTGTCCAGCTGGTCGCTCGACAGCGAGAGACGCGTCTCCCCCTCGCCCTGCGCCTTCACCCCCTCCACCACTGCTGCCACGTTGAAGGTGCCCAGGCTGGCAGCCAGGGTCACCTAGGGAGGGGGGAAGAGGGAGGAAGGGTTAACGCTTGGGGCTAGGTGTGGTGCCAGCCGGCTTGTGGCAAAAGGCACCACCCCTGGCTCGGGGACGGGTGCTAGGCTGGTACTGCCCGGTGGGGGCGGGGGGGGGGGTTTGTGTTGGGTGACCATGTTTCCCTATGCTGAATATGGGACACCTGGTAAAATTACACATATTCCACGGCAATCAAACGCCTACGTGGACCGAGCCTCTGTTACAAAGAAATGCTGTGTAGCTGGACTTCTTTTTTTATTATCTTCTTATCTTTAAGGCTTCAGGGTTCACAGGGGGAGGGTGACACCCCCCAACCCCCACACACGCACTCTCTCCCATACTGAGAGGCAGGAGGTGACCGACTGGCCCGCCCTTCCCTGCCCGCGCTCTCCACCCTCCATGCCTGATTGGCCCCCCAGGACGGACCCGCCTCTCCTGGTACCTGGCATGGTCCGGAGGCAACACCTGGGGGCGGGGGGGGGGGGTGTGTGTATGGATCACATCCGCCCCGCCCTCCCCAGGGTTCGCACCAGAATGTGGCCGGCCAGCAGCAGCCTTTCCGCACTGTGTGGGAGGAAAGGGACGGGAGCTGCTTCCAGCCGCAGGAGCTTGTCCCTTCCTGCCCACCTCCAGGCTGCTGCTGGCCACCCCCATAACCCAGCCACCACCTGGCCCCCAGCTACAGCGCAGGCAGGAAGGGGTTAAGGCCGAAGGATGCATTGAGAACCTGACTGCAGGGGTTTCAGCGAACCTGGCCAGAGAGGGGGGCTCAGCAGGGGAGGCGGCCTAGGGGAAGGAGCAGCCCCCTGCTCCCTGGGGGAAGCAGCCGGGACGGGAGTGAGGGGTGCTAAGCCCCTGCCTGGGGGCCTGCCGTGAAGCCTGCAGGTTCAGGGCACGAACAGGCTGGAAACCACTCCAGAGCTTAGCTGTGGGGCGGAGAGGCTGCGTGGGGCTTTGGCACACTTTGGCCGGAGGGTCTTGGGTTTTCCCGGGGTGCCGGACCAGGCCGAGGCAGTGGGGGAAGGAAGGAGCCTGCCAGCCAGGCTGTTGGTGAGCTGAGCTCTCCGACCAGGGGCTGGGTCTCCGCACAGCGCTGGGAGCGGGACGTGCCCCACCGGGGGAGGCATATGGAGGAGCAGCGGGGTGGGGAGGGGCAAAGCAAGGAGAGGACAGCGAGTTGGGGGGGAAGCACGTAAAAGGCGCACGGGGGGGCAGCAGAGGTTCCATGTAACCAGCTGCCGCCTGCCCGCACTCACCAGCCACCGTGCAACCAGTGCTGGCCGGAAACGGGGCGGGGACGGGGCCCGGCTGGTTGACAGCCGGCCCGCCGGGGGCTGCGCTGACCACCAAGGGGAGCAGCCGGCCCCATGCGCCGCATCTTCACCCTGCCACCAGCCTTGCACACCCACCCCCCTCGTCGGCCACCGGACCCCCCCCACTCACCGCTGCTGGGCAGGCGGCTGGCGAGCAGGGACCTGGCCAGCAGCAGGACCCGCCGCTACTGATGGGGTCAGGGAGACAGAAAATACAGGACAATCTGCCCATTTTTAAGAAAAGGTCGGGACACCTGCAGCAGGGCTTAAATAGGGGGACTGTCCCTTTAAAAATGGGACGTCTGGTCACCCTAGGCATGTGGAAAGTGCCCATGCTGGCATTGTGCTTTGGGACCGTGACCCTCGGGCCCCGGGGTGAGGCCGTCCCCGTGAGAACAGACGCCAAGCGCGCCCCCTGGAATAAACTCCTCAGACCCACCCCGTGGGTCAGTGTCCCCAGGGCCGGGCTGGTGCCAGCTTCCACAAGGCAGCTTCAGAGCAATGTGTGGTCCAGGGGCTCACCCTGCACCCCAAAGAGCCAGCCACAGCCCCAGGATCGTGCCCGCCCCCCCCCCACCGCGGTGAGCCCCCTCCGCGCCTTACCTCGTACAGCTTCCTGCTGGCCGCCTGCAAGCTGAGCCCTGGGGAAGCAAGAAATGGGATTAATGAGACCCCAGGAGCACCCCCACCCCCCCGTCACTGCCACAGCGAGCTCAGGTCCTGCCCGCTGGTCGTCCCTGGACGGCAGCGCCCGTGGGGCAGGGGATGAGCCAGCTCCGGAGGCTGCAGTCTCCAGCCGGCCATGGTCCAGCGCTCCCCAGGCTGTGAGCGCCCTCCCTCCGCCCAGCCACCTTGCCCCCATCACCCCGGCTCTGTTCAGCCCTGGGAGCGGGGGGCGCAGGGCAGGCTGCCCCCCCCGGGACGCTGAACTGCTCACCTGGGATGAGGATGGTCCGGAGCGGGCGCACTTCCACGCCCTGGGCGGGGTACTCCAGCGGGGAGTTGGCTCTGACGATCAGCAGCTGGTCAGCTGGAGACTGGGTCCTGGGGGGGAAGGCAGGAGTGAGGGGGGATATGCCCAGCCCCGGCCGTGCCCCAGGCAGGAGGGGGGTGGTGCTGTGGCTTGGGTGCCCCCCCCAACTCCTCTGCCCCCATCCCCGGCGTGGCTCACCGGCGCTGGTCGCTCTGGTACTCCTGCTCCCGGGTGCTGTGGATCCGCTCCAGCTCCGTGGGGCCGAAGGCGGCGGTGAACTCCAGCGAGTAGAGCTGGCCGAAGAGCTGCTTGGGGAAGGGCAAATTCCTGCCGGGCACCACCTCGCACGAGCACGAGTTCTGGGGCAGCAGCCTGGGAAGACCAGGAGCCTGGTCACGCCCGCCTGGCCGGCCCCAGGCCTATACCCCTGCCCCCGGCCGATACCCCCACCCCCGCCCCCATCTCCCCTGCCCCTACCCCCGCCCGCCTGCCCCTGGCCGATCTCCCCTGCCCCTATACCCGCCCGCCTGCCCCCGGCCGATACCCCCCGCCCCCATCTCCCCTGCCCCTACCCCCGCCCCCGCCTGTCTGCCTGCCCCCGGCCGATATCCCCGCCCCCATCTCCCCTGCCCCTCTCCCTGCCCCTGCCCACCTGCCTGCCCCCGGCCGATACCCCCGCCCCCATCTCCCCTGCCCCTCTCCCTGCCCCCGCCCGCCTGCCTGCCCCCGGCCGATACCCCCGCCCCCATCTCCCCTGCCCCTACCCCCCGCCCGCCTGCCCCTGGCCGATCTCCCCTGCCCCTATACCCGCCCGCCTGCCCCCGGCCGATACCCCCGCCCCCATCTCCCCTGCCCCTACCCCCGCCCCCGCCTGTCTGCCTGCCCCCGGCCGATATCCCCGCCCCCATCTCCCCTGCCCCTCTCCCTGCCCCTGCCCACCTGCCTGCCCCCGGCCGATATCCCCGCCCCCATCTCCCCTACCCCTACCCCTGCCCCCGCCCGCCTGCCTGCCCCCGGCCGATACCCCCACCCCCGCCCCCGTCTCCCCTGCCCCTACCCCCGCCCGCCTGCCCCTGGCCGATCTCCCCTGCCCCTATACCCGCCCGCCTGCCCCCGGCCGATACCCCCGCCCCCATCTCCCCTGCCCCTACCCCCGCCCCTGCCTGTCTGCCTGCCCCCGGCCGATATCCCCGCCCCCATCTCCCCTGCCCCTCTCCCTGCCCCTGCCCACCTGCCTGCCCCGGCCGATACCCCCGCCCCCATCTCCCCTGCCCCTACCCCCGCCCCCGCCTGTCTGCCTGCCCCCGGCCGATACCCCCACCCCCGCCCCCATCTCCCCTGCCCCTACCCCCGCCCGCCTGCCCCTGGCCGATCTTCCCTGCCCCTATACCCGCCCGCCTGCCCCCAGCCGATACCCCCGCCCCCATCTCCCCTGCCCCTACCCCCGCCCCCGCCTGTCTGCCTGCCCCCGGCCGATACCCCCGCCCCCATCTCCCCTGCCCCTACCCCTGCCCCCGCCAGCCTGCCTGCCCCCGGCCGATACCCCCACCCCCGCCCCCATCTCCCCTGCCCCTACCCCCGCCCGCCTGCCCCTGGCCGATCTCCCCCTGCCCCTATACCCGCCCGCCTGCCCCCGGCCGATACCCCCTCCCCCATCTCCCCTGCCCCTACCCCCGCCTGTCTGCCTGCCCCCGGCCGATACCCCGGCCCCCATCTCCCCTGCCCCTCTCCCTGCCCCCGCCCGCCTGTCTGCCCCCAGCCGATACCCCCGCCCCCATCTCCCCTGCCCCTATCCCTGCCCGCCTACCCCCAGCCAATACCCCCTGCCCGCCTGCTCCTGCCCCTGGCTGATGCCCCTGCCCTCCTGTCCCAGCCTTCCTGCCCCAGGCTGACACCCCCACCCCTGCCTTCCTGCCCCAGACAGACAATCCCGTCCCTGCCCGCCTGCCCCCGCCCCAGGCTGATGCCCCTGCCTTCCTGCCCCAGACCAGCACCCCTGCCCCAGGCTGATATCCCCACCCCTGCCTCAGACACCCCTGCCCTCCTGCCCCAGGCCAATCCTCCTGCCCCAGGCCTATATGCCCGCCCCTGCTCTCCTGCCCCAGGCTGATGACCCCATGGAAGGGGTGGGCACCGCAGTGCTGGCAATGGGGGGTCTGGGGACTCACCCCGCAGGAGAGGGCAGGGCTCTGGGGAAGTGTCTCCTGGGAAGGGCTGGGATCCCAGTGGGGAGCCTGGAAAATCCACTTCCCAAGACCCATCCCAGGAGCCAGGCTGCAGCCCTGCCCATAGGGGCCAGTCCCACATCCACCCTAGCCAAGGCCCTGCTGGGGCTTCCCCATCCCTGGCCACCCTTTCCTGCCCCGCACACCTCCCCCCACCCATGCCAGCCGCTCCCCCCCCCCCCCGCTGGGAGGGGGGGGCGGAGGTCCTTACTCGAGGATCTCCTCCTTGAGCCGGAAGGGGATGTGGGCGTACTTGTTGGAGGGGCCCAGCAAGGGCTCACCCAGCAGCTGCTCGGGGGCTCGGTCCGGCCGGTTGCGCAGGTCGACCGTGCTGTAGGCCTTGGGCGACCAGATGTGCAGGTACAGCAGGGCCAGGGACGCCGTGGCCACCAGCAGCAGGCAGAGGGACTTCTGCACCAGACGCATCCTGCGGGGAACAGGGGGAGGTGAGGGGGGAGCCCTAGGCCGGCGGGGGTGGGGGTGGGGGATCTGGGCCATGCTGGGGGCTAGGTGGGGCCCCAGCCTGGCACGTGGGTTCAGAGACTGTGCCCCCTTCCGGCTTGGCTCTGTTTGGCCCACGGCTCCTCCCAGCTCTAGTCAGACTTTGCTCCCCAGGTCAGTTCTTGGCCCGGTACCTCCTTCCCAGCCTGGGGTTGCCAGTTGCGGTGGGACTATTCCTGGAGGTTTCATCACACTGAGTTAAAGATTAATCTCGAATTCCTGAAGACTTCAGGACCATCCAGCGAGCGAGCGTGGGGTGCCGGGCAGCTGTTGGGGGGTGGGGGGACACAGAGGGGGGCTTGGCCGTGCTGGTTGAGTGAATCTCCTTGATTGGACCAGGAACGAGGCTCTTCTGGGGCCGGAGCTCAGATGTTAACCACGACTGGAAGGTGAGGGGGAAGGGGGTTCCCTGGCTGGGTCCCCTCAGGGCTGGGTGGATGCAGGCAAACCGGAATTCCCTCCGCACCATCCACGGAGCAGGGCTCTAGCTTGGGGCCAGCCTGTGCCATGGAGCACCTGGCAGCTGCCGCGTCCGGAAGAGGGGCCCGATTCTGCTCCTAGCGGGACCAGCTTCTGGTTCCTCCCCGTTGACGGGGATGGGCCTGGCTCGCAGCCCTGTTCCTCCCCGGGCAGCAGTTTACACTAGTGTGAAATCGGTGTGGCACCAGTTATGCACGGTGGAGGGGGGGTCAGGAGGGCGACAGCCGGTGTAAGGCAGCGCAGCTTCCAGCCCCTGGGGGAAGTGGGGCAGAGCCCACAACCCGGCCTTGGGAGCTCGTGCTGCCTGCCTGAGGGAGCAGGTTCGGCCCTGTCCTGTACCAGGGCCAGCGGGTGAAGCGTGCTGCAAGGGCATGTTTGACAACAAACACGGGGCAAGAGGAATGCTGGAAAACTCGTGAGCTGGGTGCCAGGCTGGCAGGGGAGCTCAGCACCCACCATCCCACAGGGGTGGCTGGGAAGAAAGGATCCTGCCTCATTCTGTTGTGCCAGGGGCTGCCCTTCCACCCGCAACCGAGATCAGGGCCCCATTGTGCCAGGCACTGCCCCCCACCCTGTGTTAACCAGCTCAGAGTCTGCAAGTTTCACTATTCATTATTCATATTACCAGGGGGCCACAGACCGGGGCCCCGCAGTGCTAGGGGCTGCACAAAGAATGGAGAGACAGGCCCTGCCCCAGGAAGCTTCCAATCTCATGTGGCACGCAGAGGGTGGCTCTCGGTGTGGCACTAACCTGGGATGCCCTGGATCCTGGCCCTTTCGGGAGAGGTGGGAGGAGGAGCCGTCTCCTTCCCAAGAGCCCCTCGAAGGCAGAAGCGCGGTCCCGCAGAGTCCCCGGGCAGCTTCAGACTGAGGGAGAAGCGGGTCCGACCACCCAGCACTTGAAGCAAAACGCCCTAGCTGAGAACGACAAACAGGAAGGGGCCCTGTGAAGAACACCAGAGCGGACCAGTTCTAACCACCACTATGGGTGATATTTCATCACGTGAGATTCAAATACCCAGCATTCCCCCCCACCCCACTTCCTGCTCTCACGCTGTACCTCACTCCACCTCTGCCCCCAGCCGCTGAGCGGCCCTGTGTTCTCGCACCGTTTGCCCCTGGGGGTGCAGCTGCTTGCTCTGGGGAAGCTGAGAAACCTGCTAATATCTGCCCTGCAGCCTGGTCAGAGGCCACGCACAGCCCCGGGGTAGGGGAGACCAAGTACGCAACCCCTCAAACAACCCCAAAGCCATGATCTCTGCCCTCCAAACCGGTCAACGCCGCCAACATTTGGGAGAGGACGGGAAACCCCCTGGCCACTCGGTTCCTCCCGTTGCCAGGATCCCAGGGAAAGGGCTCTGGGAATCCCACCCCAACGCCGAGATATTCCCACCCGCCCCACCTTAAGTCACCGGTGGCGCAGGCCTTGCCCCCAGAGCAGGGCGGTCTCTGGAGAGCACCCTCTGCCCCACAGCCGCTGAATCAACTTCCTTCTTGTGTCGGGTGACCCTGATTCCTGTCTCCGGGATGTTGCATGGTCAGCGCGGTTGCTGGGTGCCACGGAAATGGCTCCGGTAGGTAGGACAGCGTTCTCGGGACTGGGCAAGCACTTTGGGGAAGGGGGATCCTAGCAGTGGGGCAGACAGAGTGAGGCTGCTGAATGCAGGGAGGCCAGGTCTGCGGGAGTTGCCTCCTGGCCTCAGATTCAGTGGGACAACAGGCCAAAGTCCTGCCGGGTGTAACCACACCTTTACTTACATCACTGGTCGTGTCCGGGGCCTGGGTCCAGGTTAGGATCTAGCAGCCAGATCAGGGCACATGCCCCTGCAAGGCACAGCCAAGAGGGCCAGCCGGTGTCCTGGGCGAGTAGCCCCTGGGGACGGGGCTAAAAGCAGTAAACTGGGGCTGGGGAAATACGCAGTCCCTGCACCTGCCCAGTGCGCCCCACCCCTTATGCTGGGAGCTCCGCCACAAGCCCTGCCCCCCGGGGCAAAACCGGATGTGGCCATAGTGGGCACAGAATACGAGCCCCTCCCTTGCAGCACCCAGAGCCTCGGGCTAGGGCCAGGCTGGGTGGGAGCACACCTGCACCATGGCGGGTGTCCGGATCCCCCGTACGCTCAGCCGGGATAAATCTGCTGGCAAAGGGCCCGCAGCACTGTGGGCATAGTGGGCAGGGTCTGTCAGGAAAGCCAGGGCAGAGGGGCCGGTTCTCCAGGCTGTGGTGGTTTGGAGGTCAGGGGCAGGGCAAAAAGCAAGCACCTCAGCCCGTGGGGTAAGCTGCTTCCGCCCCCCCCCCCCCCGGCTCCCCAGCAGCCCCTCGGGGACAGAACTGGGGCCAGGGGCTGCTCCAACAAGAGAGGGAGGAATGAAAACCGCTTGTGATTCCCTCTGCTGCCTGCCCCGCCTCGGGGTCCATCAGCCGTGAATCCACGCAAAGCCCGGAGCTGGGAAAGACTCGCACCCCCTCTCCCCCAGGTTCTCTCACCCCAAAGCACCGGACCCCCGGCTGGCCCACCCAGATTCTCTGCCCCACGCCGTACAGAGATTACCAACAGCCCCTCTGACTTACAGCTATAAAGTCTGTGGGTTCAATCCCTGCTGATGGAGCCAGCCAGAGGAGCTGTCACAGCTGCACAAACTCTGCCCAGGGGTCCAAGTCGATCCACACATGGCAGGTGCTGCTCTGCAGAGGGGGGGCAGGTCTCAGCTGGTTGCAGTGTGGCTCTGGGGCTCTCTGGAGCTCTGCCTTGCCCTGTTTGCTGCCTCTTTTGCCCCCTTGGGAAAGCCGAGGGGGCTCAGATTTGCCGCCCTTCCAGAAACAGTGCTGACTGATGTTTGCACCGTGCTTTGTAGGGGCTTCGAACAGTGCCCGGAACGGGACGACAGGCTCTGACACTGGACAGGCTGTGACAATTACATGCGCAGGCAGGTACGTTACACCTGATAGTTCCCTGAGGTGGGGGAGGAGCATGGTCTTTGCCAAAAGCTAAGGACCAGCCCATTGTCCCAGTTCCTGCGAGATGTTTGTACAGGGCATATTTTCAGCAAGAGGTAACAGGTAGAATGTTACCTTCCGAAACCGCTGGGGATGAAGGCCAGCCCCAGAGGGTCGCAGCTAACCCCAGCCAAGCGTGCCATCCATCAGCCTTTTCCCAGCCCCGTCTTTACAGTCTGGAGCCAGGGCAGGCCTGAGCGCCCCCAAGAATGGACTCCGAACGGGGGAGCCTCGGGGCTGCAGGACGTTCCCGAATCACCCTGTCACAGAGTCCCCGGGCGATGCTCTGGAACTGCTCCCTACGAAGCCAGGAAGGACTCTGGGAAAGTCTCCTCTCTGAGCAGCCTGTCTGCAGGACACACAGTTCACCCGGCTCCACCTTCCTGGGTCTGACCTCGGAGCATTCAGCATCCTCTGCCCCTCCCTGCGCTTCCCACAGCGAGTCCGCCCAGGCGGGGTCCGGGGGCAGCCAGAGGGTCCTGCCCCCCAACTTCGCAGTCAGACGGGACTCTCAGCCAGCCAGTAAAACAGAGGTTTATTAGATGACAGGAACATGGTCTAAAGCGGAGCTTGTAGGTGCAGAGAACAGGACCCCTCAGCTGGGTCCATTTTGCGGGGCAGTGAGCCAGACAACCCCGTCTGCCCTTCACTCCATGTCCCCAGCCAGCCCCAAACTGAAACCCTCTCCAGCCCCTCCTCCTCTGGGCTTTGTCCCTTTCCCTAGCCAGGAGGCCACCTGATTCCTTTGTTCTCCAACCCTTTAGCTCTCACCTTGCAGGGGGGAAGGGCCCAGGCCATCAGTTGCCAGGCTGTAGCTCACGAAAGCTCATGCTCAAATAAATTGGTTAGTCTCTAAGGTGCCACAAGTACTCCTTTTCTTTTTTCAGGAGACAGAGTGTCGCCATTTATGTACCCTGGCCCCTTGCTCTGCAACAATCACACACCCTTATCCCACCACCGAGAGACTTAAGAAATGCATGGGGGAAACTGAGGCACCCCTACAGTATTCAGAGGAAACATTAAGAACAGTCCCGCTTCGTCACACGCCCCGATGCCGAAAAGAGCCAAAAAGTCTGGGACTGTCGGCGGAGGAAAGAGGGCACAGACGCGCTCCATTACAGAGGAGATCCCCTGCCACCCGGTGTCTCTCGTGGAAGGTGGCCAAGGGCTGTCAGAAGCGGGGGAGGATCCCTGATCAGCTAGGAAAGCGACTGTTAATAAGGGCAGGCCTGTGCCTACCAATTCTGTTTTCCTTTTACCCAGAAGCTTGACTCCAAAGCCTTTCCCTTGCTTTTAGCTGACTCTTTAACTCGAGCCTCATTCAATAAACTTTGGCTTGGTTTTACCGGAGCTCCGGCTCCGTGCTTTTTGCTAAGGGGCAGCAGGCTGAACCGAGGTGAAGCCAGTAAGCTGGGGTGCACTGCTGCCAAGGGACACTGCACGTGTCCCGAAGACACAAGGCTGGGCTGTGTAAATTGCCAGGCTGCAGCGGGAAAAGGTGCGGGGGGTGGGGGGAGCTGGCAGCAGCCCAGCATGGAGCTTTGGGAGAACTCTCCCCCACCCCCGGGGGATGGGGGGCAAGGGGGTGCAGACTAGGCTGGAAGTGGAGGGAGAGGGGGTGGCAATTTGCCCAGGGCATCAGGGTTAATCCTGACCAGTGTCATGAACTGCACCCACCCACGCATCAGTCTGGCCTGGGGTTTATGAAATTAACCAGCAGCACATGGCTGCCCCCGAGGCGGAGCACAGCCGGGCGAGCATGCGCGGGGAATCTGGGTCACGGCTTGTGCGGGTCTCTCGACAGGCAAGCAGGAGACCATCTCAGCAGGAGGTGGTGGATCCCTGCCCGCCCCGGAGTTTCTGGATGTGGGGGCCAGATCTGAAGCTATCTCTATGGCAACTGCCAGCCCCACTCCAGCAGGTGGGGTTAAAGCAGCCAGGCTGTGCCAGACCAGGCCAGGAGCCCACCTACCATACCAAAGGGCAGGGCCCGTGCCTTCCTCTGGGTCTGCTCAGTGCCCGTCACAATGAAGCCGGGGTGCCGGGGGCAGGGTGGGTCTCAGCTTGAGATCAGGACCACCCAGCCCTTCCCGCATTGCTGGATGAGGGACAGGCCCGGCTAGGGGGGAGTGGGGAGTCCCAGTGCTGGTGAAAGTTGAGAATCTCTAGCCTCAGGGATTTGGATTTGGTTTTTGGACATCTAGCTGGCACGGGGTCAGAGACCCTGGCCTGGGCATTAGCTGGGTAACCCCAGCGCCGGAAGTTGCCATGGGGGACATGCTGGCCGGGGAGAGCTGACTTTCCATTAGTGTCGACAGTGCCAGACTCCGAGCAGCGGGGGTGTGGGTGCAAACAGACCTGCCAGGGCTGGAGCGGACCACCCATTAAACAATCATGACTGTGTACATGTTGGTGCTGCGCCAGGCTCCACGGTGCTCCTCAGAGAAACTCACCCCCACCGGCCGACCCAGCCCCGTTGGGGCCGGGCACGGCCTCATGCAATCGCAGAGAGATTTGCACACTGTTGGGCAAGCCCCAGGGGGACCGCTTGCGCCCCTGCGCTCCCAGAGGTTGAGGGCAGGGGCTGGGAGATGGGGGGTCTGAGACAGTAATGGTCTGCGAGACTCCGAGGTGCCCAGAGGCCAGTGGGATGGGCACGGTGTGCACACAGAGAGACACAACGTTCCTTCCTCTCTCTGCACTAGGCTCCAAGGTGACCTGACCCTCATGCTCGGGCGGCCTCAAGCTGCCCTGCAGCCCCTGGCCCTGCTTGGCTCCCGGTGTAAATTGCAGCAGCCTCGGGGCAGCTGTGACCTGCACTCCGGGGGGTGGGGGGGGTGAGCGGAGAATTCCCATAGCACCCTGCAGTCTGGCCACGCCCCTCATGGGCGGGGCCTTGAGGGCAGGATTCTTAGTTGGGTCCATTTCATTTTATTCCTGGTGCCGTTCCGTGTCCTGCCACAGAGACACTCAGCCGGCTTTTGGGGCTTCGGCCCATCCCGTTGCCACCAGCACCGTGCCGGTGAAATGACCCTCCTCCCCGTGCCTCCTGAAACGCAGCCAGCTCTGGGGAAGAGCGGCCGAGTGGCACACAGGACCAAAGATGCGAGGGTGGGGCCAAGCCCCTCCTCTTCCGGGCGGGGGGCAGACACAAGCCGGCAGCAGACCAGACTGTGCCCACTTTATGCAAATCCATCATTCCCCGCCCCCGCCCCCACCCCCACAGCTGGGCCAGGGCCCAGAGCAGAAACCTGATGTTTGCAATTCAAATCTGTTCAGGGAAGCAGCAGAGAGACCCACAGCTCCCCTCCCACAGGAGGTAAACACAGAGCCCCAAGGCAGTCACAAGACTGTAATCAGCAGGAGTGCGGGGCTCGGAGAGCCAGGCTCCATGTAGGGGTATGAAGAGAGCAGGTTGGGTGGTCCGGAGCACCTCTGTTCGGCTCAACGCAGGCTGGCATAGGGGGCTTTGCCCTCTGGGAGGGGGGCACAGTTTGAAGCCAGCTTGGGCTGGTGGCGGCTGGCCTTTGTGTGAACAGGCAGCGGATTTCACTCCGCTTTGCAAAGGGCAATGTTGGCACGAACGGGCAAAGTGACCAGAAGCCTGACCGGGCCACGGGGACTTGAGGGCTCGTCTCACCCCAGGAGCTGCCCTGGTATATTGGCATTTTGGCAGCAGGCAGCACCTGACCCCCGCTGCGCCAGGCCCGGCACATACCAGGAGAGGTGGGCACAGCGCTCTGGGGGCGTTCCCGGTGCTCTCCCAACCCTGGCGCCCACCCAGCAGCGGGCACGGCGGGTAGGTGTCCCGCCGTCCTGCTCGCTGCCTTGTGGGAAGCTTTGGCAGTGCATTGTGGGATGCCGGCTGGCATTGTGGGAGCGTGGGTTCAACCCCCTCCGACCTATCCCAACAGTCACTGCTTGCCTACGCCTCTCCCCGGGTGGCGGAGGCATGGAGAGCGGATGAAGGAGCAGTGCATTGTGGGATGGCAGCGGGAGGACTTAGCCAGATTTTACCCCACCAGGGTGTGTGTGTGTAGGGCTCAGAGGGAACAACTGTCCAGAATAAACTAGGACACAAGCATGTTCCTGCCAGGGAAATCTGGTGTGCCCACCAGCCCTGAGCTCCCCTCTGCCCTCTAGAGGGGGGTCCCCGCAGGACAGGGGGAGGGGTAGCTTGCCCCACGGCTGCCTAGGAGGTAACACCCAGGTCTGTGCTCTTGGCACCCAATGCAACGGCTGCACCCCTTTCCCCCCGCGGCAAGCCTCACCTCAGGGGTGACGCGGGGCTCCCACAGCTCCTGATCTCTGGCGTGTCCTGGGCTCTTCTAGGGCCAGGCAGGGAGACTCCCCCGTCTCATCTGGAGCCCCTCATAGCTCCCACAGGAAGGGTGGCACCAGCCTGGGGTGGGGGAGAGACAGGGAGGCATTGAAGAATGGGCAGAACCAGGAAATCCCAAATGGCTCTACTCCATGCCCCCTTCTCCAGGCACCAGAGGGCAGAGGGTGTAACTGTGGGGCAGAGCCGGGGGGCTGGGAAAGCAGCAGGAGCACAAGTCACCGGGGAGCCCAGTGCCCATCTCCCCGCCTGCCTGAGCCCCCCCCAGTGCCAATCTCCCCTGTCTCCCAGAGCCCCACAGTGCCCATCTCCCCGCCTGCCTGAGCTCCCCCCAGTGCCAATCTCCCATCTCCCAGAGCCCCACAGTACCTTTCTCCTCTGCCTGCCTGAGCCCCCTGCAGTGCCAATCTCTGCTGTCTCCCAGAGCCCCCCCATGCCCATCTCCTCTGCCTGCGTGATCCACCCCCCAGTGCCCATCTCCCCTGCCTGCCAGAGCCTCCCCCAGTGCCAATCTCCCGTCTCCCAGAGCCTCCCCCAGTGCCCAGCTCCCCTGCCTGCCAGAGGCCCACCCCATCCAGTGCGAATCTCCCCTGCTGCCCAAGCCTCCCCCCCATCTCCCCTGCCTGTGAAAGGCCTCTCCAACCCCCACAGGCCCTGTGACCAGCCAGAGAACAATACTTAAGACTTTCATTGTCCTCTGTTGACTCTGCTGGGCTTGGCATGGGGCCCGCTGTCCCAGGGTGCCTTCCCAATCACCTGGCCCAGAGGGGCCCTTAGCCAGCCTGAATGCCCCTCAGTGGTGCCCAGTGACACCCGGGTCTGGCAGGTGGCCACCTGCAGCTGGAAAACTGCTTTGTGACTCCCTCTGCCGGGCCGGGTATGGGGGCACCTTGGGGGGGGGGGCGAGGGTGACGACGGGCCCCTGCCCCTCTCCTAACAACACCCTCCCTCCCTACTGCCCAAGCAGCCAGTTCACTGGGCAGCCGGCTGCCCCACAGCTCTTTGCAGGGGAGCGGGGCCAAGAAGGCTGCTTCCCCCTCTGAGGGGACTGGGCCTCCAGAGTTAGCGGGGGGGGGTCAGGGGGGTCAGAGCTGGGAGAGGGGAGACAGTGACAGGCCCTGGAGGGGGGAGAGATGGTGGTCAAGGGAGTGAAACAAATCGATCTGAATGCCCCCACCCCCATCCGCAGGCGAGGTGTCCAACCCTGGGGAGCCCGGGCCATTCTGAGGGGGGCAGTTGATGCCCAGACGCCATGGTGAGGGGCTGGGGGGGGGAACTACTTCGGGGTCTGTGTGGAGACCGAGGGCTGGGTCACAGGTAGGTAGCCCGGGGGTGGGGTGGCCGGGGACAGCCAGCCAGCGAGAGGGGAACCTGGCTCTCTGCCCAGGGTGTCCCGACGCTGCGGTGATGGACCTCGCTGCAGGTGTCCAATGATCCGCAGTTCCCGGGGGAGGCTGAAGAGCCCCCCTGGGGGGGGGGGATTTGGCACAGCTGAGCCCCAGCCCGGGCTGTCGATCCCCCCACCCCAAAAAAAAACCCTCCCCCCCTCGCTCGGCGCGGAGGGGCCGGAGCGCAGCGCAGAACATGGCTGCAGCTGGGGGCGCAAAACCTTCCCCCGCCCCCGGGCCATGCAGAACGGGCTGATCCCGATCCCGATCCCGATCCCGCCCCCGCCCCCCGCAAGCCTTGCGCTGCGCCCACGGCCGGTCCCGCGCAGCTGGGGGGGGGGCAAACTGCAGCGCTATAAATCACTCCCGCGCTGCGCGACATTGCAACGACTTCCCCCCCCCCACAGCATCGGCACCGCGACAGGGAAGGGGGGGCGGGATCGCGAGGTCCTATCGATCCCCCCTCCCTCCCCGCAGCAGCTCGTCCCCCCGCCCCCCCCCCCAGGGCTCCGCTGTCGGAGCGACGCTGCTGAAGTGCTGGCCAGCTCCCCCCACCCCCCCCAGCCTACCTGGCTGCCCAGCGCATCTCCCCGCCTCGCCTCCCATGGTCACATCTTCGGGCGCCCCCCCATGGACCCGCCCCCCCACACACACCCCGGACCCCGCTCCGGCTCTAGCGCTGCTGGACCGGGCTGGCGGGGGCCGTCGGGAGCCTGGCAGGCGGAGGGCGCCCCCGCTGGCCCGAGGAGGGAATGGCGGCTGCAGCAGCCCGAGGTGTGTGGGGGGACGGGGGGGGGAGCCTTTGTCTTGCACAGAGATCCCCCCCCCCAACGCTTTACCGATCCCGACCCACCCATCCTGCGCCCTGGGGAGCCAGGGGGAGGGGGGCCAGCTCAGACAAAGAAATCCTAAGACAAAGAACTTGGGGGGAGGGGGGTCAGGATGACAGTGGGGGTGGGGGAGGGGGTTTAGAAAGCAGGTGGTACCTTGTACTGGGCTCTAACCGGGGGGCACGGCTGGAGGAGACGGGATCGTCACACCCACCCCCCACCCCCACGCAGGATCCCTGCTGGAAACCTTTGGAAATGGGATAGAAACAGGGACCAAACTGGGTCTAGGACCATGCCCAGCAAGGGCTGGGCATCGCTGGGGACTGGGTGGGACCTTTCCCACTAGACCGGCTGGCTGAGGCCAGTGGGGTGGAGGCGGGGACACGGGGACTCAAAGCAGTCCCCACGCTTGTTCCGGGTCCCCTGGGGGAACTGGATTGGGAGGATCCCGGTTCCGCGCTGGGGCCCATGTGGGTAGCAAATCGCCTAGGTCACAACTGAGCCTCAGAGGTGGGGGGGTTCCTGCAAGCTGAGGGGCAGCTGGACTGTCCCCAACTAGCTCAGGGCCTCATAGGGCCTGATCTGGAGCAGGTGGGCGAGACCCCAACTGACACAGTTACCAAGGAGTGGTTCAAAGAAACCTACCAAACTTCCAGTCGCCTGCGGGTTTGCTCGCCTTTATCGTTCGCTGAGGCCGGAATGCCAGGGCACGCCCCCCCACCCCCCAGCTTTCCCTGGAGCGGTGACCCGGGTGGGCTGCTGAATTGGCGTTGCAAGCCAGGAAGCCATCCATCGCTGACGAACAGGGCACTGGGCAGTTTGTTCAGTTGTACGTGGCTTTCGAAAACCCCCCGGAGAAGGAAAACCAAAAACAGGAATAGAAAAAAGAAAGTGTCCCTCTGGCTAACTCATTGAGTCTACAGACAGTGCTTGAGGTTATGGGTAATTCAGGTATCAGAGCGGGAGCGGTGTTAGTCTGGATCTGCAAAAGCGGCAAAGAGTCCTGTAGCACCTTGTAGACTAACAGACGTATTGGAGCATAAGCTTTCGTGGGTGAATACCCGCTCTGTCGGATGCATTCGTCGGTAATTCAGGGGCAAGGAAAATCTGGGCGAGAAAGTCAGAGAGGCACACAGCTTTCAAAGGAGGTGGGACATTCATCTGTGTACCACGGTGCCACCTAAATACTTCCATTGAGACCAGACTCCACGCAGAGAGACAGCCCCGGCCCTGAAATGCTTTGGGTGGGAGGGGAAACAGAGGCAAGCAGCAGGCGAGCTGTCCAGAGTCATATGGCCAAGTCCGGACCAGCTCTCCAAGCTCACGCCCAACGGCTCCACTCTGCTGCCTTAAACTACATCAGGAGGGGCTGTACGGTTTTACAGGGCTCCTGGAAGTTCCCAAACCCCAGTTTCTTCCCGGATCATAAACACAACCCCCAATAAATACAAATCCGCCCTAGCTTTTAGAGCTTTCTCCATCCCTAGCTCTCCAAGCGCTGTCCTGAGAAGGACAGTTTCGTGAGATGGGGGAATGGAAGAGATTCCGTTACATGAAACTGGCCTGAGCTCTTCCGTTCCAGCCTGGGTGCCCCCACTTGGGCCAACTAAGAGGGGCTAGAAGAGGTCAGTCAGGCCTCAGACAGGAGAGGAGAGCTGGCAGAGTCAGGAGATGGTTTCTGGGAGAAGGCAGGAGAGGTTTGCTGGCTGGTGTCCCTGTAGTGGGGCAGTTGCCCCACTCCAGCAGAATCACAGAATCATAGAATATCAGGATTGGAAGGGACCTCAGGAGGTCATCTAGTCCAACCACTTGCTCAAAGCAGGACCAATCCCCAACTAAATCATCCCAGCCAGGGCTTTATTAAGCCTGACCTTAAAAACCTCAAAGGAAGGAGATTCCACCACTTCCCTAGGTAACACATTCCAATGTTTCACCACCCACCTAGTGAAAAAGTTTTTCCTAATATCCAACCTAAACCTCCCCCACTGCAACTTGAGACCATTACTCCTCGTTCTGTCATCTGCCACCACTGAGAACAGTCTAGATCCATCCCCTTTGGAACCCCCTTTCAGGTAGTTGAAAGCAGCTATCAAATCCCCCCTCTTTCTCTTCTGCAGACTCAACAATCCCAGTTCCCTCAGCCTCTCCTCATAAGTCATGTGTTCCAGTCCCCTAATCATTTTTGTTGCCCTCCGCTGGACGCTTTCCAAATTTTCCACATCCTTCTTGTAGTGTGGGGCCCAAAATTCAGACACAGTACTCCACAGTACTCCAGATGAGGCCTCACCAAAGTTGAATAGAGGGGAACGATCACATCCCTTGATCTGCTGGCAATGCCCCTACTTATACAACCCAAAATGCCATTAGCCTTCTTGGCAACAAGGGCACACTGTTGACTCACATCCAGCTTCTCCTCCACTGTAACCACTAGGCCCTTTTCTGCAGAACTGCTGCCGAGCCATTCGGTCCCTAGTCTGTAGCGGTGCATGGGGTTCTTCCATCCTAAGTGCAGGACTCTGCACTTGTCCTTGTTGAACCTCATCAGATTTCTTTTGGCCCAATCCTCTAATTTGTCTAGGTCCCTCTGTGTCCTATCCCTACCCTCCAGTGTATCTACCTCTCCTCCCAGTTTAGTGTCATCTGCAAACTTGCTGAGGGTGCAGTCCACACCATCCTCCAGATCATTAATGAAGATATTGAACAAAACCGGCCCCAGGACCGACCCTTGGGGCACTCCACTTGATACCGGCTGCCAACTAGACATGGAGGCATTGATCACTACCTGTTGAGCCCGACAATCTAGCCAGCTTTCTATCCACGTATAGTCCATTCATCCAGCCCATACTTCTTTAACTTGCTGGCAAGAATACTGTGGGAGACTGTGTCAAAAGCTTTGCTAAAGTCAAGGAATAACAAGGAATAACACGTCGACTGCTTTCCCCTCATCCACAGAGCCAGTTATCTCGTCATAGAAGGCAATTAGATTAGTCAGGCATGACTTGCCCTTGGTGAATCCATGCTGACTGTTCCTGATCACTTTCCTCTAGTGCTTCAGAATTGATTCTTTGAGGACCTGCTCCAAGATTTTTCCAGGGATTGAGGTGAGGCTGACTGGCCTGTAGTTCCCCGAATCCTCCTCCTTCCTGTTTTTAAAGATGGGCACTACATAAGCCTTTTCCCCATCGTCCAGGACCTCCCCCGATCGCCATGAGTTTTCAAAGATAATGGCCAATGGCTCTGCAATCACATCCGCCAACTCCTTTAGCACTCTCGGATGCAGCGCATCTGGCCCCATGGACTTGTGCACGTCCAGCTTTTCTAAATAGTCCCAAACCACTTCTTTCTTCACAGAGGGCTGGTCACCTCCCCCCCATGCTGTGCTGCCCAGTGCAGCAGTCTGGGAGCTGACCTTGTTCGTGAAGACAGAGGCAAAAAAAGCATTGAGCGCATTAGCTTTTTCCACATCCTCTGTCACTAGGTTTCCTCCCTCATTCAGCAAGGAGCCAACACTTTCCTTGACTTTCTTCTTGTTGCTAACATACCTGAAGAAACCCTTCTTATTACTCTTAACATCTCTTGCTAGCTGCAACTCCAAGTGTGATTTGGCCTTCCTGATTTCACTCCTGCATGCCCAAGCAATATTTTTATATTCTTCCCTGGTCATTTGTCCAGTCTTCCACTTCTTGTAAGCTTCTTTTTTGTGTTTAAGATCAGCAAGGATTTCACTGTTAAGCCAAGCTGGTTGCCTGCCATATTTACTATTCTTCCTACACATCGGGATGGTTTGTTCCTGTAACCTCAATAAGGATTCTTTACAATACAGCCAGCTCTCCTGGTCTCCTTTCCCCCTCATGTTATTCTCCCAGGGGATCCTGCCCATCAGTTTCCTGAGGGAGTCAAAGTCTGCTTTTCTGAAGTCCAGGGTCCATATTCTGCTGCTCTCCTTTCTTCCTTGTGTCAGGATCCTGAACTCAACCATCTCATGGTCACTGCCACCCAGGTTCCCATCCACTTTTGCTTCCCCTACTAATTCTTCCCCATTTGTGAGCAGCAGGTCAAGAAGAGCTCTGCCCTGCCCCTAGTTGGTTCCTCCAGCACTTGCACCAGGAAATTGTCCCCTACACTTTCCAAAAACTTCTTGCATTGTCTGTGCACTGCTGTATTGCCCTCCCAGCAGATATCAGGGTGATTGAAGTCTCCCATGAGAACCAGGGCCTGAGATCTAGTAACTTCTGTTAGTTGCCAGAAGAAAGCCTCGTCCACCTCATCCCCCTGGTCCGGTGGTCTATAGCAGACTCGCCCCACGACATCACTCTTATTACTCATGCTTCTAAACTTAATCCAGAGACACTCAGGTTTTTCTGCAGTTTCATACCGGAGCTCTGAGAGTCATACTGCTTCCTTACATACAGTGCAACTCCCCCACCTTTTCTGCCCTGCCTGTCCTTCCGGAACAGCTTATATCCATCCATGACAGTGCCCCAGTCATGTGAGTTATCCCACCAAGTCTCTGTTATTCCAACCACATCATAATTCCTTGACTGTGCCAGGACTTCCAGTTCTCCCTGCTTGTTTCCCAGGCTTCTTGCATTTTTGTATAGGCACTTAAGATAACTCGCTGACTGTCCCCCTCTCTCCCCTCTTGCGCTCTCCTGCTCGTGATTCCTCCCGGTATCCAACTTCCTCACTTACCTCAGGGCTTTGGTCTCCTTCCCCCGGTGAACCTAGTTTAAAGCCTTCCTCACTAAGTTAGCCAGCCTGCTTGGGAAGATGCTCTTCCCTCTCTTCGTTAGGTGGAGCCCGTCTCTGCCTAGCACTCCTCCTTCTTGGAACACCATCCCATGGCCAAAGAATCCAAAGCCTTCTCTCCAAGACCACCTGCGTAGCCATTCGTTGACTTCCATGATTCGACGGTCTCTACTCGGGGAGACCCAGAACCCTGAGGTGAAGGGCACTGGGGTCTGGGAGGGATACGGGGGCCAGCGGCAGGCGAGACACCGGCCAGTAGGAGGTGCTCTGTATGCTGGAAAAGAGCTTATTCCCGAGGCAACCAGCAGGAGGTGCCACGCAGGTGAGTGTCGATCTGCTACAGTCCCCAAGCCAGAGATCTAGGGCTGGAGAGGGCTGAAGAAAGGGGGAGCTACCCGCTGATGTCTCCTTGCTGGACAGCGGGACCCTAGGAATGGTGAGATGGCTGCACCCAGAAGGAAGGGCTGGTGTGGCCATCCTGTCTGAGGGACAGGAGAGGATGGAGCAGGACACCTGGGGCAAGGTGAGAACAAGGCCACGAGGTGGCATTTGGGGAGGAGGCCACTCACGTGCAGGGAAACTGAGGCACAGGATGGGGCAGTGACTTGCCAAGGTCAGTGGCAGCGGTAGCAATAGGCCGAGCCATGGCAGAGCTAGAATACTGAGGCTGATGATACATCCAGGTAATTTCCAGGAATACGACTGACAGCCCCCCCCCCAAGTCCTCAATTCCATTCCCTTCTCCCCATGCCGGGGCAGGCTCCAGTGACACAGGGCCTGATGTTATGAAATCCCAGGCACCAGAGAGGAGTCTGTATTTCCCAGTAACTAGCCTGGACTGTGAGCGCTGTGGCCTAATCCTATCACGGTCCTCCTAAACCGGGCACCAAGCCAAGCTGCTCTCAAATCAGGCACCAGAGCAGAGCCATTACGGTTCTGGGCCCGAGTCAAGAGCCCTGAGGCAAGCGGCCCATTCGAGATGCAAATCATCTGCCCAGGAAACAGTCCCCCACGTTGTGCACTGTCGGAGCCTTGCGTGGGCTCACCACAAAGATGCCCCTTGTCCAGCGGCAGTGGGCAGGTGCTGCTCCCGATGAAATGCCGCTTGTCTCTTGTGGCCCGCCAGCTGCAAACTGGGATTCAAACCAGCAGCAAGCAGCTGATTTTGACCCCTGAGAACCAGGAGGCTCCGAGAGGCAGAGCTCCCACCCCATCCTCTACCCGCACTGGCTGGATCCTTTTAGAAACAGCGGCCCCAACACTGCATGGTAACTAACCTCAGCGGCTCGTGGGAAGCCCCCCTCGATGTTCAGGGGGCAGTGGTGGGGTTGCAGAGGAGCCTGCACTGAGTAAAGGGAGCTGAACCCTTTGGAAAAGCCGGAGGAAATGGCTTTGTAGCCTGACCCTCATGATGGGAATCGCTGGTCCTCCCCCCTTCCTCCTCTCCCCAGGCCCCGTGTGCTATCGGCTCTGTGTGTGGGGGGTGTGTGGAGGGGGTGGGAGCGTGTCTTTCAGGGAAAAGCGCAGCACTCCGGGTCCTTGTCTGCACTGCAGAGGTGTTGACTATGGAAGGGCGTTCTCCAGAAATGAGGGGTTTCTCTGGTGACTGGCGGACACTTTCCCTCTTGCCCTCCACCCCAGAGGTGGTCGCATGTGCCAAGGGCTCAAGCATGTGCTTGGTGTCAGTTACAGGGTGACCGGCTGCCTGCCCCTGTAGCTCTCCAGAGGCATTGTAAGGGGCCCAAGGGATAAAACCCCAAGGTGACAGAGGCCTCTGAAATACCTGTGTTAGGCCGACAGCCTAGGAGCCCTGCCTTTTCAAAGCAGGGGAATTCGTGCGACGAGCTGTCTCGCTGGAGTGCCATGCCTCAGAGTATTTAGGTTGCGAACGGGGTCTTCGGGGTCTTTGCTTGTTGAGACGCTAGGATGCATTGAGTGGAAATCTGCAGCTGAAACAGAACACGACTTTTAATTGGATCCCTCTGCTGGTGACATGCACAAGGGAGGAAAGGAATGCGGGCGGGAGACTGGCGCCACTTCAACAGAGCAGGCAGCTGGTAGCTGCTGTGGTCAGATGTTTGGCTGCGTGCGTGTGTTCTCTCTGTGTGCTGCTCTCCGCTCTGCGCAGACAGCCGACACGGCAGGCTGCGAGCCAACCGCCCAACGACCACAAGATCCGTTAAGGTATGAAGGCACCAGGCCAGGTTTATTGTTGACCAAGCACCTGGCAGGCTCTACAAGGAGATCTCTTAGTATATGACAATGGATGCAGCTCGGTGAATGCTGGGACTTTCCATTTCCCCCTCGGCTGGACCAAGACACTCTTTCAGAGATACCTCTTTATACCCTGGTGCAAACAAGTTACATAAAGCCCCTCTGACATAGTTGGTTACGGCCCCCTGACGTGGCTAGTTATCACCCATCTCCTTGTACACGATCAAAACCCCTTTATTCGTCACACTGTGATCCCAACCGTATCTTTTAGAAGGGGTCAGCGTGTTCCTGGGGAATGTTTTTGTACTATCCTTGATATCGGGATGGTCTGGTACCCCTCTTCTGGACTGTGTTTGCGTGAGTGCCAGGTGTTTGCTAACTTTGCTTTATATCAGCAAAGCTTGCCTACTGCTTTAGCTCATACCAGGCTTCTGTTAGGAGGGCTTATATCTCAGGCTCTCTGTCTACGACATTAGCTGCTACCAATGGAGCTGACATGCCAAAGTGCCCAGTGCTGACCAATATAGGCTGGCTAGCATATAAATATAGATCATATTAATAACAGGCATGATCCACACCATAGATCTATATATCGGTAGGCATTAAGCACGAACAATATTAAGCACAAATATGGTACTCACCTCTACCTCGATCCTGTTCATTTACGCTAAGTACCCCATCACAGCCGGCATTGGCTAAAATCAGCAGTTGGCACAAGCAGACGGGAAACTTGTCCGCTATCAAGATACTTTTCAGAGTAACAGCCGTGTTAGTCTGTATTCGCAAAAAGAAAAGGAGTACTTGTGGCACCTTAGAGACTAACCAGTTTATTTGAGCATGAGCTTTCGTGAGCTACAGCTCACTTCATCAGATACATACCGTGGAAACTGCAGCAGACTTTATATATACACAGAGAATATGAAACAATACCTCCTCCCACCCCACTGTCCTGCTGGTAATAGCTTATCTAAAGTAATCGTCAGGTTAGGCCATTTCCAGCACAAATCCAGGTTTTCTCACCCTCCACCCCCCCACACAAATTCACTCTCCTGCTGGTGATAGCCCATCCAAAGTGACAACTCTTTACACAATGTGCATGATAATGAAGTTAGGCCATTTCCTGCACAAATCCAGGTTCTCTCACTCCCTCACCCCCCTCCAAAAACCCACCCCCATACACACACAGACTCACTCTCCTGCTGGTAATAGCTCGTCCAAACTGACCACTCTCCAAGTTTAAATCCAAGTTAAACCAGAACATCTGGGGGGGGGGGGGAGGAAAAAACAAGAGGAAATAGGCTATTTCCTCTTGTTTTTTCCTCCCCCCCCCCCAGATGTTCTGGTTTAACTTGGATTTAAACTTGGAGAGTGGTCAGTTTGGACGAGCTATTACCAGCAGGAGAGTGAGTCTGTGTGTGTATGGGGGTGGGTTTTTGGAGGGGGGTGAGGGAGTGAGAGAACCTGGATTTGTGCAGGAAATGGCCTAACTTCATTATCATGCACATTGTGTAAAGAGTTGTCACTTTGGATGGGCTATCACCAGCAGGAGAGTGAATTTGTGTGGGGGGGTGGAGGGTGAGAAAACCTGGATTTGTGCTGGAAATGGCCTAACCTGACGATTACTTTAGATAAGCTATTACCAGCAGGACAGTGGGGTGGGAGGAGGTATTGTTTCATATTCTCTGTGTATATATAAAGTCTGCTGCAGTTTCCACGGTATGTATCTGATGAAGTGAGCTGTAGCTCACGAAAGCTCATGCTCAAATAAACTGGTTAGTCTCTAAGGTGCCACAAGTACTCCTTTTCTTTTTATCAAGATACTGTCATTCTCGGTCCTGGTATAAGCTCAGGAAGTCCCTTCATGGCTCTGCACCTGGGAAGGAACAGAGCAACAAAGCAGGGAACTGGGGCAACGGGCTGGATTTTAGGGATGTGCAAATGTTGTACTTAAAGTACTGCACAGGACCTTTCCAGAGGGAATAAGGCAAAGTGGCACATTTATCGGTAATACATGTATCAATCAACACTGTGTCATATGCATATGATAGATATTACACTCATGCACTCACATACACACACAAACACACTCCGTCTTGTTGTTGTTACCAACTAGTTGCTCCCCTTAACTTCACTGGCCAGGTGAGTTAGATGCGGGAGGGGTGGAGCCGGGCTTCTGTTGATCCGGATCAATGCTCCGATGTTGACAAGACGAGACTCGGGGTCCTCTGCAAGACACCTCACATTTATAGCAGCTTCCCTCTAATGCAAATCTGTCCCAGATACAAAATCTGTGTCTGTGTCCCTTGATCCTTTATGCTGCTTCCTTCTGGGTGTTGTCTTAATGCTACAAAAAGGGTGTTTTCAAAAGAAGGTGCTGGCTTCTAACCCCCAAGGCCGTCAATAAGTCTGCTCTTCTTTAGTGAGCCCACTTGACAAGTATTTTTCGTTGTTCTTGGGTCTGACTTCCATCCCCTCTTGCCCTGTTGCAGCTGTCTGGAGGTGCTTGCCTTCCACACCTTGCTCATTCACACCTCATTCATTCAACAGGGCAATTGATTAAAAGGTGGTGGGGGGGAGAGATCTTATTCTACTCCTAGCAAAAAGACATTTTTTAACATTATACCAAGGCTCAAGACAGAGTTGTCTATATAAGGATCTGATACAAAGTTCTATGAAAATTGAGGCATAACACAAAGTCATATGAAAGTTGTGTGAAGATGCTTAATGCAGAGATTTATCTACACAAAGAGACATGTAACTCGGTAAATCATATAAATAATACCAGCTGAAACGTGCAACTTGGGGAGCACCCCTTCTGCGTAAGGCGAATGTAACATTGGCTGCATGGGAGCCTGGTATCTTAGAGAACCTTTTCCCTGGAGCATATTAATAAAACTGCCTGTCACTGGTTACTTGATCTCTTGAGTATATTGCATGACAAGATAACAAACCAAACTGTGACCAAGCACTTGACTATACCATGTATCTATGCCAGTGCGGGATCAGCTAGCTTAAAAAATTTTTTGTTTTACTTTTTGAGTCTTTGGCTAGCTGTTCCTATTCCACATATTCATAAGTGATCTGGAAAAAGGGGTAAACAGTGAGGTGGCAAAATTTGCAGATGATACAAAACTACTCAAGATAATTAAGTCCCAAGCAGACTGCAAAGAGCTACAAAAGGATCTCTCAAAACTGGGTGACTGGGCAACAAAATGGAAGATGAAATTCAATGTTGATACATGCAAAGTAATGCACATTGGAAACATAATCCCAAATGTATATATATGAAATGATGGAGCCTAAATTAGCTGTTACCACTCAAGAAAGAGATTGTGGAGTCATTGTGGATAGTTCTCTGAAAACATCCACTCAATGTGCAGCGGCAGCTAAAAAAGCGAACAGAATGTTGGGAATCATTAGGAAAGGGATAGATAATAAGACAGAAAATATCATATTGCCTCTATATAAATCCATGGTATGCCAACATCTTGAATACTGCATGCAGATGTGGTCGCCCCATCTCAAAAAAGATGTATTGGAATTGGAAAAGGTTCAAAAAAGGGCAAAAAAAAAAAGGGGGTACGGAACGGCTGCCGTATGAGGAGAGATTAATAAGACTGGGACTTTTCGGCTTGGAAAAGAGACGACTAAGGGGGAATATGATAGAGGTCTATAAAATGATGACTGGTGTGGAGAAAGTAAATCAGGAAGTGTTATTTACTCCTTCTCATAACACAAGATCCGGGGTCAGCAAATGAAATTAATAGGCAGCAGGTTTAAAACAAACAAAAGGAAATATTTCTTCACACAACGTACAGTCAACCTGTGGAATTCCTTGCCAGAGGATGTTGTGAGTTCAAGACTATAACAGGGTTCAAAAAAGAGCTAGATAAGTTCATGGAGGATAGGTCTATCAATGGCTATTAGCCAGGATGGGCAGGGATGCAAAACCATGCTCTGAAGTGTCCCTAGCCTCTGTTCGCCAGAAGCTGGGAATGGGCGACAGGGGATGGATCACGTGATGATTCCCTGTTCTGTTCATTCCCTCTGGAGCACCTGGCATTGGTCACTGTCGGAAGACAGGATACTGGGCAAGATGGACCTTTGGTCTGACCCAGTATGGCCGTTCTTATGTTCTTAGTTTCCCCCTATACTTTGCATTGGTACAGTGGGGCAGAAAGGATGAAGTTTGCTTTGGGGCAGACATAGGTGCGTGGATCACCTCCCTGTCTGGGTGGAATGCACAGAGTCATTAAGGAACAGGCTGAAACCAACCCGGATCAACAAGGGGTCCAGAGAAACCACACCAGCTCCATTGAGTTGTGGATCCACACTCCTGGCAGGGAAGCTCAGTGGAGATCCAGACCTGCTCTTGAGAACAAAGGGAGTGTGGGCGGAGCATCATAAGAGTTGGCTTCTGGGAGCTCTCTCACCTGTGAGCTGATTAAGGAGATCAGAGAGAAACACAAGTCCTGGAAGTGGAGCTCACTCCAGTTTCCCCCAGTGAATTGCACTGGGCTAGCCAGAAGGGTCGATGCTTTAACCTTCATTTCAAACAGGGGCTCCATGACAGGGTATCTGTCATTTTTATTTGGGCCTGTAAACCTCTAGACAGAGCTATGGTCCATTTTGGTCAATTTCACGGTCAGAGGATTTTAAAAATCATAAATTTCCTGATTTCAGCTATTTAAATCTGAAAGTTCATGGTGTTGTAATTGTAGGGGTCCTGACCCAAAAAGGAGTTGTGAGGGGGTCACAAGGTTATTCCAGAGGGGTTGCTACCCTTACTTCTACACTGCTGCTGTCGCTGCCTTCAGAGCTGGGCAGCCGGAGAGCGGTGGCTGCTGCCCGGGAGCCCAGCTCTGAAGGCAGAGCCGCTGCCAGCAGCCACACAGAAGGAAGGATGGCGTGATACCGGATTGCCACCCTAACGTCTGCACCGCTGCTGGCGGGACGCTGCCTTCAGAGCTGGGCGCCCGGCCAACAGCTGCCGCTCTCCGGCCGCCCAGCTCAGAAGGCAGCACAGAAGTAAGAGTGGCAATACCGCGAGCCCCCTAAAATAACCTTGTGACCCCCACCCCGCAATTTGCTTTTGGGTCAGGACCCTCAATTTGAGAAATGCTGGTCTCCCCCCGTGAAATCTGTAGAGTATAGGATAAAAGCACACAAAAGACCAGATTTCACACTCCGTGACGCGGTTTTCACGGCCATGAATTTGGTAGGCCCCAGCTATAACGTATTACAATTCTTGTCATAATATGGGGGGCGTCAACAAGTGGTGCTGTTACCGTTTTCCAGCTTCTCTCTCTTAGGCCACGTCTACGCTACAAAATTAAATAGACCTAATTTACGATGGCATACAGCCACCGCAGTAATTATGTTGCTTGTGCGTGTCTATGCTTTGCTCCTTGTATCGGCTGTGGGTGTCCTCACCACACGCGCTGGTATGATTGGCTGTACCATCCGTGTGGAGCATTGTGGGAAGGCTCTGGAAAGCCACTGGCGGTCAACATAAACAACGCCGTCAACCCAGCTACAGCGACCTTGACTCTGCGCCGCTCGGGGAGGGGGAGTTATTAAGTCGGCGCAGTTGGGCGGTGACATTGGCAAGAGTGAAATTTAAGTGTAGACGCTTCCATAGCTAGGTGGATGTAAGCTGCCTTGTGTCGCCCTAACTCTGTAGTGTAGTGCAGACCCTAGTGTGCGTGTGTTTAGTCTCTGAAGAAATGCTCGTGTTGCTGATCTGGGTTATAAAAGATTCTGGGGACTGGATGCATTAGGCACGTTTGTCCTCTGCCTTGGACTCAAACTGGAGTCAATTGCTGAGGCGAAGTAACTGCCACCTGGAAGGTGGAGATTCCTGGACAAAGGAATCCTTGCTTGCTGTTTGCTCACCTCTGCTCCAGGACAGGTGAATACAACATAGGTAAACAAGCTGCACTTAGAATAGAGCCAGACTTACTGATTTCTCCTCCACAGGGAGGACGACCTGCAAGGCCTTGAACATCCACTACTGCTCTGCTGTGGGTTGACAGGTGGTGTCGGAAAAAGGGGCAACAAATAATTAATCATTTTACTGTATAAATACATAAAAGCATCCAGAAACGCAACCGGAGACTAAGACACTGCCCAGTGCTCAGATGGCTATTGGCTGCCCCAAAGCCTGGAGCACTGGGGGTCAACAGTGGAGCTTGATTCCCCTTGGGAAATTATCTTTCTGCAGCTGCCTCTGTAGGGGTCAGAGAGCATCGCAGGTGGTGTCACCTCATCGGAGCTGGGGCCTTACTCCGGGGGGAGTTTTGTCAGACTGCTCTGAAAGAGCCGGGACCAACCATTCACTGACATGAAGATTTGTACCTGCACGGCATCCTGCCCTGTGTCACACCCCACTTCCGTATCATACCATAAGGAGCTGGATTTTGACAGGCTGTATGTGACAAAACACATACCGGGCTACCCCCAGAGACACATCCCTGGGATGTTTTGTTATGAAGAGATGAGGAGATGACATTCCCAGATGGGAGCCGGCGTTTCTGGTCTGACAAATACTTTACCTCCGTTTTTCATTTGCGATTTCTTTGGCAGTAAACCCACAACATGCGTGGAAAGAAGCCAATCTGTTGCAAATCTGGCTGAGCTATTTTCACAGTAATTATACCATAGTCACATCAAGTATGTTAGGCCATGTTGAATGGAATCAGGTAATGGTCACTGGTTCCTAGGCAACTAGCAACCTCCAATCCAGCGATTAATTCATCTTTATTTGTCATAACAAGGACCAAAATAGAGTTACCTTGTGTTGGGTGCAACACCTTCCATGTTAGCAAATTATCACCTATAATTTTTAATAACTGGAATGATGTCTTATTACTGGCTGCATGATACCTCCAGGATATGTCTCCTAAATCAAACTCCCGCACAGCAGCACCACATCTGTCTGTAAAGAGGAACTCGTTCTGAGGGAGTGCCCACTTAATCCTTAATCCCTCCTAAACAGATTATAACCAATCCTGTGAAGGGTTTCATCCGGGTTCAGTAATGCCAATTACATAAATATATATTGTTTTTCTCGTCAATGAGAATTTCGACTTCTTCTTGTCACCTAGCCTCCCAGCACTGGTTAATAAGCAAGTGAAATGTTTCTTTTCTCTCTGTTCTTTGCCACATCCGTTCAATTTGTTCATGATGCCTTGAGTTTGAGTTTTGTACCTCATTTGCCTCCGTGACACTCTCCACTTGTGTTGATGGGTTAATGCCCTCCAAGCTGCTCCAGTTAGTCTCCGCCCAAGAAGGTTAGTCCCCTATCTGGGAGATGCGGGCCATCCCATTTCTAGATCTCTCTCTCTGCCACTGAAATGTGGCCCAATGTTAAATAAAACCAAAACCATCAGCCTCACACTAGTCAGGCAGCCAACTGTTCCCCTCCAGTATTTTCTGCCTTCTCTTGGTCAATTACTGGTTAGGATATCGGGGAAGATCAGTTGGCCTTTCCTCTTCTGCTTTGTTCCAGGATGTCTGAGGTCTTCTATAATCTGTGTAGTTCCATGTGATGCCACATCATTGGTTCCAATATGTATCATCATCATCAGTGATTTCTGGATTTCTCAATCCAGTCTAATCCTGAGGTTCCATCTCATTTCTTCACTCCAGGGAGACAGAATATTGTCCTACTGTCCTTGTGGCCTTTGCTGAATTCTCTGTCCGCTCTTCTTACTATGAAGCTGCTGCTGCTGATTGTTTGTATTCTGAGGATGGTTGAAGAATCTTTCTTGGATGCTGCTCATTTCAGACCACAAGGACACTCATCAGGTATGTCCCCTGTAGCTTTCTGTTCCATTCCTCCACAGCTTCACCCTCTGAAACGCTTCTCTGCCGCTCCTCTTGCCCTACTAAAGGGTGTGTATTTGCGGGGAGGGGGAGGAAGAGGGATGGTGACTGGGGACCACAACTTTTCGTAAAGGAGTTTCACGTCAGGGCGTTCTATGTCTCAGCTACATCAGACGAGTATAGAGATCGCAGGGCCAAGTCACTCGGGGCAATCCGAGACACATTTTGTCGCATGCAGCCAGCTAAAACCCAGCTCCTTCTTCAAGCCCTACGTGCAATAGGAGTGTGGGGAGGGGGCAGAACAGGGGGCAGCATATTGCTGAAGAACGAAGCTCCGGGTGCAGGGTGACGTGTCCCAGCTCCTTCCGAACCGTCCAACAGTTGCGGGGATGGGTCACTTGGGTGACACGATGCTTATTTTGTCACGCACGGTCAGTCAAAACTCAGCTCCTTATTGATTCACTCAACGAATTAGTCACTGCAATTTTGATCACATCCAAGCACATTCACGGGAGGAAATTTCTAAAAATTCTATCTTACACGGATGCATTTTAAAATGAAATTGGCCACGGCCGAGGAACTGGGAACCCAAGGAACCAACGGCAGCCTCAGGGCTGGTCTACACTTAAAAATTAGCTCAACCTCGCTATGTTGCTCAGGGCTGTGGAAACACTGCAAGTCCTGAGCGCGGTCGTTAGGTTGACCTAACCCCCAGGGTAGGTGCAGCTCGATCAAGGTAAGAATTCTTCGGTTGACCTAGCTCCCGTCTCTGGGAGAGGCGGATGAGCTGCACCAACAGAGGTAAGAAGTGTCTACGCGTGGCTGCAGTGTAGACAAGCCCCCGGTGCCGGTGAGGGTGCCACACCCCCTCGTCAGGAGGGTCCGCAGGGGGCTCCCAGCCCACATGGGTCACACCTTGCCCCACCATGGCAGCTGGGCTGCCCCCTTCCCCTGCCCCCCAGCATGGGCGCCACCCCTTGCCTGCATTGTTGCCTTATGCCCCTCCCCAGGGCTTGCCCCATCACCCACCCCCTGGGCCTAGGCCCCACAAACACCCATCGCGTGGCTCAGCCCCCACCCCCTGGGGGGACTCCCTGCAGCTTGGGCTCCCCACTGACACCTCACCTGGCCAGGGCCCCACCCTAGCACCTGCCACCTGCCCCAGGGAGGCCCTTTTTATCATGTGACCCCAAACCAATCAGCTTGGCTCCCCCCCACCCAGTTAGTGAGATACAATGTATCTTCCCTCCCCCCACAGGGCTATTGTTCTCTCGGGGCTGCTCTTGCCCTTTAAGAGCCCTGGTGACGTCATCAGACGAGGCGGGCCTCGCCTTCATGATTGGCTCCCGAGAGCGCTGACTCAGCCCAATCCGCCCTCGCCAGATGCCAGCCCCGTCCCAGCCCCACTCCGGCTTCGCTGCTTATGGGCCGTCCCAGGGGATTCGCCAATGAGAAGCCAGTCCCGCTGATTGGCACAGTCTCGGCCCACTGACAGCGCTCGCTGCGGCCGCGTAGACGGGCACGAGCGCGGCGGCGCGGAGCAGGGCGGAAGCAGCGGTGAGGGCAGGCGGCTCGGGGAAGATGGCGGAGGCGCGGCGGGGCCGGGGGCTCCCGGAGCCGGGGCTGCTCCTGGTGCTGGCGCTGCTGGGGCCGGGGCGGCCGCTGCCCGGGGCCGCGGGGAGCCTGAACCTGCAGGAGCTCAACGAGCTGAAGTACGGGATCGAGATCGCCGCCGAGCCCGTGCTGGCCGGGCAGGTGCGTGCGGGGGGGCGGCCCGGGGGGGGGCAGGTGCCTGCGCCGGGGGGGCGGACCGGGGGGGCGTCAACTGTGGGGGGGGCCGGGCAGGTGCGTGCGCGGGGGCGGCCCGGGCGGGGCGGGTGCGTGCGAGGGGGCGGGGGCGGACGGGGGGGGGAGCGGCCCGGTGCGGGCGGGGCAGGTGCGTGCGGGGGGGGCGGACCGGGGGGGCGTCAGCTGTGGGGGGGGCGGGCAGGTGCGTGCAGGGGGGGTGGACGGGGGGGACAGGTGCGTCCGGGGGGAGCGTCAGCTGCGGGCGGGTGGGGCGGCAGGTGCCTGCGGGGGGGGGGGGTCGGATGGGAGAAGTGGGGGGCGGGTAGGTGCGTGTTGGGGGGGCAGGTACGTGCCGGGGGGCGCGGGTAGGTACGTGTAGGTGGAGGAGGGAAGAGGGGCCAGGGCAGGGGCGCTGGGACAGTTTGTACAGGGGGCGGGGGCTGAGAGTCATTGAACCAAACTGTAAACCCTGGGCATGGTGGAATCCACATCAAGCCAAGGGGTGCGGCAGCCCCCCGAGATCCAGCACCTATGGGCCAGGGGTTCCAGAGTGGGGGGTGAGAGCGTCTGGGCTGGGTCAGGCTGGAGGTGATGGGGCCCCACTGGATAGGTGGTCGGGGGACTAGTGAGGTTGGATGTGTGGGGGCTGAGGGGGGCTGAACAGGCATGGGCGGGGGGGCTGGGCCAGGGTGCAAGTTAGCTGGGGAATGTGTGGGGGCCAAAGTGGACCCAAGGAGTTGGGGGGCCAGGACCAACGTTTATGTGGGGGTTGGGTCAGGGAATGAGCTGTTGGGGTCGAGGGAGAGCAGAGCGGGGAGACCTGGCATAGGAGTTGGCACTGAGCAGGGGGGGAATGCTGGGAGTGTTAGGTAGGGGTAAGACTGGGGCTTGAGGGAGGCTGGGGTGGGGTAGGTGGGTGAAGGGGGGTTGAGGAGTTGTGGGCAGGTCAGGGGCATAAATGGGCAAGAGGAGGGGCGGGCTGGAGAGCAGGGGCCAAGGGCAGAGATGTCCCAGGGGAGTGGGAGGTGATGGGGCTGAGTTGGAGGAGCAGGGATGTTAGGGGAGGTGGGTTGGGTGAGGGCCTGGTTAGCAAGCGATGTGAAGTGAAGGAGCTAGGCCCATGCAGAACTCCCCATCAGCTATCCCATCCCCCCCATCCTGGGGCCACATCAGACCTGGTGCGCCTAGAAAACAAGGCCCCTTTATTCTGTTCCCAACTATCAACCCCATCATGGCGCAGGCTGTGGCAGCCCCTCGCCCTTGCCCTGTGCAGACTCCGCAGCATCCTGGACGCTCTCCACACTGGCAGGACGCTGCCCCTGGCGCCTGTGTTTACTTCTCTGGCAGAGGTCGAACGGCTGCACTTGGGACTTCCACCATCTGGTGCCTCCCGTTTGCATGTGACAAAGGGGCACGTGGGCGGGACCGGCAGACTTACGAGCTGTGGTTTAACGCTATCGATCTCCCCTGTGCTTTGAAATAGCTAATTCTGGCGCGGCCGCATGCACCTGGCTCTGCTTTCTGGCTCCCTTCCTCTCGGGATCAGCGACGACTCCGGAAGGGTTGGGGAGAAGGGCAAAGACAGATGGAAATACCCTAAAACCGCTGTCGCTTTCTGACAGCAAAAGGCCACCTGATTCTTCATGCACAGCGCTGGCCCAGAGGGAGACTTGGGATAAAAGTGTCTGTTTTTGGCTTGTGTTTGCATCCTGAAAGCTTCCTGCCAGCTACTAAAGAGCTGGAAAGGAATCTAATGGGTCACCCTGCACTTTATTTTGGGCACTTCATGCTTTGTAAATACTAGAGTCAGCTCGTCTGCACGTGGCTGCTTTGCTTTGGCAGAAACTCGAAGACGAGTCCTATGACTCCGGGCAAGTCGCGTAGGCCTCATCTAAACTCACGAGTTGGGTAGTGAACCGTTCAAATGATACAGGTATTGGTAACGTGTTGCACCCCGTCCTCCCCAGTGTGGACGCAATTTAAGGGCATAAGCTGTGCCAGTATGCATCTGCTGTAGGCGTCATATGGGTCAAACTGTTTTGGTAAAGAAGAAATCGCTGCCCGTAACCGAAGTAGTTATGCCAGAATAAAATCTGTTTGTAGAGCAGGGCCTGAATTGCTTTGTTCCCCAGTGCTCCGGTTCTCTCGCCCTTTATCTTCGCAGGGTAGAGACTGTGGCTTGCCCTGTGTTGCACAACGGGGCTGCCATCTTGGCTGAGGTCTGTAGATGCTACCGGGCTACATATATATAATAAAGCCCACGCGTTTTGGTGCCTGAAGATTTATTTAGATTGGAGCGGTGCTCGCCAGAGGTGAACGCATATGCAGGTGGTGCAGCTCCTGCCCTGAAAAACGGGAGCAGAAATCAGACAAAGGCTGGGGAAAGGTGTGGGGGGGAGGGGGTGTGTGTGTGATGGCTGATGTGGGTTGGTAATTCCATGGCAGGCTGTCTATTCCTAGATGCCTGTGTGACGAAGCAGGACTGTTCTTAATGTTTCCTCTGAATAGTGTGGGGGTGCCTCAGTTTCCCCTAAGCAGTTCTTAAGTATCTAGGGGGTGGGGTAAGGGTGTGTATGATCATTGCAGAGCCCTGGAGGGCAGGTGTGTGCAGGGGTCTGGACACAGAGAATGGCCGACACCCTGTTTCCTGGCAACTGATGGCCTGGGCCCTTCCCCCCTGCAAGGTGAGTGCTAAAGGGTTGGAGAACAAAGGAATCCGGTGCCCTCCTGGCCTGGGAAAGGGACAAAGCCCAGAGGAGGAGGGGCTGGGGAAAGTTTCAGTTTGGGGGCTGGCTGGAGACATGGAGTGAAGGGCAGACATGGTTGTCTGGCTCACTGACCCCAAAATGGACCCGGCTGAGGGGTCCTGTTCTCTGCACCTACAAGCTCTGTGTTAGACCATGTTCCTGTCGTTTAATAAACCTCTGTTTCACTGGCTGGCTGAGAGTCCCGTCTGACTGCGAAGTTGGGGGGCAGGACCCTCTGGCCCCCCCCGGACCCCGCCTGAGCGGACTCGCTGTGAGAAGCGCAGGGAGGGGCAGAGGATGCTGAATGCTCCGAGGTCAGACCCAGGAAGGTGGAGCCGGGTGAGCTGTGTGTCCTGCAGACAAGCTGCTCCCAGAGAGGAGACTTCCCCAGAGTCCTTCCTGGCTTCGTGGGGAGCAGTTCCAGAGCATCGTCTGGGGACTCCGTGACAGCCTGCTTCCTCATTACTCTTGTTTACCTCAAGCCCTTCCCATGGCTAGATTTGGGTGTCTCTGTCTGAGGCTGAGCTGTCTCTCCTACGCTTCCGCAGTTGCATGGAAACCAAAACTTCTCTTTATTAAAAGCAGAAGCAGATCTTTGGGCTGCCAGGTGCCCTGGTGTCTAGGGTCCTAGTGCACCGCCATGCGGACTGATGCATTGGCTGAGGGGTTGGCACTGGAGTCCTCCGCCGAGCTTTCCCACCTGTGTGCAGGGTGCTATGCTCTGCTGATCCCTGCCCCAGAGGGGGCTGCAACTCGGTGTGGGGGGGGGGAGTTTTGAGGCACTTCAGAATCCTGCCGGCGGCTGCCCGAGTTAGCCAGCCCAGCAAGGTGGGAGGAGGGTTTCCAGGTCCAGATCCCTTACTTTGGGAGCTGACCCCTGAGCAAAGGGGGCCTCAGCAAGGCTTGTGGGGGTGTCCTGAGGTCAGGACCTTTGGTGTTAGAGGGACTGTTGCTCTCAAATGACCCCCAGTGCCCTCTGGCTGATACCCAAGGGGAGTCGGTTTCCTCTAGGTGCCACGCAGCCTGTTTGGGTTCGTTACCTTTTACCCTCATGAAGGTAGCCTGCTCCTTGGGCATGGGACTGCGTGAAGCCAGGACTTTGTGGAGCTCCTCCCCTGATGCCCGATTCTCAAAAAACCCCTCTTTCATTTCAAAGGCCTTGTTTCCTGGCCAGCTCTGCTGCC
Organism: Eretmochelys imbricata; assembly: GCF_965152235.1. NCBI lineage: Eukaryota > Metazoa > Chordata > Testudines > Cheloniidae > Eretmochelys > Eretmochelys imbricata. The sequence continues at coordinate 3,955,102 of NC_135591.1, forward strand.
AGTGGCCCCAAAGAGCAGGAGCTCCGGGTCGGGAAGGGTTCAAATAGGTGGCTGGCGCAGGGAAGAGGGCAAAGTCTGAACAACCCAAAAAGCCTCCCCCGCTAAAACTGCCCCAGAGTCTCAAGAAAACCCCTGCTCCTGAGATGGCCAAGCCTGAGGCTAACAGAGACGCCTCTCTTTGTATTTAAGGATCTCCCAGGCTGGGCCTTGACTTCCCACCTCCTGTGCCAGGAGCTCCTTACAGGGGAGGTGGGGGGAGCTGCATTTACATGGCAAAGCTGCCCAGGAAACTTGAAACAGGCTCTAAATGAACCTCCTGGCATCAGCCGCTCCTGGGGCGTGATGCTTCTGCCAACGCCATCCATTGCATGTTTGCACTTTAACCTCCGCTGTTTGTACACCCCCCTCTCGCGCCCACTGGACTCCTTCCTGCTCTGATCAAGGACAGCGCAGAGAGGGACAGCCCCTTTGCAGGGGGGCAGTGGGCAAGTTACAAATCCACCGTGAGATCCGCCACAGCCTAAAACCCGCAGCATCAGACAGATCTGGTGTGTCCTGCGGGGATAGCCAGGTGAGAGCCACTGCTACAAGCGGGGCATTTTCTGAACGGGCGAGCTGGCGCCGGTGGTCCCATGCTTCCCCTGGCACTGACGAGCAGAGGTTGGCTGAACTGGAATGGGGCTGGGTTTCAAAGTAAGCTGGGTCCCATTGTGATGGGTCTGTACATATGCCACGTGAAGAGGGTCCTGTCAGAAATAATACCTACCTCTTACCTAGCACCGTGCAGTGGCCGACCTCAAAATGGCTTATAAAGGTCAGTGTTGCTAACCCGCTTTCACAGATGGGGAAACTGAGGCACGGAGTGGGGAAGTGACATGCCCAAGGTCACCCAGCAGGTCGCTGGCAGACCTTGGACTAGAACCTGGGTCTTTTGAGTCCAAATTCAGTGCTCTACCCATTAGGCAACACTGACTCTCAGAATTGACATTCTCAGCACTGGCTTAACAAAAGCTGCGTTGTCAAAGCAGGGTAGCGAAATTGGTACCACCTCCCTCATGGCCGCTCTGCTTTAGATTTCAGGGCTGCTTGTTCCAGTTTAGCTTGAGGCTGTTAGGAATGGGTTGCAGCCTCCCTACTGGGGATTGCACCCATTTAAATAGGTTCAGGGGGACAGCTGCAGCTAAGCAGAGCCACTTTCTCCTGCAGCCAGAGCTGCTGCGGTGAATGGTGGAGAAGAGCCAGCTTTTGGGCTGGGTTCAGGGAGGATTTTGGGTTCCGAAGAGTCTTTCCTTTCAGTTTGGCCGAGGGGCGAGCAGCAGACTTGGGTTCTATTCCCAGTCCTGCCACTGACCTGGACACCTTTGTTATGTCACCCCTTTGCGCCTTAATTCCTCCGCCTGCAAAATGGGGGGCGTGTGCCTCACGCTGCCCGAGGCTTAATGAAATCCTGGTATGGCAGGAAGAAGAGAAAGGCAGGGCATCTAGCTACCAGGGTGGCACCTTTTTGCTCCATGGGACCTCCGCTAAGACTAGCAGCCCTGGATCGCCCGCTGCCGGCATCCCGTTCTGGGTTGTTAGCACTCGGTGTCCTGACCAGCAGCGCCTGTGTGGAGAGCCGCCGTTCGCGCGGGCCCTGTTCTCCTGCGCTGATCTCGCTGCCTGCGCTTTCCTAGAGCAAGTCAGAGGACGTGGTGATCGTTTCGTCCAAGTACAAGCAGACATACGAGTGCCGCCTGCCCTCCGCCGCCGTGAGGATCCACCAGGACGCCGCGGAGCCGCCGCAGAGTTACCGCGGGCTGGGCATCTCGGATCTGCTGAGGCCGATGGAGGCTGCTCCCTGCCTTGTAAAGGTGAGCCTGCCACTGCGGGCCGGGAGCAGAACTGAGGAATGCAGGGGGCCAAGGGGTTGTGGTGGCCACAGCCGGGTCTGTGGCTCACTGGCCACCCTTTCCCGGCCCCCCTCCGTTGCAGTTCTCAGAAACGGCGGCTGTTAATTAGGCTGAGGGAATTGCGTCCATCTTCTTGGCCCCCTGTCCTGAGGGGGCTGATGTTCAGGGGTTCCTCCGGGGGGCTGTCTCCCCGCTGAGCTGTCAGTCCAGAGCACCTGATCCCAGCAAGCCGGTAACATGCAGGGTGTCCCCCCCCGACTGGCCCAGCAACAGCCAGCGTCAGCTGTCCCCGGGGGCCTGGCTGTTGGTGTGAGAGCTTCCCTCAGAATGCAGGTTTCAGAGTAACAGCCGTGTTAGTCTGTATTCGCAAAAAGAAAAGGAGGACTTGTGGCACCTTAGAGACTAACCAATTTATTTGAGCATGAGCTTTCGTGAGCTACAGCTCACTTCATCAGATGCATACCGTGGAAACTGCAGCAGACTTTATATATACACAGAGAATATGAAACAATACCTCCTCCCACCCCACTGTCCTGCTGGTAATGCAAACGGTCGGGAGATCCCGGGCGGAGCAAGGAAAGGCCCAAGGGTTTGCATCTCCGGGCTGTAGCTTTAAATGCTCGCCGGACAGAGCCACCGCTGGCTTTGCTGTCCCTCGAGGGCGCGGCCTGCAACGAGGCCTGGACGGGAGGATGGGTTTGCTCCAACCAGTGCTGGGGTGATCTCTGGGCTCCACAGGATCTTGGCTGGGGACATGGCCGATGGCAGGTTTTGGGGTACATGTGAAGGTTTTGGGGTGCGGGGGCTTCGTTGAATTTAACCCTGTTGCCGCTGCCTTGTTCGCAGACCAAGGACTGGTGGACGTATGAGTTCTGCTATGGGAAACACATCCAGCAATACCACGTCGAAGGTAACCCTCCCCTTGCCTCGTCCCCTGGCTGTTTGCTGGGCCCCAGCGGGAGGGGGTGTGTGTGGGTGGCGGGTGGATTTATACAGGCACCCTCACCCGAGAACGCGTCCAGCTGCTCATCTCTGAGGGTGCCCAGCCTGGGCTCGCTCAGTGAGTTTGGCTGGGAGATGGGAAAGCTGCCCAATTTCAACGCTCGGGATATGAAAGAACCTGGTGTGCCCGCCTCAGCTGTGCCCGGGTAGATGGCAGGAGATAAAGGGCACAGGGGCCGTGGCTTCTCTGCTGTGATCACTTTCACTAGATCCCCTCCCACCCCCATGGCATCCGGTATCCAATCCCCCTCTGGGGCTCCCTGTCACAGGTGTGGACTCACTGCACCTCCGACCCCTCTGCCAGCTGCACGAGGGGTGGCCCCCTTAGGTCTCCTCTGGGTGGAAAGTGACACACCCAGCGCAGCTGCCGAGCATCTCTGTGCGGGGCGCTTGGGTGCAGTGTGGGCAGAGGACGCTCAGTGTTTGATCTCGGTGAGGTGCCCTTAGCAAAAGGGGTTTTACCCCCAGAGACTGGGCCAGCATCCAGCCCTTCCCCTGAACCTGATCTGGGCCGGGATACCGTGTCAGGGCGAGGAATTAACAGGACTCCTGATACCATGTCTCCGGTGGGTTTATCCTCACACTGAGGCAGGCAATGCTGTTGGCCCCACGGTCCTGCAGGAAGTCTGTGGCAGAGCAGCGTCCTGAGTCCCAGGCGAGTGCTGGAGCCGCTGGCCAGCCTTCCGGGGGGAGAGGGGGGTGTCTCCCGCCGGGGCCCCCCAGAGGTTTAGCGCGCTCTAACGTGGGTCGCTGTGTGTCGCCGTTCGTTTCCCAGAGTCTGAAATTAAAGGAGACATCCTCTACCTCGGGTATTATCAGTCGGCGTTCGACTGGGACAACGAGACGGCAAAGGTTGGTGCTTCTTGGACTCCTGTGCTGTGCTGAAGTGTGACCCCCCTGGTGCTCTAGGTTTGGGAGAAGGGAGATGGGCTTGCCTGGGGGTTTGTCTAGTGCTGGCTTAGCAAACAGGGCATGCAATTCCGCCATAAGTCCCTGCAAGCTCTACCCTCCTGACAGTGGGCCCTGATGGGCAGAGCAGGAGACTGACTCGCTATGTGACCTGGGAAGTAACTTTAGCTGCCTCGGTTTCCCTGTCTGTAAAATGGGACAACTATCTCCCAGCGGAATATCTCCCAACTATCTCCGAGCGGCTTGGTGTGTGGGGTGCTTTGAGATCCCCGGAGACAGCCCCAGTCCAGCTCCGTGTGGACTGTGAAGTTGGGAGCTTTAATGCTCTCGTCCAAAATTCACCTTCCTAGGCTTCGAAACAGCACAGGCTCAAACGGTACCACAGCCAGATGTACGGCAACGGTTCCAAGTGTGACCTGAGCGGGCAGCCCAGGGAAGCTGAAGTCAGGGTAAGTGGCGTGTGGGGGGTGTCAATTCTCTGGAGTTGGGGTGAGCCGGGGAGACTCCTGAAGACAGAGGGGGCAGGGCAGCCTCTCTCTGTGGCCTGGGTTCTCCGCTGTTTAAAACGCCAGCAGTGACTGGGGGGGCGTGGGGAAGGGGCGGAGGTGGACAAGCCCCTTGGGTGTGGCAGGATGACCGGCAGGCCCCGCGGGACTCTCCGGGAGCCCCAGATCACCTTAACCCTGTTTTTTCCCCGCCCCCCGGCGGCAGTTCCTGTGTGAAGAGGGCTCTGGGGATTACATCGCCCGGGTGGACGAGCCGCAGTCCTGTTCCTATGTCCTGACCATTCACACCACCCGCATCTGCCACCACCCCTTCCTGCGACCGCCCTCCACGGCCACCCCCCAGGCCATCCGCTGCCACCCAGCCCTGAGCCCGGCTCAGTATGTGGACTATGTCCAAGCCCAAGTGTGTGAGTACCTGGGGAGGCGGGGGGACAGGGTCTAAATCTGAGCCCCTCCCAGGGCCTGCAACAGCAGCTCATGTCAGGGCTCGTCCCAGCCCAGCTGATCCCAACTGTCTGTAGGGCGGGTTCTCGGGCTGCCCCACCCTCGCCTCTTCCCCCGGGGTGGGCGGGTTCTCGGGCTGCCCCACCCCCGCCTCTTCCCCCGGGGTGGGCCCCCTCCTCCCCCCCCTCAGGCTTCCCCCTTTCCGCCCCACCCCTGGGTGGGTGGGTTCTCGGGCTGCTCCGCCCCCTCCTCCCCACCCTGGTGTTGGCCCCCCTCCTCCTTCCCTCAGGCTTCCCCCTTTCTGCCCCACCCCTGGGGTAGGCGGGTTCTCGGGCTGCTCCTCCCCCCAGGGTTGGGCGGGTTCTCGGGCTGCCCCGCCCCCTCCTTCCCCAGGGTGGGCAGGGCCTCTGTGGTGGTTCAAATCCCATCTACGCTGGCCAATGCAGTCGACACCAAGCGCAAGGTGGAAGAGCTCTCCGAGGAGCTGAAGACCCTGGACACAAGGCTGTGGAACGAGCGCGATCCCAACCCTGCCACCCAGCACCCGGAAGGTGTGGAGCCAGCCCACCCCCTCCACGAGGAGCAGGAAGCGGACGGTATGGGAGCTTCTTCGCACTGATCTCTGGGTGCTCGTGATCCCTGTGGACAGCCCTGTCCGCTGCCCAGGCTCGGGGCGCTCTGCTGAGATCTCCTGGTGCGCCTGGCAGGGGGCCCCGCCGGCTTCCCGCGAAAGGGAACAGGCGTCCCCCCACACCCCTGTGGGGGCGCGCGAGGATCTGGTGGTGCCCCAGCATTAGCGCTGCCGGGGCGCGCTGGGCGTGGCCACGTGGCTCAAGCGCCTTCCCCTCCGCATTCAGGAGCCACCGTGCTGAGTGCTGACGAGGTGCCGTGGGCACTGTGGGGGAGCGAAACAGCTGGGCGGGCCGGGGCGAGATCCTGCTCCCGTCAAGGGTGGCTGCAGGGAGATGGAGGGCTCCCGGCTGCCTAGGCTGGTGAGACTGGGAACGTGGGAAGCTCACGCAAGGGCCTGAGGCTGCCCCGGCCCCCAGAGCACTTCTGCAGCCTCCCCAGGACTTTAGCTGCGTGGGTCGGCTCCGCGGTGACGTTTTCTCCTTGGTTTGTGCCAGCCGCTCCCAGGGAAACCCCCAGAGCTGGCCCGGGGGAAGACACCGACTTCGGGGGTAGCACACTCAGGGCAGGCGACCTGCCAGACCACACCAAGGTAACAGCTCTGTCCTGTGCCCCCCATACACATTCTGGCTTTGCTGGCTCGCTGTGGTCTGAGCCAGGAAGCTGGCGCAGCCATGCCGGGCACCGTTCCCGCTGCTCTCATCCTGGGGTGGGGCCTGTGGCAGCTGTGTCAAGGCTCCGTGCTTCGTGGGGTGCGGACAGCGGCTCCCCCTCACTTCGCTGACGCAGAGCTCCCGCCAACTCCTCTAGTGATCCTGGGTCTGCCACCACGTGGTGCTGCTGGGCAGCACGACGATTGTCTTCCCTTCTACCCCAGCCAGGCACTCCCCAGCAGAGCCCCCTGGGGTCCCACGGGAGCTGCTGCCGAGCCCCGCTGCTGGGGACCAGTTTGCCCTGTTGCCTGGCCTGGGTAGGACAAGGCTAAACAGCAGTGGCTTTGCGGTTGGCAAATCAGGAGTGCGGCTCCCCGGTGCTGTAGCTGGTGCAGTCATGGCTGAGTAATTTTCCCGCCTCCCCCCCGTCCCTGGGGGAGCTGTGTCTGGAGTCCCCCGTGTCGCTCTAAACTCCTGGTCTCGTCCCCGCTGCAGGAGGACGAGTACGCTGTGAAGCCGGCAGATGATCACCAGGCTGGTGAGTGTCTAATAGAGTCCTGGGGCAAACCTCTCTGGGCCATAACTCCACAGGGGAGGTTGTGGGGGGTTTTGGGGGGGATATGTCGGCTACAATCACACCCTGTGGTCTCAGTGTAGACGTGCCCTTATGCTTTTGACCCCAGAAGGGGATGGGGGGGTGAAACCCGAGCATAAACCCCAGGGAACCTGCCTGGCACAGCTTCAGTGTCGGGGTGTAAATTTGGCAATAACAAGCCAAAGAACATCTCTCTTTATTCATAGACTATCAGGGTTGGAAGGAACCTCAAGAGGTCATCTAGTCCAACCCCCTGCTCAAAGCAGGACCAATCCCCAATTTTTGCCCCACTACTGAGTGTTACTGCGATTTGCAATCCTGATCTCGGATGTGGTGCTCAAACCAGTGGCCACGAAGCCAGCAGTCCGTTTTAGGGCCCTGATAAAACACAGGTGGACATCTCTTCCTGCTCTGCCAGGAGGCTGGAGCTGGTGCGTCAGCTCCCTGAGTGATCGGATGAACCTTCGCTGGCAGAGTGCCTGGCGCTCTGGGACGTTGGGGGTTAAAATCTGTGCCCCCGTGGGAATCCCAAGGGTGCTCTGCCTGGTTCTCCTTCAGAACTGTCTCGGCAAGGGGCTGGATCTGCATGCGCCGGGAGGGGACTGGCTCCTGTTTCTCTGGCCTCTTTCAGATTTCCAGCAAAAAATCCACTTCAAAGTGATCCGGAGCCCAGGGGATCTAGTCCAGTTTATCGAGGCACTGAAGGAAAGCACCAAGAAGGTATGTGGGGGCCTGGTGTGGTGTTCTCCATCGGTGCTCTTAGCCCACGGCACTCACCCTTCATGGGCAGGTGATCTGTTGACCCTAGGTAATGAGCGTTAACAACTGGTTACCTGGCTCGGGGGCAGGCCTGATCTAGCACTGACTTTGACTCCCTCTGTTAATGTGAGCTGGTCCTGGCCTTGCTCTGTGCCTCAGTTTCCCCCTCTGGGATGCTAACCCTCCCTGACTACACAGGCCAGCTCTGAGAGAGATTCATGTTCATTCCCTTTGGGGCACCTGACGTTGGCCGCTGTCGGAAGACAGGATACAGGGCTAGCGGGACCTTTGGTCCGACCCCATGTGGCCGTTCTAACACGTTGAGTGTGGGGAGTGTCTTGATGCCTGTTTTCCCCCCAGGGGAAAGAGAAGGCGAGCGAGTTGGAGAAGAGCCAGGAGGCCCCGAGGACCGAGGAGGCTCCGGCAGCTGGGAGCGAGCGCCCGGAGGAGGACGATGACGAGGAGGACGACGACCTGCTGGGGAAGTTTGAGGAGGAGCTGGAGGACATCCTGCTGCCCAGCTCGGAGCAGGCCAAGCTGAAGGAGGAGGTGAAAATGGAAATGGAGAAGCAGTTCGACAACATCATTGACGAGGTGAGACTGAGGGAGTGGCCCCTGCCTCCCCCCTCATCCCGTGTCTGACACTGGGGTGTCCCCTCTTTTCAGCCCTGTCTCCTCTCTGCCCTCCCTGGGGTGCAGCTGGATCCCGACTTCTGGGCACACACCCTTGCTGCTGTCGGGAAGGCTGCTGGGGCATGGGCAGCGCCCCTTCCTCGCAGCGCGGGGGCCATGCAGGGAGACCCATGTGCCGGCTGCCCATCCTAAGGGCATCGGGAAGCATTCATGCCCCACGGGCACGTGGATATTTCTGCCAGTGCCAGGCTCCCAGTGGCCTCTCCCACCTTTTTCCTTTGGCACCGTTACCTGTAGCCATGACACTGGGGAGGTCACTAGGGAGTGATCCCCAAACCTCTGGCTTTAACGGCATGGGCAAAGGGATCAGGTTTGGAGGCAGTATTGCCTCTAGCCACTAGGGGGTGACGGAGCCACACCGGTATGGTACTCCCTAGCCACTGTGCCCCAGGACGGAGGGCAAGGTGCCCTCGCTGTTGGGGGAAGGCCGTGAGGGCTTGGGCTGGCATCAGCGGGGTCAGATCGCTGCTCTGTGGCTCAACCTGGCCTGTGGGAGGTAACGGCTTCCGCTCCCAGGTGGAGGATGAGCTGGAGACAGAGGGCCTGAAGGGCGAGTTTGATCGGAACCACGCTTCCAAGTCACTGGCCTCCACCCTCAACAAGCTGATGGACAAGCTGGATGGCGGCAAAGCGCCCGAGAAAGGGGAGGAGGAGGAGGAAGAGGAGGGCGAGGGAGACTCAGCCCGGAGCAGTGCGAACCACTTGGATAAGCAAGCAGCTGGTATGCTCCGAGGTGTGCGTGTGGTTCTTTGATTCCCCGGGCTGCTTATATCCACCCCTGGGCTGCTCTGCCCGTGTCATCTGCAAGGAGGTGCGATGGCATGCACTTAAAGGTGTAGTGTCTGGAAATCTGGCCCAGGCCCGGCCCCATCTGAGGAACTCTTCGCATCAGGGCTGCTCAGAGCTCCCTTCTCCCCCCTCCCCGCCCCCACAGCTTCTGGAGCTGAGCTTGGGGATCACTCCCCCTGTGCAGCAGGACTTTGCCCCGGTAGATCTCCCACGGGAGAGTTGGGGATGGTGTCCGGGTTGGGGCAGCAGTGGGCCTGAACCCTGTACAACGCTCGGAGCCGAGCAGAGGGGTTGGAATTGCTGTTTCTCTCACACCGGAACACGGTGCCCGTGGGCAGGGGGACCACCGGTCTGGGGAAGTGCTTTCTGATGGCCACTTGGGGCTGCGTAACCCCAGCGGGAATCCCGGAGGGGGGTGTCTAAACGGGGTGGGAACCCCAGGCGGCTTGGCAAAGTGGGGCCGTAACTGTCAGCATTTGCCCTCAGCGGCCTGGCCTCTGCACTTACACACCTGTGAACGGTGACCGCTTCGGCCATAGCTCCCGAAGCGCACAGAGCCGCCTGCCCCCCGCGGTGCCAGCCCTGGGCACTGAAGCCCCTCTCTGTAACCTTCTGTCTCAGAGGCCGACTCGGACGGGCATGTGAAGGTCAGGGTCACTAGGATAAAGCCAGGCAGCCCCCTGCAGAAGGAGCTGAGGGTGAGAGAGATGGGCAGCGAGAACCCGCAGCTGCGACACATTGAGAATGTGGTTAAGGACCTGCTGGAGAGAGAGGGCCTGAAAGCGGAAGGTAATGCTGGCCAGAGGGGAGGGTACTGCTGTGCCAGGGGGCTGGGGATCGGAGCTCCCGAGGGCAGGGACCAGGCCCTGCCGGTGGAGGGGAAGGGGTTCCCGTAAGCCATTCACTAGTGATCGCTTTCTGTTGTCTCAGGAGCCACGTCCAGAGGGGGCTGAGCTGGTGCAGGGCCGGACCTGAGGAGAAGGGAACTGGGGCCCCTAGAAGGGCAGGAGCAGTGGGACTGGGGTTACTGGGGGAACCTGAATAAACCCAGGGGTGTAAGGGGCTCTGCTGGTAATTGTAGGGCCATCAAGAGGTCATTTAGAGTCCAGCCCCTGGCACTGAGACAGGACCAAATAAACCCGTGACTATCCCACCCAGGGCTTTTTCCAACCTGGTCTTAAAACCCTCCAAGGATGGGATTCCTTGGGAGCCTGTCCCAGAGTCGATCTCCCCTTTGAGTTTTACATCTGACCTCAATCTCCCTTGGTGCAGATCAGACCTGTTGCTTCTTGTCCTACCTTCCGTGGATTTGGAGAAGGATCGATGGGTCCTCTCTAAGTCCCCAGATACACGAGGGGCTGTCATCCAGTCCTCTCTCGGCTCTTTTTAATTCAAGATTAAATGTGCCCGGTTTTTAGCCTGTCCTCACAGGTCAGGTTTTCTAAACCTGTTCGTTTTTGTTGCTCTTCTCTCGACTCTCTCCAATTTGTGCCCCCTAAAGTGTGACACCCCGAACTGTATGCAGTACTCCAGCTCGTAGAGCCGCATAGAGCCGGACAACCCCCCCGGTGCATCGCATCTGATGCGTCTGTTAATGCACCCCAGAATTTTAACCCTTTTTACAGCTGCGTCACGCTGGTGACTCAAGCTGCGCTTGTGATCCGCTCTAACCCCCAGATCCTTTTCAGCCTAGCCACTTAATCCCCATTTTGTAGCTGTGCGTTCCATTCCCCCCACCCCGCCCGCACTTCCTGTGTGAAGTTCTTTGCACTTATCCGTGCTGAGTTTCAGCTTGTTGGATTCAGAGCAGTCCTTCTTCAATTTGACGGCGGCGTTTTGTATTCGAATCCTTCCCTCCCAAGTGCGAGCGACCCCTCCCAGCGTGGTGACGTCTGCGCATTTTATAAGCACGCTCTCCAGCCAAGTCATTCATGAAAATATTGAATGGGACTGACCCCACAGGACCCCACTAGATCTGCCCGCTGAGTTAGTGAACCATTGAGAACTGCTCTTTGTGTACAGTCTTTTTACTTTCTAGTAATTTCATCTAGACCCGATTTTCCTAGTTTGCTTATGAGACTGTCTTCTGGGACTGTCAGAACGGCCAGACTGGGTCAGAACAAAGGTCCGTCTAGCTCGGTAGCCTGTCTTCTGACAGGTTTCAGAGCGGTAGCCCAGATTACTCTGTATCAGGAAAAAAACCAAGGAGTCCTTGTGGCACCTTAAAGACTAACAAATGTATTTGGGCATTAGCTTTTCTGGGCTAAAATCCAGTTCATCAGATACATGGAGTGAAAAATACAGTAAGCAGGTATAAATATACAGCACGTGAAAAGATGGGAGTTGCCTTACCAAGTTGGGGGCGGGGGGGCGGGCAGTGTTAACGATGCACCCTAATTGAATTGGTGTCGTTAGCATTGACCAGTTTTCTGACCGGTGCCACCTGGGTCTGCCCTTTGCCAAGGCCTCGGCAACTCTCCCTGCGCTGGCGACCCGCTAAGGGCCCGTCTGTCCTACGGGGGGGCTGCAGCAGCACCACTAAGGGGGTTTCCCGTCGCTGGAGAAATTTCCCCTCCTCGCACGGCAGCAGCTGGGTGGACAGAAGCATTCTCCCATCGGCCCCGCCGTGTCTCCACTGGGGGCTAGGCTGGCATAGCCGCGGCGCTCAGGGGTGTGAAGTTTTCACACCCCTGAGCGCTGGAGCTGTTGATTCAAACTTTGAGCCTAGACCAGGGCTAACGCTTACGGCGCTGATCAACAGGTAAAATCGAGATCAAAATCGTGACGACGGGGGGCTTTGGGGATGAGGACGATACCCACTGGCTGTCGGACGAGGACACCAAGAACCTCAAAGACATTTTCTTCAATATCCTGGTGAAAGCAAGTCTCATGCTATAGGGGGCGGGGCCTTTGTGGCTTGTGGGCGGGGCCTTTGCCTCTTGCATCCAAGCGTTCTGCAGCCACTAATGGATTAATCCCCGTGCAAGGCAGGTCCCATGGGGAAAACTGAGTCACAGAAGGGAAGTGACTTTTCCTCAGGCCATCCAGTGAGTGGGTGGCAGAGCTGGGGATGGAAGCCAGGAGTCCTGACGTTGCTGTTCGTTCACCTACACAGTCTCCTTGCTTCACAACAGCTAGATGCCCCAGAGGTGCAGCCACCTCTGGGGAGGAGGGCATGAGCCAGCTACACGGCTGTATCAGGGGAAGTGAGTGGGAGCTAGGGCCCGAGCAGAGCTGGACAGAGCAAATGTTTTCATGACTAGAAAGTAAAATGAGACATTTTCAGTATTACAGAATCATAGAAACTTAGGGGTAGAAGGGACCTTGAGAGGTCCGCTAGTCCAGCCCCGCACACTGAGGCAGGATCAAGTAGACCTAGACCACACAGAGCAGGCAGGTCCCCTCTGCCCCCAAAGTCTCGACCCCCAGACACTGGCCAATCTACTCTGGGGGTCTCCCTGCTCCAGGTTCCAGCTGGTGCCATCAGGGAGCCTGACCCCAGATACTCCTGTCCCCCCAGCAGCCAATGATCCCAGCTTTACCCTCCCTGCTGGTGATCTCGCCAGCATCGGTGGCTCTCTTCGTGGAGCCCAGCCTTACGGGGCAGTGCCCTCCTCCCCTGGGCTAGGGCGGGAGGTGACGGGGGGCCTGGAGCAGAGCTCCCCGCTGCTGGTGGGAGGGTCGATCTCCACCCAGTGCCTCCATGGGCCTCTGCTCTTTGCCTCTCCAGATCCAGGGCACGGAAGAAGCTCACAAGGAGCGGAGGCGGCAGCAGGAGCTGGAGGACAACTACCGCTTTGTGTGGGGGCAGCGGCCGGAGGAGGCGCCGGCAGCCGGCGGCTCCGACTCGGAGGAGCTGGATTTCTGAGCGGGCGCCAGACGATTGCCTGCAGCACCCCCTCCCCCTGCCCCCCGAATGTCCCATTGGCTTGACTGGTCAGGGGACCAGACAGCAAGGGTGAAAAATAGGGATGGGGGTTGGCAGGGTAAGAGAGGCCTACGTAAGACAGCCCCAAATATTGGGATTGTCCCTTTAAAATAGGGACATCTGGTCACCCTATCGACTAGTAACCAAGGCACCACGGCTCCTCTCCGGAGGACGCCCAGCGGGGCCTGGCCCCCGTCAGCACTCAGGGGTGGGGGGCACTGATCCCTCCTGTCCCCACAGGCCGGCGGGGGGGCTCTGTCTGGGATGGCTCCTGCTAGGAGGATGGAGAGGGACTGACTGATTTCCATGGTAACGGCTGGCAGGAGCATCCTCTTTGATCCCTTCAAGGAAGGGTGGGCGTGGGCTGCATCTGCACCCATGTGAAGCGTCTAGCACATGCTGGCGGGGTCCATTTACCACCCCATCGCCCCATGAGAATAATGGTGAGTCCCCACCTGTGGGCACTCTGCCGGCCGTCCACTCCCTCAGGAGCAGGGCCCCAAACTGCAGGGGCTCTGGGGCCTGCACATTTCATAGAGCTGGACTCCTGGGGGAGCTGTGCCCGGCGGAGAGGCCAGGTGGCAGGGGCAGGCTGCTGGGTGCCGCGGGCAGGCTGGGCTGGGCGGGCAGGGGGTCTCCCCCACGTGTCCGCGGTGCCTGGGCAAAGGGAGGGTGGAGCTGGAGCCCCTGGCATTCGAGGGCCCTGCACATGGAGAAATACCTGCAGCTGCTGGCAGGTTTTGCCCTGGAGCTGGGGGCGGGGCCTGGTTAGCTCCTCCCACTCCACTGCTAAACCTGGCAGGGGTTGTGATGCAGCTGGGCAGCATGGCCTGCCGCCTCCCCAGGGCCAGGGGTGGTGGCTCAGTTCGTTTGCATCAGTCGTTCACCAGCATGCTCTCCTTGCCCTGCTGGGCTCAGGGCACAGCTGGGGCCATCATTGCCAGGAGCCCATGTTGTTTCCTGGAACTCCCCGGCCGGGTCGTTCGGGGGGACGTGAGCCCCCTCTGGCCTGGGGCAGCTCTTCCCTGCTGGGGTGGGAGTGTGGCCGTGCGCAGGAGCCAGGGGAGCAGAGGGTTAACAAAACCTCACTCTGGTTCTCTGTCTGCCTGTGGCAGCGTTGGAGCCCATCCACCCTCTCTCCTAACGAGACAATTCACTTTACTTCCCTCCGCTTGTGAGGTAAAGGTCTCCCCAGCACCTGCCCCCTCTTGGACGGGGTGGGGGGACCCTACTTCCCCAGGGAAAGGGGGGAAAACCATCCATGATCCAATTTGTATCAATAAACCAGGCTGGACTAGTCCGCTTCCTGTGTCTAATTTACTGCGGTGGGGCCGCGAGCTGCCCCCCGGAGCGGCTTGTGTTCCTGCCGGGCTGTCAGGCCTCGCGCCATCTGGAAACAAGCGTTTCCCGCTGCATCGTGTGGGCCCCTTGCGAGCAACCCTGGGTTGGTCCCCACCCCTTTGGACCTTACCAGGGGTCAGTTACACCAGGAGGCCCCCAAGCCCCCACTTGCAGCTCATTCATCTAAGGCTGGCTGGGATGCAGCTCCGTTTCATGGCTGAAATTCCCACAGGCCGGCTCAGAAAACGGGACGCCCTCATGTTCCTCGCTGACACCCTCTTGCTCCCTGACTGGCCTGGTCTGGTCTGGGGTCTGTGCCCTGGCGTTTCCCTTCGCACGGGCACCAGGGGCTGGAGCTACCAGTGACCTGAGGGCTCCAGGCGAAGAAGTCACCAAGCCAGGTGTGCATGCAATGCTGTGGTCTGGCAGCAGGGGGCAGCACCTGTCTGAGTTGGGGCAGCGTGACCTTTACAGGGCGATGCCTGAGGGGGGGGTGGGAATCATTTGCAAAGCCAGGTCTCTGCTCCAGGGAGGTGTTGCAAGCGGCTGGGGCTGGGGGGGAGCTAGGCCAGAACCCACCTACCCCACAGAGGGCAATGATGGGGCGGGGAGGGAGTGAGCAAATCATCCTTCCCCTCGCCTGCCAGTCTCAGCCCTGCTGCTTTGCAAGCAGGGGGTGGTGCTGGGGTGGCACCTACCCTCCTGCCCTAGCTCATGGGAGGCCACGCGGGGTAGGACCCAGCCACTTCTCCAACCTCCCTGCTTGCCAGCGCTGCCCTCTGCGGCGGATCTGCCTGCTGCCTTGGCCACTCGGATGTGGAGGTCAAAGGCAGCTGATGGCAACCGTGCAGCCCCCCCATCCTACCGCCTCCCCCCACTGCTCCCTCGGATGGAGCTGGAAGCAGGACCCCTCGCTCTCTGTCTCACTTTGTGCCCCTGGTGCTGGCCAGCTGTTGCCCTTCTCCCAGGCACGTGCCCCAGTGGGATGGGTAGGAAGGCCAGTCGTGTCACCTTTTCTCCAGCCCGGATGCCTCACCCAGCACTTACCAGCAGCCAGGCTGACGCAGGCGGGGATGGGTAAGAGCAGGAAAACGGGGATGGGTAAGAGCAGGAAAACAATGTCCCAGCTGATGAGAAAGTTCCAGGCCTGGGCAGGTCTCGCGCTCACCCTGAACTGAACTGTTCCCTGAAAATCCTTTCCACGTTCGCTCTGCACACTTGTTTAGCCAGCAGGCAGGGCCCCTCCAAGGCACCTCCTGTGCGCAGAGGCCTGGCCACCTGTTCGGTGAATGATTAACCTCCCCTGGGTTGGGAGGGGATGGGCAGTGGGGGTGTGAGGGCCTCACTCCTCAATGTGGGAGCGGGATGCGGAGAGGCTGGCATGGGTCCTCTGCACCCAACATGCTGCCAGACAAAGCTTTGCTCCTCTAGGGTTTGGGCATAAATGGTGCCAGCTGTGAGCGCGCCAGCCGGTGCTCATGGCCGGGCGGGGCAGCCTCGTCCCAACACCTGCAAAATCGACCTCGGTCCCTGCACGCCACCCCCCCCCCCAGTGCCTCTCTGAACCTCTCTTCCCTTGGCACCTCTGCTCAGCCCAGTGCTCCAGTCAGCACCCGTCATGTGGCTGGCTGCATGTGCCCCCTGCAGGGGGCAATGCCAGTGGGCACCAGCTCCTGGGAAGAGGATGGACCTGCCCCCTGCTGCCGCTCAAACCCAGCTGGTGTTTGTACAGCAGAAGTGACGGTGGCGTTACCCAGTTACTGCTCCAACAAGGAAGGGCTCAGTGTTTGCTTTATCTGTCAGCACCTCTGCTTTGCCCCTTCCCCCCACTCCTCCCAGCAGCTGGTTTCCCAGGAGCATGTGTGGGGGTGAGGTGGGGGGGGAGACAGGACACCATCTCAGATCAGGGCCTGGTGGTGCTGGCCATCCCCAGCCCTAATCTCTGCCCTTACAGGCTAGCGAGCGAGAATCCTCCATGGCTTGTTTGGAGCTAGGCCAGTGGCGCTGGGAGATGGGTGCAGCTCAGGGCAACTGCACCTGTGTGTCGCCTCCAGCAAAGGCCCCCACCCTCAGGTTCCCGGCTTCCCGGCTGTCACCTGTCTCAGGTGGAAACACACCTTGCTCCCTTCTGAGCGGTGTATCTCCAGGCTGAACGGTTCCCTGCCCCCCTGGGTTAGGGGCCTTGCTTGCTCTCCCTTCTGTGCCAGCCGACATGACTGCCATCCTATACCAGCCAGCTGCTTTTCTCCTTAAAGGAAAAGCTCTCGAGAGACAATATTAAAAACACCCATGCACACGCTAACAAGCTGACCGGAGATCACCCGAGCCTGGGCTCTGGGGGAAACCCCCAAGGGGTTTCAAGTTCACCCCCACTTCAGCTCAGAACAAGCACACGCTCTTATGGGGTCTCAGTAGTGGGGTTGCCAATTTTGGTTGGACGTATTACTGGAGATTTAATCACATGACATCACCTTTAATTAAAGATTCAGCTTTAATTCCTGGAGACGCCAGGCCAAGCCTGGAGGGTTGGCAACCCTACTTGGCAGGCCCAGCCCTTCCAGGGGTCTGACCAGGTGCCATGGAGTCCCCGGGCAATGCTTTGGGACTGCTCCCCATGAAGCCAGGCAGGACTCTGGGGAAGTCTCCTCTCTGGGAGCAACCTCTCTGCAGGACACACAGCTCACCCGGCTCCACCTTCCTGGGTCTGACCTCGGACCATTCAGCATCCTCTGCCCCTCTGTGCGCTTCCCACAGCGAGTCCGCTCAGGTGGGGTCCTGGGGAAGCCAGAGGGTCCTGCCCCCCAACTCCGCAGTCAGATGGGACTCTCAGCCAGCCAGTAAAACAGAAGGTTTATTGGATGACAGGAACACGGTCTAGAACAGAACTTGTAGGTGCAGAGAACAGGATCCCTCAGCTGGGTCCATTTTGGTGGGCAGTGAGCCAGACAACCACGTCTGCCCTTCACTGTCCATGTCCCAGCCAGCCCCAAACTGAAACTCCCTCCAGTGCCCCCTCCTCTGGGCTTTGTTCCTTTCCCGGGCCAGGAGGTCACCAGATTCCTTTGTTCTCCAACCCTTTAGCTCTCACCCTGCAGGGGGGAAGGGCCAGGCCAGCAGTTGCCAGAAAACAGGGTGTCGGCCATTCTCTGTGTCCAGACCCCTGCACACACCTGCCCTCTAGGGCTCTGCAATGATCAAACACCCTTATCCCACCCCCTAAAGACTTAAGAACTGCATAGGGGAAACTGAGGCACCCCTACACTATTCAGAAGAAACATTAAGAACAGTCCCACTTCGTCACATCTCTCCCCCCTTCAAGATCAAACTGAGCGGGGTCACTTTAGGCGGTGACCTGGGGAAGTTCGAAGCCACCAACGTTCCCATGGATGCCCCAGCATCTCTCCCATTCCTTGGTGGGAGTTACAACAGGCCCTTCCAGTTTCACGCCCTCCCTTAGGTCGGGGGTGGTCGATAGCACTCGCAGGCCGCATGTGGGAAGGTTTATGCAGCCCATGCCCTTTGGCCACCCCCAAAACCCCAGGGGGTCAAACTGGGACTGGGTCTTCCCCCAGAGCTCCAGTCTGGAGGGCTGCAATTCGGGCTCTCTTGGTTAAAGGCCCCCATCTTGACCTGGGCCACATACTGTTCACTGACAGAACTAGCATGGAGACATCCCTTTCTCCACAACCTTGTCTCCCCAATAAGCTGGCCAAACACAACCACTTGGTTAGAGGACGGTTTACCTTTCTTAACAGCTTTCACTCCATCTGAGACCTTCTCAAAGCTATCCACACTGGATCTTTCAACAGGAAAGTCAGTGGATCCATTCACAACAGAAAATTTCTGGCTGTCAGGAACGGAGACTTTCTTGATTAAATCACTTTCACACCCTTCAGTGGCAGTAAACTGCTTGCAAAGACTCCATGAGGATTCCTTTCCCTAGGGCTTTTCTATGCAACAATTCACCCCTCACAGAAATTCTGCCTTTACCCTCTTTACCTAGGGCTTGCTCTAGAGGAACACTTTCCTGAGCAACAACAGACTCTTTCTGGGTCTCCCTTACATCCAGAATCACCTCTGGCTCATCCAGCGGATTCCTACACAATCCCCTTTCAGGCAAACTTACAGACTTCCTAGATAAAAGGTCAGAAGCATTCTCCTTCCCTTTGCCACACACTAGCAACAGGCAAAATACAAACACCAGAATTGTCTGGTCTCTGGGATTTTACATAGACACTAACTGGATGCGACCTAGTTACAGGGCCATTCTCCCGAGCAGACACAAACTTAGGACCCTTCCCTTCCTGGGCTTTAGCTGAATCCAGAACCAACTCTGAGACAACTGCACGACCCTCATCCATCACAGGCTGAAAGGCCCCTTCTGTCTGCTCCACAGACAAAGAAGAGCCGGACACACTTTCTCCTTTCCCAGACACCCAGCTTGGGATCTCATTCCCCTTGTCCCAGCACACAAGGCTGGTCACAGACAACTGCTTGGAGACCAGGGTAGCTCCCTCCACAGGCAAGTCAATACCCCTGACAGACACAGGCACGTTTCCTTCACTGTCCCAATTCTCCACCCAGCTAACAGGTGAGGTCCAGGGACACTCATCTTCCACCCTCCTCGCCTTCCCACCCTGCTGACTAGACACAGCCGTCAGCTCACAAGGCTGCCTAGGCTCATCCAAACTTTCCTTACCAAGCACCTTGCCACTCCCCACAGATCCCCTGCCCTGCCTGTGTCTCTCCCCACTCAGCTGGGGTCTCAGCTCCCACTGTGCTCAGTGCTGCCCTTGCTGTCCCAGTGGGGCAGGCCACTGCTTTCCTCACTGCATCAGAGCCAGCCTGAGCCCCGCCTCCGGTGTGCAAGGGGGCGGGGAGCATCTCTCTGTCCCACCCAGCCCCAGGGGTCTGCTTACAGGCAGGCAGGTAGCCTGAGCCTAGCCGCTCCTCCCCGCTGCCAGCCAGGTCATCTGCATTTTCACTGACCATTTCCCTCTCCACCGATTGGTTCCCTGGATTCAAATTCAAACCCTTGGCAGTTACAGGAGCAAGGCCTGGATCCTGTCCCAAAGAGACACAGTCACCCCATAACAGGGTCTCGCAGCTGGTGTCCTGGAGAACCCCAACGACCAGCCAGCCCCACCCCTCCTGGGTCTGCACAGGGATCTGGGCCATAGGCAGGGTGAGGGGCTTCATCCCTGGGACCCTCACCCAGCTCACACAGCCCCTCAGCATCTGAGACTGCACCACCCAGGGCCTGACATCAGTTCTCTCTGTCCCAGGATCTCACCACCCCAGGAATGTCTCCCCATTGACCGTCACCTTCTGCTCCCACTGGAGGCCCGAGGGGCCTGACCCCAGGAAACTCCACACAGACACATAGGTTGGGGTCAGGAGTGGGAGCCTGTCCACCTCCCCACCCATCTGGCTGATGGAGTCTACGGCCTTGGGACCCAGCAAGGGAGCAAGACACCGGGGCTTTTCCGCAGGGTCCCCCTGGTTCAAATCGCCAGCCTGCTCAGAGGCAGTGAGGTGGCATCCACATCCCCCCCACCTTAACCAGGGGCAGCAATTTAGTCTTGAGGTTCCCTGCGGAACTGGCCCCCCGGGGTCTATCCCCACTCACCCCTGGGAGGTCCCCTAGGCCTCTCCGCTCCACCACCGCCAGCTCATGCTGCTGCTGCTTCTGCAGCTCTTTCTCGGGCTCTCGCTGTCTCTCCCAGTCCTCTCACTCTCTCGGACTCAGCTCCAATCCCGCCTGTCTCGGATCCCACGATGGGGAACCCGATCGTGAAGACCCTCGTCTGGTCGGGGACAGGAGTCTTGGGGATGCCTGGCTCCCACTCCAGCTGCTCCCAGATCCTGCTCTAGCCCCATTTGGGGTCAGGAATCTGTTCCTTAGAGCGGTCATCCTCCTCCAGCTGCACGATGAACTGTGCTTTGGTGAATTTTCCAATGCTCAACCCTCTCTTTCTGCACAGGGTTACAATGTCCTTCTTCAGGAGATGGGGACAGGCCACCACTCCGCTCCTCCCAAGTTGTTATGGACTCACAGGCCTGTGTGTTCTCAGCTCCCCACGGTTTCCAGGGAGAAGCCCTAGTGTGCCAGCCCTTCTCGAGGACACCACCTCTTTGCCAGGGTCGAGCTGCAGACTCCTCCGCCCCTGGGGCCCCTGGGACCGCTCGCTGCAATCCCCCGGGGGAACCTGTTACCGCAAAAGTCCTTCTTTCTGGTCACACACTCTCAGGGTTTAACCGCTGGGTGAAACCGTCTCTCTCTGAATCTTCAGCAGCATGCCTGGTCCCCGTCAATCCCCCTTCGTTTTACTGCTCCCCAGTCACTTACTGCATCATGGGGTGCAGTAGATCCCACCTCTGCCACCAGTTGTCACGGAGTCTCTGGGTGATGCTCTGGAACTGCTCCCCATGAAGCCAGGCAGGACTCTGGGGAAGTCTCCTCTCTGGGAGCAGACTGCCTGCAGGATACACAGCTCACCCGGCTTCCACCTTCCTGGGTTTGACCTCAGAGCATTCAGCATCCTCTGCCCCTCCCTGTGCTTCCTACAGCGAGTCTGCCCAGGTGGGATCCTGGGGGGGCCAGAGGGTCCTGCACCCCAACTTCGTAGTCAGACGGGACTCTCAGCCAGCCAGTAAAACAGAAGGTTTATTAAACGACAGGAACATGGTCTAAAACAGAGCTTGTAGGTACAGAGAACAGGACCCCTCAGCTGGGTCCATTTTGGGGGGCAGTGAGCCAGACAACCACGTCTGCCCTTCACTCCATGTCCCAGCCAGCCCCAAACTGAAACTCCCTCCAGCGCCCCCTCCTCTGGGCTTTGTCCTTTTCCCAGGCCAGGAGGTCACCTGATTCCTTTGTTCTCCAACCCTTCAGCTCTCACCTTGCAGGGGGGAAGGGCCAGGCCATCAGTTGCCAGGAAACAGGGTGTCGGCCATTCTCTGTGTCCAGACCCCTGCACACACCTGCCCTCTAGGGCTCTGCAATGATCATACACCCTTACCCCACCACCTAGATACTTAAGAACTGCCTAGGGGAAACTGAGGCACCCCCACACTATTCAGAAGAAACATTAAGAACGGTCCCACTTTGTTACACCAGGGTATTGTCAAGCTGTTGCAGGCCATCCTTGGCATCAGCCCTCTGGCCCCTGCGGGTATCTAGCCAGCCAGGCCACATCTGGGTCCTGCTGGGTCCCGGATTTCTGTTTTTCTAGCCTTCGCAGCAGGTCCGCTTGTGCAATTGATCCGGGGGGCTGGCTGCAGTCAGGCTCGGGAAGGGGCTGTTGACTTTTTGCCACTCTGCGGAGCGGATTTACTCATGCACAATTACTTCAGCTCTGTGGACAAAGTGGGCCACTGTGTGTGCAAATAGAGGGCTCGGGGGGGGGGGGGGGCGATCAGACAGGGCCTGCAGGAGTCTTATTGTTGCCCATTGGACCCGTCCTCCCACCCGCCCCCAGCCTCCTGTCCTAATGCCTCCATCTGAGGCTGGCAAATCCAGGCCTGTGCCTTCGGCCCAGTTCAGGAATCCCCTTCCTTGGGTAGGGGTGGGGCATGCTTTGGGCTGTCCCACAGCCGCTCCATGCAGGTGTGCACAGGTGTCCTGGGGCAATGGGAATAGGGCTCCATCCTGGGTTGCTAACAGCCCCCCGGTCACAGGGCATTTTGTGCCTGCCCCAGGAACAGCTGCTGTGTGCGGTTAGCTCACTGGATCAGATGAAGGGGTCGTTTAGATCCTGCTCTTTGTTTCTACTCATCCAGGTAAGGAGAACAAACATTTATCCTGCAGAGAATAGGCCCCAGCCCAGCGCGGACCAAATCCTGCCCTGGGGCATGTGGGGTGTCAGCAGGGGTAGGAGGGTTCAACCCCCAATGAACATGCCCCCACCCGCACCGCTCTGCACAATGGCTGGGCTCCATCCTGCTCATGTAGGTACAATCTGGCTTCACAGGGAAGGGCAGGAAACGGATTTCCTGCCAAACCAGTAAAACCACCAACCTAGCCAGGTGAGCAGCAGGGAGACAGGAGGTGTCAAGGCGAGGACACCTCCCCCCAACAGGGCAGAGGGCATGGGACACACCCGGCTACAGGACATATGGAACATATGTTCCCCACACCCAGCTATGGGGCAGGGGGACAGGTGCTGGGGTAGGGTGGGACCACACCCGGATATGGGGCAAGGACCTCCCCAGCCTGCTTCCCCCCATTCCTCCTCCTCCTCCCCAGGCCCCCATTTCTTTGCTGAAGAGGGGGAGCGGCCGGGACTGGGTCCTCTCCCCTTGTGACTACCCCTCCCCCTTCTTTGCCCCCCCCCAATCCGCGGGGGGGGGGGGGCAGGGAGTCTGCCCCCCAGGTTTCCCCCCATACGGGGAAGAAACCTGCCCCAGGGCCCCCTGTATGGGGGTGGGGGGTTCTTGAGCCAATGAGGAGCCGGTTGGGGTGGGGCTGGCAGCCCGGCGGCCAATGGGCGCAGGGCGGGGCGGGGCCTTATGGCCGAGCTGGATACAATGTAGCGCTGGGTGCTTCCGCTGCGGAGACTCCGCTGGCAGGTGGCGGCTGTGGGGCGCCTGGGGTGGGGGCTTTGCTGGGGGTCCGGCCGCGCCCCGCTCTGCTCTGCTCCCGCGGCCCTGGGAAGGTAACGGTGCCACGGGTCCCTTGACACCCCCCCAGACTTGGGGGGCTTTAGATCAAAGCGGCCCCACCCCCTATCTCTCCCCACACCTCTGCCCCACTCCCACCCGGTGTCTCCCCCTCCCCTCCCCACCCCGTCTCCCCCGGGGTCCCCCCGTCTGCCCCATCCCCCTGCCACTCCGTCTCCCTTTGGGTGCTCCCTTCCCTCTCCCTCCCATGTCCTCCGGACTCCCCCCCCCCTCAGTGCCCCCCATCCTCTGCCCCTGGATGCTCCTTCCCTTCCCTGGCACTGCCCCTCTGACCTCCCTCTTCCCTCTGACCGTCCCCACCCCCAGGGTTTCTCTGTTCTCCTCCTTCTGCCCACAGAGAGGGCATCTCTCTCTGCCCACCCCGCTCTCTCCCCTGCCGTGGGGCTGCCCCGTCTGCTTGGGTCCTAGGATCGCTCCCTCTGGAGGGGTGTACCCTGGTGCCCTTTGTCTTGCTCTGCTCCTGTCCCTTAATTCCCCTGGCCCCTGCGCTCCGCTCGGATGGGAAGGTGACCCCTACTGCAAACAGAAGAACCTGGACTGTGGGTGCTAGGGGGTTAATTTAATTCTGGGGCCGGTCCCACTTAGGGAGAGGAGACCAGCCTGGCTCTGAGCCCTCCAGGGGCTGGCGAGTAAAGAGCCCAGCTCTGAACGGAAGGTGGGGGGCGGCTCGGCGTGGGTGCCAGGTGTCAGTGTGTGTGTGTGTGGGGGGCGCCCCTGGAGCGGGGAGATGGAGGTTGCAGGGTGGGGCTCGGGGGCTGTCTGGATCACTTGAAGCAGAGGATGTTCTGGGTGGAGGGGGGCAGGAGATGGGGGGTGCTGGCTGAGGGTCCCCTTGGATGCTGGGGTGGGAACCTGGGGCATATGGAGGATCCCTTGAGGGCAAGGATACTGGCTGCACTGGGGGCAGGGATGGAGGGCACTGCATGGGGGTGCCATGAGGAGGGTGGGGGGGCACTGGGTGGGTGGAGGCCTAGGTGGGGAGGAGATCCAGGGGGGCCATGTGAAGTGCGCCGGCCGGGTCTGTCCCTCTGTCCATCCATCCCCTCCCTCCAGCGGGGTCTGGCTGGACAGAGAGCTCCCCCCCCCGGTTGCTATAGAAACCCCTCCTCGGTGCTCATCAGCCAGCTCCTGTTTGCTGTGGCCACCAGCCCTTCCCAGCAGCCTGGGGGGGACAGGGGTTGGGTGCTCATTGGATCCCAACCGCCTGTTGGAGTCTCTGGGGCGCTGTTGGCTGCCTAGGGGCTACGCTCTCCTGGTGAGTGATGGGGGGCAGCTCCCCCCAGATGCTTGGGGGCAGGGATGGCAAAGGGGCTGGGAAGGGGAGACACTTCCCATCATGGGGTGGGGAGGCTTGAGCTGGTGGAGGGAGGTCTGGTTCCCCCACGCGTGGCTGCCCAGCCCGATAGACTCCCTGAAGGTCCTGGCGTCACCCATTGGGATGGATTGACCTAGTTTAGACCTGACTGTTGCTCTCTGGTTGTCTGCCTCTGCTTCCCCCCCCACACACTCCACCGCTCTGTGGGTTTGGGGTTATTTCCACCTCATTTCTGAGCCAGCTGTGAGCCCGGAAGAGGGCCGAGGTCCCCGGAGCAGAAGGGCAGGACCCGTCCCGTGGGGGGGGACGCGGGCCCGTGAGGGGTGGAAGGGGTGGAATAGCCTCTGCCAACATCCTGCCTGTGGTAGCAATCGCCCAGGCAGACCCGTGGGCTGGGTCCCCCTGGAGTCGCTAGCATCCCCCTGGGGTGGGAGCTCAGGTTAGGGTCCCCTCTGAAGACTGATGCCCCCCCACACCTTTCCTGCCTCACCGCCCAGCAGGGCAGGCCCTGGGGATGAGCCCCCCATCATCCTCCTGGCATGTTTGCTGGGGCAGGACATTCCTGGCAAATGTGCCTCTGGCTGGCTTCCCTCTTCCTAGTGCCCCATCTCTGCCACGACCCTGGGGGCTGTAGGGGGTGGGGGACTGGGGATCGATCCCTGTCCCAGCTCGCTCAGGGCTACGAGTGTTGCAGAAGGAACTGGGGAGGGGGGATAGTGCTCTGAAGGGGCAGAAATCCCAGCCAGGTGGGGGAACAGCTGGGACAAAGTGGTCAGATCCTGGACCCTGGCAGGGTGCGGGCACCGGTGCCAGGGGGGTGGGGGGGGCGGCGTTTCCACTGTCTCTGCCCCTTTATGGGTTTAGCTTTGGTCTCTGCTCCTGTCCCAGCTGAGCCTGGCTGTTAATTAATGATTAAGCTGTAAGGTGCGGGGAAGAGTTGCCCCTTCTGGTGGCTTCACTCAGCGCCCCCCACGCCAGCATCCTGACCCGCTCTCTCCTCCTAGGCCGTGTGAAGCCCTCCCTGGGCAGCATGGTGCTGGGGGGTTTCAAGGGCCCCTGGCTGGCCTTCCATGTGGGCATCGTGATCGGCTTCCTCAGCACTTTCTACCTGCTCAACGGCCTGCTCTGGCCGCAGCCCCCAGGCCCCGAGAGCCAGACACCCCACCCTGATGTCGACCCCTTCTGGGTCGTCCAGCACCTGGCGCTCCTCAGCACTGGCCACCCGCACCTCTCAGGTGGGCGATGCCAATGGTGGGGGGCACTGGGGGGATGGAGGGATCCTGCAAGGGCCGTGGGGCGCGGTGGCCGTACGGGAGAGGGGGTGGGGGGCTGTGGATTGATCGTGCAGAGGCTGGGAGAGGGAGCGGGGCAGCCAAGCTGGGATCAGGGGCTGTGGGGTGGGGTGGACACAGGTGGGCCAGGGCTCGCTTGCCCCTGGGGGATCCCCTCAGATTGATCCTGGCAGCCGCACTAGGGGGATCGGGCGCCATCCTCCACTTGGCTGCAGCTCCCCTCCTGTGCCAGCTGGCAGGAGACCCCCGGAAAATCACCAGCCCCCTGCAGCCTTCACACCCCCACTCTCCTGCCCCCTTCGGGAGGCTGCTTGGCGGAGACGGAGGGGATCCTGGCGCCGGGGCAGGGAACCCCTGATGCAGCTGTGCGGCTGGCCAGCGCGTGCACTGGAATTGGCAGGAATTGCCCCCCGGAGGTGGGTGGCAGGGGGAACTGGAGAATGGTCCCTCCTGGGCAGTTTCACCCTGGCCTAGATTTATTGCACTTTCAGTAAATGAGAGAAGCCTGCCCCACCACACCTCCCATTGTCCTTGCCCGGTTCAGCGTGTACACCAGGTTCGATGGGCTCCGGGAGGCCCTGGCACCGGCGCCCGCGCCTACCTGCAATGCCAGGGGCCGGCTCAGTCTTGGGGCAATTGGGGAGGTGGGGGTGTCTCCCCCGGCCGCCCCCGTGCGCCTAATGCTCTCTCCGTGCCCAGGGGAGGTCAGCGTCACCGCGGCCGAGCTGTACAGAAAGGTGCGGATCCTGTGCTGGGTCATGACGGGCCCCAGCAACCTGGAGACCAAGGCCCGGCACGTCCAGGCTACGTGGGCGCGGCACTGCAACGTGGTGCTCTTCATGAGCTCGGTGCGGGACGACGGCTTCCCCGCCGTGGGGCTGGACACCAAGGAAGGCCGGGACCAGCTGTACTGGAAAACCATCCGGGCCTTCCAGTACGTCCACCAGCACCACCTGGAGCAGGCCGACTGGTTCCTCAAGGCGGACGACGACACCTTCGTGGTGCTGGACAACCTGCGCTGGCTGCTGGCCAACCACACGCCCGAGGCGCCCGTCTACTTCGGGAAGCGCTTCAAGCCCTTCGCCAAGCAGGGCTACATGAGCGGCGGGGCCGGCTACGTCCTCAGCAAGGAGGCCCTGAGGCGCTTCGTGGAGGGCTTCAGGACCCAGGTGTGCAGCCACACCACCTCGGTGGAGGACCTGGCGCTGGGCCAGTGCATGGAGAAGATGGGGGTGCGGGCGGGGGACTCCCGGGACGCCGCTGGGCGGGAGACTTTCCACCCCTTTGGGCCCGAATCCCACCTCACCGGGAAGTTCTCCAAGAGCTTCTGGTACTGGAACTACTGCTACTATCCCATTGTGGAGGTATGTGGCCACCTGCGTGCCTCCCTCCCGTGGTACCCTCTGGGCGTGGGTGCCCCGGCTGCCTTCCCTTCCTCTCCCCTGGGCCTGGGGGCCTGGGCTGCTTTTATCCCCTCGTGGCATCCTTCGGGCGCGGGTGCCCAGGCCGAACTGAGCGCAGGCCCTGCTGTTCCGGCTTCTCCGTGGCCAGGGGAGGTGGTTCCGTGGTCCAGGCCGGGGTGCCAGGTACCCAGCCCGTGGGCCTCTAAGACCCCCCAGCAGCACGTGGACCCCACGTAGCTGCCTGGGTCCCACCGGTGGCCTCTCGTGGAAGGGGTGGGTCTCAGCCTCACGTTGGCTTGGTCCCTGGGGCCTCTGGTACTTTTGCATGCCGGCGCTCCTGCAGATGGGCAGCTCCCGAAGCTGCGGGGGATCGCGGTGCCCCGTGGAACCCAGTGGATAAGCGGGCAGAGTTAATAGCAGTAGCCAGCCAGCGGTGCTGCCCCGAGGGGGGCCAGATCCTGGTCCAGAGCCAACGCCCGTTCTGCCCCCAAGGGAGCAGGGATGGGATTGGGGGCAGGGAGTTGGGGGGAGGTCCAGCACGCTGCCTGTTTGCTGCTCATTGGAGGCTCCTAGCAGGACGGTCCCGTGGCTTGCACCAGGGGGGTGGGTGGGAAGGGGGGGATCTCTATTGGGGCTGCTCTTCCTGCCCTATTCACACCCCTTTGCCTGGCTCGGGGCCTCTCCCATGAACCCTTGCCCTCCCGCGCTCTGCAGGGCCCCCAGTGCTGCTCCGACCTGGCCGTCTCCTTCCACTACGTGAGCCCCGAGCTGATGTACACCCTGGAGTTCCTGACCTACCATCTGCGGGCCTACGGCTACCGTTACCGCTACCAGCCGCCCCTGCCGGAGAACGCCGCCCGCCTGCTGCGGCCCCGGGGGCGGCCGAAGGTGGCCAAGGCTACGCTGCTGGTGCAGGGCACCAAGGGACTGTAGGGGGGCTGGGAGGTGGCGGTCAGTCTGGGGTCGAGCGTCCAGAGGCTTTGTGCCTGAGGTGAGGTGGGCGCCCTGGGCGAGCCGTGGCCGGGAGCCACGTGGCAGCACCTGGACTGGATGAGGGCGCGGGGTGTCTCGGTCTAGCTCCCGTCCCAGTTGGCACTGACTGACCCCCTTGCTGGTAGAGGGGCGGAGGGATCCCACATAGAGGGTCCCCTCCAGGGCAGGGGGAGGCCTGGGGTGGGGGGGTTCAGCCTCCTGGGCTGTGTCTCTGGTTTCTGAGGGTGCCACCCTGGCCCCCTCTGACAGACCAGATCCCTCCAAGCCCTCAGAGATAACGGGAGCCCGACAGGTGGTGAGTTGGGGAAGGGGAGGCTGGAGCTACATTTGGTGGGGAGGGAGGGTCCTCTCAGCCTCCCCTCCCCGCCCACCACAGTCAATAGGGCAGGGTTACAAGGCACAGGGGAGATGAGGCAGGTAGCCCAACCACTGAGGGGCCTTTGGGGCTCTGTCTGATGGGCCCTTCCAGGAAGGGGCAAGTCTGGCTCAGTCCATGGGCCCTGGGGGCTTTATAATGGGGAGGTGGTAGGCACTGTCCCAAGGAGTGAGGGAGCGGGGAGTAGCCATCTCTCCCCCCTTACCCCGCAGAGGGGCCTGGAGGGTGTG
Organism: Eretmochelys imbricata; assembly: GCF_965152235.1. Taxonomy (NCBI): domain Eukaryota; kingdom Metazoa; phylum Chordata; order Testudines; family Cheloniidae; genus Eretmochelys; species Eretmochelys imbricata. The sequence goes on from NC_135591.1 coordinate 3,983,531, forward strand.
AGGTCTGAGGAGGGCACATTTCCCCCTTGTGGGGGGGAGGAGGAGGAGCTGGGATGCCATGATGGGGGCACATGGGGTGGTGGCATGTGATGGGGGTGGCAAGGAGTTCTGGGAGCAGGGTCTAGATGGGCTGGAGAGGGCACCAGGGAGAGAGGCCCTTGGCAGTGGGGACGCCGAGGCGGGCAGGCATGCGAGAGGCAGAAGCGCTGCCCTTGGCTGGAGGTCCCCGACGCAGAGGTGCCCGGGCCCGACCAATCGCAAATTGTGGGCAGAGAGAGACCCCGTGGCAAGCCACGGGCAATACCACTACATGGTGAGGAGGCCACGGGTGATACCGCCGCCTCCAGATTTGGCTGGAGCCCTGCCACGGATCAGTCTACTGCATGGTGAGGGGGCCACGGGCAATACCACTGCGGCGTGAGCTGGAGCCCTGCCAGAGATCATACCAGTACGGGTGAGCAGGCCACGGATCATGCCACTGCGTGGTAAGGGGGCTCTGGGTGATACCACTGCCGACTAAGCTGGAGTGCTGGCCACGGATCAGACCATGGCAGGTTGAGGGGGCCACAGGCTGAGCTGGAGCCCTGCCACGGATCATACCACTGCACGGCAAGCAGGAACTCGGCAGTGGATTGACCCACTGCGGGGTGAGCAGGAACCCCGCAGCAGATGCACCACTTCACAGCCTCACTTGTGGCTTCTCTTTGTTTTGTGAAATGCCCGTGACAGCCCCCCACCGCCACGTGGTGGACTGGAGCAGGGGGAATCTCCTCACTGTCCTGATGGGCAGAAGCGAGGGGCTGAGTGGGCTGTGGGGTGAATAAACACTGCTTTGGTTTTTTTAAAGAGAAGAGCCGTGACCTGGTTTTAGCTTCCCCTCCCTGGCTCCCGCCGCTGTGTCTGGGCTCTGTCTATGGCAGCACCCAGGGCTGAGCGGGTGCTGACCGCGGTGCCCCCAGGGCCCAGCTACGCCCAGCCTCAATGGGTGGGTTGAGCCCAGCCCGGAGGTACCTGCACGCGCCAGCCAGGGGTGACTCCTTGGCCTGGCAGGATCAGAGCAGGCAGCTGCTGGCATCTTGCTGGGGGTGGGGTTGGGGCTGCAGACAGGGCAGGGGAACTTGGCTGGCAGGGTGGGTGCAGGGGACCAGCCAGCTGGGGCCCTGAGGCTGATCAGCGCCATGCGGGACAGGTTCCCTGCACCCACTTTGTGGCTGGGGTCAGACTCCAGGCTGGGGCTCCGGGTGCTTCCTCTGACTCCCACCCCCCCCACACACACCCCCAGCTGAGGTGTTTGCGCAACAGGGCCTGAGCTGGACGCTTCTTGTCCAGAGTCCTGGGCCTGGGCCTGGGTCCCAACCCGAGCAGGGCAGCCTTAGCCCTGGAGGTGTGGAGACATTAACCCCTTCCCCCCCGGAGTTGAGTCCGCCTACGCTTTGCAATGTGGGAAAGACGTCATGGCCCAAATGCAGCTGGCTCTGGGGTGGAGGGCGGCGGCTGCACGGCAGGGCTGGGAGGTGAAGGGACGCCAGGGGGTGAGATCTGTGCTGCCAGCCGGAGGGGAAGAGTTGGTGGTTCACAGTTAACTATGGCTATGCCGGCTGGAAGGTTCAGTGCGGGAACGGCTGGGTAAGGACACGGCTGGGTAAGGACACGTGCGTCCGTGGGAGGGAGCTGCTGGCACTTTGCTCCGTTCTTCACCCCCCCCATTCCTGCATTTCTTAAGTCTCTAGGGGGTGGGATAAGGGGGTGTGATCGTTGCAGAGTCCCTGAGGGCAGGTGTGTGCAGGGGTCTGGACACAGGGAATGGCCGACACCCTGTTTCCTGGCCACTGATGACCTGGCCCTTCCCCCCTGCAAGGTGAGAGCTGAAGGGTGGGAGAACAAAGGAATCAGGTGCCCTCCTGGCCCGGGAAAGGAACAAAGCCCAGAGGAGTGGGGGCTGGAGGGAGTTTCAGTTTGGGGCTGGCTGGGGATGAGGAGTGAAGTGCAGACGTGGTTGTCTGGCTCCCTGCCCCCCAAAATGGACCCAGCTGAGGGGTCCTGTTCTCTGCACCTACAAGGTCTGCTTTAGACCATGTTCCTGTCGTCTAATAAACCTTCTGTTTTACTGGCTGGCTGAGAGTCCCATCTGGCTGCAAAGTTGGGGGGCAGGACCCTCTGGCTTCCCCAGCACCCAGCTTGGGCGGACTCGCTGTGGGAAGTGATGAAGTGAGCTGTAGCTCACGAAAGCTCATGCTCAAATAAATTGGTTAGTCTCTAAGGTGCCACAAGTACTCCTTTTCTTTTAGAGGGGATTCAGAGGATGCTGAATGCTCCGAGGTCAGACCCAGGAAGGTGGAAGCCAGGTGAGCTTCTTGCCCTGGGGACAGACTGCTCAGAGAGGAGACTTCCCCAGAGTCCTGCCTGTCTTCGTGGGGAGCAGTTCCAGAGCATCGCCTGGGGACTCCGTGACAGCCCCCTCAAGGATTGAACTCACAACCCTGGGTTTAGCAGGCCAATACTCAAACCACTGAGCTATCCCTCCACCCGGCCTCCTCTTCCTCCCCAAACCCCTGCCACACCACCTCCGCCCTTTGCACTCTTCTTCCCACATCACCTGGCCCCACCTTCCCCCCCACCCCGGCACTTCTCAGGCCCCAGCCTGGCCCCTCACGTCCAGCGCTTGCTGACGTGGGGAAGGGAAATAAGGAAACGGTTCAAAGTACTTTTAGCAGCTGGAAAGGCTGCAAAGGATCTGGTGCCATGTGCCCAGCCATGCCCCCTCCCCCGCCTCCCACTGTCCCCCCGCCAGAGCTCTGCGGGTCGCCCGTCAGGAGCCCTGGCTCAGGGCGGCACTGAGCTTTGCATCAGGCATCCAGGACTCAGGCTCTGGGTTGCCCACCGGTCTCTAGAGGGGTCAGGCAGGGTGGGATTTCTCCCCTGGGCTGCATGGGGGCCTTGCTGGCCCATGAGGCATCGTGAGTTGGTCACGGTGGGAGACCAGGCCAGCTGGACCAATGGACCAACATCCAGCTGAGAGCGAAGATCCTAGTGGAACCGCGTTCACCCCTGGAGAAAGCCCCGGGAGCCCCTGGCCTTGTCCCTCTGCTCTTGGGTTCCCATGACGTGGAGGTGCATTAAAGCAGGATCTGTCCAGGGCAGGTGCTTGGTGTCAGGCCCCAACTGGGGTGCCGCAGTACATGGGAGAGACTCTGGGGTGGGGCTTGGGTAGTCACTGTGACATGCTGCTCTTCTGTGTGCACATTTCCGGGGCCAGGACAGTCTCTTTGCTGCTCCCCGGGGAGGCGAAGCTGCAGCCTCCGGCGAGAGCTGGATCCTTGGAGCTCAGGGAGTGGTGGCTGGCTTGGGGCAAGCCGGCCTAGCCCTCAGCAGGAATGAGAGCAGGAGCTTGAGCCGCAGCCTGAGCAGGGGGAGCCGATCCCTTGGGCTGATGTGCAGGAGGATAAAGGTGAGCAAAAGTCTGCCCCGTGCAGGAGGTGACAGGGACAGACACACTTGGCTGCCTTCGCATTGACCCAGGCCCCGATGATATGGCAGCACCAGGGGTTAATGAAGGTAGCCAGTATTCCCTCCCCTCCAACAGGGATCACAGAGCCAAGCAGCACCCCAGGACCCCAGTTCTCCTGACCTGGCTCTGGGGCTGGGGAGGGGACAGTGGCTCCCCACAGAGGAGGAAGGGAGTGAGATCAGCGGTCCCTAGAAGATGGACCCCTCTCACCTGCCGGGCTACAGCCTGGTGGAGGGTGCAGGTTTCATGCCATGGGTGGCCACCAGACATGGTTGGTGGGTTCTGGGCAGGAAGCAGCGTGTATTCTAGGACCTTGGCACCTAGTCCCTGTGGGGGCCGAGTCGCTCTCTGTGAGCTGTGCCCGGCGGGAGGAAGTCTCTGATGAATCTCTCCTTGCGGATGCCTGATCAGGCTCTGGGTTGTCCACCGGTCTCAAGAGGGGTCAGGCAGGGTGGGATTTCTCCCCTGGGCTGCAACATAGAATCATAGAATATCAGGGTTGAAAGAGACCTCAGGAGGTCATCTAGTCCAACCCCCCTGCTCAAAGCAGGACCAAACCCCAATTTTTGCCCCCGATCCCTATATGGCCCCCTCAAGAATTGAACTCACAACCCTGGGGTTAGCAGGCCAATGCTTAAACCCCTGAGCTACCCCTCCCCACAGTGCGTGACTTAGAGACCCAGCCCGCTCTCAGATGAAGTTGGGGCATTGTGGGATTGTTGCAGGAGGTCTGTGTGTGCTGCTACAGGGGATCAATGCCAATGCAGGCAAAATTAACCGGCAAAACTTCATAGCATAGGCCAGGCCCAAGGCAAAAGCTGTCAGGTGATAGAGACAAAGCGGGGCTGGGCTGAGGGGGGGGAACTGGGTGCTCAGATGAGATGTGGGAGGGGTAGGGTGACCAGATTTAACGGAGAAAATACCGGGACACATGGGGGAAGTTGAAGCAAAAAACAAAATGCTGGAGCGGCCAAAGCCGCAATGTCGGGATGCAGGACAAAGACCTAAAAATCGGGACAGTCCCGATTTTATCGGGACATCTGGTCACCCTAGGGAGGGGATCGGGGCTGAGCACAGGAGCAGCTGTGGGGGACTCAGTATCCAGGCAGCAACTTGACCCAGCATGTGTCCCAAGTGTCCCCTCTACCCCCCCGAGAAGTGGATAAAACGCAGGGTCCCGGATCGAGGGGAGTTTCTATGTTTTGTTTGGTTCCGATTTGGACCCAGACCAATTTAAGGGGAATGGTGTTCCCCTGGACTGGGCAGCCTGAAACTGACGGGATCCTTGTCAGTTTCATATCTGCAATCCAGGGCTCCCAAAGCCCTCTGGCTTTAGGACAGCCCTTCCATGCATACTCCCCAGGCTCAGGACTTGGGCAGGCCGGGGAAGCCAGAGGGCCAGGAGCAATGAACCCAGAAGCCCTGGCTTGGACTGGGGTTCTCTTGGGGCTCCAGTTCTGTGACAGGGACCCTGAAAGCCCTGGATGCAACCACAGACCCTGGAAAACCGGGGACCCCCCACAGCCCTTCCAGAAACCAGGCAGGTGCCATCAAAGCCCTGCCTGTGACTGGCTGAAAATTCATTGAACCCAAGGTGGTTCCGCGAAATGTTTCAGTTTTGTCGAATCGGCAAAAATTCCTGCCCAGCTCCAAACTTACCTGTTCTGTTGCCCCCCCAGTTCCCCGCCGGCCCCCAGCAGCCCACTTCTCTATGAACCAGGCGGATACCGACCCACAGGAACAAAGCAATGGCCAGACTGGCTCAGAACTGAGGTCCATTGAACCCAGGGGCCTGTCTGACAGTGCCTCCACCAGACACTTCCGAGGAATTTGCGAGAACCCCCCCAGTCAGCAGATATGGGATAAACCAGCCCCCACCCCAAAATCTGTCTCTCTCTCTCTTGTCTAATAGAGATTAAAGCAGGTGGTTTCATGTCTCTTCCAGAATTTTCCAGCATTAACTAGCCTAATACTTGTTACCGATTGCAATGTCCAATCCTGCTTTGAATGCTTGGCCTCAGACAGTCATGTGGCAAGGAGTTCCACAGTCCAACCACATGTCATCTACAATAAGTATTCCCTTGGCTGTGCAGAGAGCTCTGTGGGGGTTGGAGCCAGCTCTGCATGCGCCCCTTGCTCCTGCATCATGGGCAGGCAGCTTATTCTGGGTCACCTCATACAGATCGGACGTGCTGCCTCGCCATGAAGCTGCTCCCCAGGAGACAAGAGCTGTGGCTTTGCCTCGGCATGGCTGTGGGGCTTGCCATGGGATTTACCTTCATCTACGCCTTCAGGACAGAACAGAGCATGTCTGCGTTGGTGCAAAGAACCCACTACTATCGTCGCCCAGGTGAGGGATGGACATAGTCTTTCTAATGCCAGAGCTGACCCCTGCCCCCAGACCTGGGTCAGGGAAATCCCCTATGGCCTTATGGAGGCGAGTCATTGAATTGTAGCTCACTTGCAAGTCAATGGCTGTTGATGGTTGGTTGACACCTGCCCGGGCGTTGGTGACTTTCCTGGCTGTTGTCTCTGGAGAGCTAAAATCTGGCTGATTCCCCAATTTACAGCACATTTTACTGACAGCCATGTAACACAATCGCATGTAACACAATCCGATAACTGCATATGCACTAATGATACAGCTGTTTAGAGAGAACAGTGGCTTTCAGCAGATCATAACCTTTCTCCCAAAACCTCACATGACATGCCTTATATGGAATATCACAATTAGCTATACTTGAGGAATATGAGGGCTACAGGGTGCTCCCCCGAGGTATAGAATGTCACACCACCCTGCTTTGTTTATTGCAAGAGGGTTAGTCACTGACTAGCCCGAAGGCAGTTTGTGTTATGGTTCTTTTGGCATCCAGCCATCAAGGCCATGAGGTGGCGTGCCTCGGTTTCCCCCTTCACACAGCAAACCAGATTTGTTATGGTTTCTCTGCTGTGGTGAGCTTTAAATCTGTTTACAGGTATTAACTGAGAAGCAGTGTTATCAGAAGCTTTCTTAATATGACAGGTGTCTTCAATTACCATTTCTACTGTGTCCCAAGGCTCGTCCCAAAAATTGTGCATAATGTATCTTATCACAAGGTTTAACATTGGTATCAAAATTCTTATCCCAAGACTTAACATTAATATCAAAATTTTTGTCACAGCTGGGCGTTTAGAAGTATCTTTATGATCCCATGCCCTCTGTTCAGACAGTCTGGTTTGAGGTTGGTTTGTTTATTACCCATGGTGTCCTTTGCCTCCCTCCAATGTAATCAATCAGTCATTGGCTTTTCTTTCCCTCCCTCCAGTGTTCCCGTCTGCCTGGGTTCTTATTTTAATCATGTTTCTGGGATTTTGGGATCTCAGGGTCTGGCAAGACAGGGATCCTGCACATTGACTGGCCCTTTGGGGTGCTGTCTTCCAACCCCAGGACTGTACATATGCAAAAATATTCAGCTTCCTTTTTGAGGTTAACCTGTTTTTCCTCCCTCCCAGCACTGGGTCCTTCCCTGCCCCCTTTCCCAAGAGGGCTTTTATTTGTGCTCTCTGGGCTAGGTGTGTTTACCCTTTCATCAGATTTACTTTTTTCCAGCAGCTGTCCCATAACTTTTCCCTGTCTCTCACCAGCCTGGGGGAAAACATCCCCCTCTCTGTCAGTTGGGTCATTTGTATTCTGGCAAACTATTGTGATGGAGTAGGGAGTGGGGAGTTTTGACCTGGGAGTTTTACTGGTACGGTCTGCATTGGTGCTGGATGGTGGTGGGATATCAGGGGGTGACTTCACTTGAGGGATGAGGCATGTAACCTGAGCCCAGGAAGGGGTTGGGGGCCAGGTGACACCTTCTGCCCTGGAAACTGGACAAAGGCTGGAGGAGGAGCCGGGAGTGTGGCTGGGGGAGACAGCTGGAGGGGGTTTCAGTTTTGGAGCTGGCTGGGGAAACGGAGGGAGGCCCAGAACCGGGGTCTGGCTCCCTACCCCCCAAGATGGACCTGACTGAGGGGTCCTGTTTTCTGTACCTACAAGCTCTGTTTTGGACTGGGTTCTTGTCATCTAATAAACCTTCTGTGTTACTGGCTGGCTGAGAATCACGGTGAATCGCAGGAAGTGGGGGGTGCAGGGCCGTGACTCCCCGTCACTTTTTGACAGTGACCACTTGGCAATTTCCTGGTTCCAACTCCTCTGCTGTCCCAGGCATTGGAGCTGCATCTTGATGTAAAGGGACCCAGTTACTTTCCAAAAACGTACCAGAAATAGCATCCTGACAAACTGGGCCCTGGATTGGGGTGTCCTCCGCCACCCCTTTCTCTGTCCCTGAGAAGTCAGCTGTGTGACGGCTCCCCTCCAGGACGTCGGTTACACAGTTCCCTCTTAAAACCTGGGGCACAAGCTGTGAGTGCCTGGGTGCACGGATGTTGACCCAGCCATTCAGTCCTGGGCATCCTCTCCCAAGTGATCACTGTGGAGACATTCCTGTACCCCACTATGCCTTCCCCAGTTCCCTCCTCTGGGACCCCTTCTAAGACACATCTCTCTGTGCTCCTTAGGAAGGGATCTATCACTTGCTCACCTGCAAAACTCTGCCAGCTAACAACTGGCGCAGTTTCCTTGGTCACTGATAACCCCTCTCCTGCCCCCCGATCCTGGGGCATTTTGCCTTCTGCTGGAAAGGAGCTAGTTTCAGCCCCTTCCATACTTGGAAGCACCCTGCTTCCCTGTGTTACAGGGTCACAGGAATCCTCACCCACTTCAATGTGGTTTCTGAGATCCCCTGCGCCTTCTCTGGGCTCTCCTCTGGGCCACATTGCTCTCTGCTCCCTGGAGCGGGGTCTGCCTCTGGTTCATCTGCAACCTGCTGGCAGCTAATAACCTGGACAGTTCTCTCCCTGGCAGGCATTACACCCTCCTCCCTTCCTGAGGTGGTGCTGCCTCTAACTGCAGTGTAGGATTTGGTCTCATCCACCCTCCCACCTGGAAGCATGTGGCTTCCCCCTGCTGCAGAGGAATCAAGGAGACTCTCTCCCATTCTCTCAGTGGTTCCTGAGACCTTACCCTTTCCCTCGGGGGTCCCAGCATAAAACTCCTCCTTGCTGCGGGCAAATACTTTAACCTGAGCGACACGGAAAAAATCCTTACCAAGCAGCAGGTCGACAAGGAGATGTTCCATTACCCCCATGGTCAAAACACTTTCCAAACCTTCCCACACCACATGGATTTTAGCTAGTGGTACGAGGAATCTGCTTTCGCCCACCCCCACAATCTCTGCCATTTGGTGAGGTAATACACTAGCCTTTGGGACCACACTCTGCTTAACCAGAGGGCTCTGGGCCCCTGCATCCCTCTGCCCCAAGTACTCCCTGATGTTAATGCTGACAACCTTTACATGCTCCGTTTCTGGTTCTGCAGAGGCTAAGCTCACAAAACCAATACGTTAGGTTTCCATCTGTCACAGAGTGTGGGGGAGTCCAGGCCCTGCACCCCTCTTCCTGGGATTCACTGAGACTCTCAGCCAGCCAGTAAAACAGAAGGTTTATTGGACAACAGGAACACAGTCCAAAACAGAGCTTGTGGGTACACCCAGGACCCCTCAGTCAAGTCCTTCTGGGGGAGCAGGGAGCTTAGACCCTAGCCCTGGGGTTCCCTGTGTTCCTCCACCCAGCCCCAAACTGAAACTAACCCCCCCCAGCAGGTTCCCTTCTGCAGCCTGTCTTCACATTCCTGGACAGAGGTGTTACCTCCCCCTCCCCGTCCCCCTCCCCCTCCTGGCTCAGGTGACAGGCTCTCAGGTCTCCCATCCCCAGGGCACATTCCCAGGTCAACACTCCCCCCTCCCTGCTGAGTCACATCGTCACACCATCCCATGGGGGTTTTCTGGGTTGAGGACAGCAGAACCATAGGCGCCAACTCTGAGGGTGCTCCGGGGCTGGAGCACCCACGGAGAAAAACTGGGGGGCACTGAGCACCCACTGGCAGCCCCCCTATCAGCCCCTCCCCCCCAGCACCTCTCGCCTGCTGGCGGGCCCCGCAGATCAGTGCCTCACCCCTCCCCCAGTGCCTGCCACCCGCCATGATCAGCTGTTTCGCGGCATGCGGGCAGGAGGATCTGGGGGGAAGAGCGAGGATGCAGAGTGCTTGGGGGGAGGGGGCCGAACTGGGCAGGAAGAAGTGGGGTGGGGATGGAGCCTTGGGGTGAGGGGTGGAGTGGAGGCGGGGCCTGGGGGGCTGAGCACTCCTGGGCACTTTGGAAAGTCAGCGTGTGAAAGTAGAATGAATTATATGAATTAATAGAATGAATTAAAGAAATGCTGCTTGAAAGATTTGTTGAAATATAGTTGTCAGGAAGAGAAACATTAAGGAGTGTGAGACAATGGGTCCTCAAACTAATTAACTTAGAGGTCCTATTGAGCTAGGAGATTGGTAAACGTTAGTATGCAAATAAGATATGTATGTATATTTGTCAGTTTCTCTTCCTTTTGTCTCTTATGTTAAATTGGCTTTGGCTTATCTGTATAAATAAGTTAGCTTGAGCTTTTGCATGGGGCTCACATATCTGGGTGCATTGGCAAAGCGCTTTGCTAATAAACAGAGTGGTCTGACAAATTATGTGAGTCCTGAATCTGACTTTGACAGGCACCTGTGAGCAGAGCTAACGTTCACTATTGGTTGCCTGCTTCCTCCTAGCACAGGGCATCTATTCCTCAGAGGAATGTCACGGCTCACACCTTTTGGGCTCTTCTGTTTTTACAGGAGCTTTGGGAGGAGGGTTAGAGGAATGGTTTTGGGGAGGTGAGGGCCCAGCCTCCCAGCCACTCTCCTTCTTGCTAGAGATAAAACAGGATCTTCCCTTCCCACCGGGTTTAAACCCCTCTTTTGGTGGTTTGCTTCCAGTAGACACCTGGGTCTGTTCAAAGACATCAGCAGGAGATGCCGTTTCCTCCGCAGACTTTACTTCTTTGTCCCAGAGACTCTGCTTTACATCTGCCTGACACATGCCTAGGAAATGCTCTTGAGTAACGAGAGCAAACATCCCCTCAAAGCTTGCAACACCTTTGCCCCTCACCCACTTTCCCATCAAGTCTTTCATTTTGTTCTCATGCTCCCCATTACTCATACCAATATCCCTCTTAAGATTCCTAAATTTAACTCGATACGTTTCAGGGGGAATCGGAAACCTTTGCAAAACAGTGGTTTTGGATTTGCATTTCATTGAATACATTCAGCACTTCACCAGTTAATTTCGCAATCAGGGTAGGAACTCACTGATCATCCGGGATTTCAGGCACTGCACACAGCCTTTCAACAGTGCGCAGATATTCAGCAATCTCGTCTCCCTCATTGTATGCAGGACATAAGTGGTCCCAGTTGTGGATTTTTGGAGTGACGGGAATCGCTGGGGTCGGTGGGTTCTGGTTGGTGTTTTCACTCTCTTTCTTTTTCCTTCTCCTTTATCTCCAGTTCTTTCAGTTGTAATAGTCTCTGGTGCACTCTCTCTTTTTCTGCAACCTGCAGTCTGAAAAGCTCCAACTTCGCAATGGCTTTACCGCTTTCACTCATTTTCCGGCTTTTCTGTCCCTTCGTCCCTTTCCCGAAATAAGCAACCGGAAAATAACAAACCGGTAGCCAACTCCTGACTCTCCTTAGCCACCCCACTTAAAGGCTCATGGAAAAATCTTTACACCAGTGTGTGAAGTGCAAATCTTGCTCAGTCCAACACACACAGCAGGTGTGTATTTCACCCCGCTCGCTGCGCCCCCAACACAACCCCTACAGTTAGAACACCAGGAAATTTCCGATTTAAATAGCTGAAAAAATGAACTTAACAATTTTAAAATCCCATGACTGTGAAATTGACCGTGAATTTGGTAGGGCCCTTGAAATAAGGCGTTGCCCTTCTGTTCCCAGAGGAGGACAACGCGATCGCGGCCGAGCTGTATAGCAAGGTGCGGATCCTGTGCTGGGTCATGACGGGCCCCAGCAACCTGGAGACCAAGGCCCGGCACGTCCAGGCCACGTGGGCGCGGCACTGCAACGTGGTGCTCTTCATGAGCTCGGTGCGGGACGACGGCTTCCCCGCCGTGGGGCTGGACACCAAGGAAGGCCGGGACCAGCTGTACTGGAAAACCATCCGGGCCTTCCAGTACGTCCACCAGCACCACCTGGAGCAGGCCGACTGGTTCCTCAAGGCGGACGACGACACCTTCGTGGTGCTGGACAACCTGCGCTGGCTGCTGGCCAACCACACGCCCGAGGCGCCCGTCTACTTCGGGAAGCGCTTCAAGCCCTTCACCAAGCAGGGCTACATGAGCGGCGGGGCCGGCTACGTCCTCAGCAAGGAGGCCCTGAGGCGCTTCGTGGAGGGCTTCAGGACCCAGGTGTGCAGCCACACCACCTCGGTGGAGGACCTGGCGCTGGGCCAGTGCATGGAGAAGGTGGGGGTGCAGGCGGGGGACTCCCGGGACACCGAGGGGCGGGAGACTTTCCACCCCTTCCCCCCAGAGAAGCACTTGATGGAGAATCTCCGGATTGATCGCTTTTATCCCAGCTACTCCTTCTACCCCGTCCTGGTGGTGAGTGTAAGGGAGTCCCGGCTCGGGGCAGCTAGGAGGTGGGTGCCCCAGGCCGAGGAATACTGGGCCTCGTATCTCTTAAGACCAGACCATCATGGTCCCGTGATTCCTGGCACTGATCTTGGCTCTGCCCATCAACCCAGTTCTGCCCACAAAACAGGCTCCGCCCACCCTCCCAGCTCCGCCCACTCACTACAGATGGTGCTGATGCCGTGGGGCTCGATGTGCTGCTCTGTCCCCCCGACTCCCGCCACATGAGCTGGGCCACATGAGCCTGCTACAGCCTGGGCCAACAGATCTGCGTCTGCTGGCTCATGCGCTTAGATCCAGTGGTCCTGGGTTCGATCCCCATGACCCAGCCAGTCGGCTCTTGGTCCGTTTCAAGGCCAGCGGGGACCCTCACGAGCCACGTGCTGACCCTCTGTCTAACCCAGGCCGGTGAACGTCGTCCAGGGGTTCAGGTGGGCCCCCCTTTGCACGTGGCTGAGCTGCCTGCTTGCCCGGCTCAGTCACGCAGGCCATTTGGGGCAGGATTCTGTCTCTTCCTGTGGTCCAGATCAGCTGTGTCCCCCATGAAACCCGCCCCCAGGAGGCAGTTATAGGAGCTCCGACCCCCACGGGGCAGGTTTCTTTCCTAGCACGGTGGGCTGAATTCACGTAGTCCTGGTCTCCAGCAGGGCCGAGCCGCCGTCTCGCCATCAGGGCCTTGCCTGGGCTGCGCTGAGCAGGGCTTTGAATAAGTCGCTAGGCCAGTTTTAACGCCACCAACACGCGTCTCGTGACGCTTCAAGGCCCTGTCTGCTGGTGAGCTTCTAACCACCCGTGATGCCCGGCAGCAACCTGGTTCCAACATAACTGACCCCTTGATAGCCAGACCCTTAAAAGGCCGTAGGAGCCATTAGCGTGAGTAATGGTGCCTCTTAGTCACCGGCTCGCTGGGGTAAAAGTTTTCTGCCATGCTGGGCTCTCTCCAGACCGGGCTGCGAGCGTATTAAACATAAGAGCGGCCAGACTGGGTCAGATCAATGGCTCATCTAGCCCAGTGTCCTGTCTTCCGCCCGTGGCCAAGGCCAGGTGCCCCAGAGGGAATGAACAGAGCAGGGACTCATCACGTGATCCATCCCCAGGCACCAGACTCTGTGCTGGGCTTCCAAGTGACATGGGTGTGTGTGGGGGGGTTCACCTGTAAAGACCCCCCCCTTTTCCCCATGTGCCCCACAGCCGGCCTCTCCCCGCACGGTGCCGGAATCCTGGGGCCGACGGCTGCGCATCGGGGCACGAAGGTGGTGGTGGGGGGTGGAACTGTGACTGGCAGCGGCTTGGGGCAGGGTGGCGTCAATTGCTGCCCTCGGGGTATAGCTGTGTTGGGTCCAAGGCAGCTCAGGCTGGGGTGGGCTGCAGGCCCCTGAGCTCAGCTGGCTCTTGTCCCCACAGGGTGCCCAGAGCTGCTCGGATTTATCCATCTCCTTCCACTACGTCAGCCCGGAGGAGATGTACATGTTGGAATACTTGAGCCAACACCTGCGCCCGTACGGATACCGGGCCCGCTACCAGCCGGCGCCGAGGACCTGGAACCGCACAGAGCCCAGGGAGGGGTGACTGTCGGGGGCTCCGCGGCGGGACACCGGCGAAGGGCGCGAAATCCCAAGGGCCGGGGTTACCCCAATGGGGCTTCAGAACCAGTGTGAGGCGTGAGGCTGGACCCACGGTGCCAGGGGCTGTATAAAAGCGACCGAGGGGAGGGAGGGGGCATTTGACGCTGGAGGGCTGCGTGTAGGACGGGGGTGTGGTCACAGTGGGACGGAGCAGAGCCTGATTAGCCCCTTGTCTGGAAGATGCCAGGACCGGACATCACGTGCCGGGTTAGCCTCTATGGGTGCGGAGCGCGAGCTCAGAGCAGAGATGTGGTTCGGGGAGGGGGCTCTCAGGCAGGGCACCCCAGTGGGTTTGGGGGGTATTCTTGGGCACAACCCCTGAGGGAGTTTGGGGGGCCCCCAGCTAAGGGGGGGCAGATCTTGTCTATGTATAAGGTGTCCTATCGTCATTGCAAACCTCCTTTCTCTTTAGCTACCTCCGGGTGAAAGGAGGGTTTGTCCGTGGGGGAGCCCACTGCACTAATCACTGGAGGCGGGTGTGGGCACTGGGCACCCGTGGCCTCTCGGCGTTGGGGGAGCAGGCCAGCTGGCGGACAAATCCCCTGTGTATCCTCAGGCCTCCCTTAGGGGGTGCCAGGCTGTGGGGCCCGTTCGGGCCATGGGGTCTCTGCTGACCCAGTCCCCAAGGGAGCAGGTGCTGGTAATGGGAAGGCTCCATTTCCCGTCAGCCCCCATCCTGTTCCTGCCAGTCTGGCCTTCGCTGCCTGACGCCCCCCTCCCCTCCCTCATCCCCCACCCCGGCTTCGCTGGGCCACTTTCCTGTGGGCACCAAAACTGCGGAAGCAGAGTGAGCTACAGGTGTCCTGTTCCCCCCCATCTCCCCTGTCTGATCCCCCCCAGCCCCAGCCCCAGCCCCAGCCCCAGCCCCAGCTTGCTCTGCAGGACGGGTCGCTCCCAGCAGAAGGAACCAGGTACACGATACAGCTCTAAATCTGACATTGTTACGTACTTACAGTTACAATCCAAGAGATTAAAACACTGTACACAGCCACGGGTCTCAGTGCTGGCTGGCCATGCCCGCACCCCCCCACACACATACACACGCCCCCCCCGCTACGATCCAGCCACGCCTGGGGCCAGCGTGGCCCCTGCAGAAGGCTGCTTCCTCCCCCAGCCTCCCAGACCCCCCTTCGCTGCCGACACCCGCTGCTGGTCCGTTATGTGCCCCCCCCCCCCCGGTTCAGACCGGTGGCCCCGTCCTCTGGAGCCCACGGCAGCGCTGGCGGTTGGAGGGACGGGGCAGCGTCCCTGCCCCCTAGGCCTGGCTCTGGCCTGCTTCTGGCGTCCTGGGGCCGCCACAGAGAGGGAGGGCAAGGCTTTCTTTGTGCAACACGGTAGCCGATACATTCATGAACTGAGCCACCCAGCTGGTTTGGAAGAACGGGGCCGGGGCTCGGGGGGGAGCTGGGGACTGGCTGCGGGCCCCACAGAGAGCCATGGAGCTCTCGGGCCACTAAGCTCAAGGTCGGGCCCAGCCACTCGGCCTGGACCCCCCGGATCAACCCCTGCCCAGGCCTGGACTTAAAGCAAGGACCGGCGGGAGTGGCTTTCAACTCAGCATTGGGGGGGGTAATGTGCCAGCCAGCGCCCCAGGCAGCTGCAGGGATGGGCGATTGGTGTGCGGGGTGGGTCAGTATTACCCTGATCGCGTATCGAGCTAAAGCCTGAAACCACGTCACTCACAACAGCCACTTTCGGAGGCCTCGGCCGGGGGCCACAAAACACCAAAGGGTCACACGTGCCCTGTAAACATTGTGCCGGGGGGAGCTGCCAACCCAGCCTCTGGGAAGAGACAGCGGGAGGGCGATTTCTGGCACGAGCCTCAATGCTCGGCGAAGCAAATAAATTAAAACAGGGTCCCGAGAGGAGGCTGGAAAGGCCAGTCAGTGGGGAAAGGGACGGGGCAGGGGGCTTTGCACAACAGAAACGGGTTGAAAGCTGGATCTGGCTCTAAGGAGGCGCTGTGCCAGCTTCTGCAGGTGTGAGCCAAGGGGGTGTCAATGCCCACAATGCCCCATGCCAGGCGGCCCCCTCGCCCAGGCCTGGGAAGGGGGTGCTGCTTTTCAGAGAGGTGCTGACTGGAGGGGTGGCCAAGGGGCAGCCCAGCGCCTCTGGCTGGGTTGGGAGCCTGGCTCAGTGGGCGTAGGCTGGCAAGGGGGGGGGGTTGGCGCCTGGGGTGGGGAGGGGGAGGTGACCCTGCTGGTAAGCAGCGAGGAGATACCTGCTCCCCCCCTCCCCGCCTCTCTGCCTGAGCCATCCAGGGAACCACCTTTTCTACAGCAGCGAGAACCCAGGCATCCTGACTCCCAGCCCCCGCCTGGCTCTATCCCACCAGACGCCACGCCTGATAGAACCCAGGAGTCCTGGCTCCCAGCCCTCTCCCCACACCCCACCCCCACTCTACTCATTGGACCTCACTCCCCTCCCAGAGCCATGATACAACCCAGGGATCCTGACTCCCAGCCCCCCCCCACGCTTTAACCCATAAGCCCCCACTCTCCTCCCAGAAACCCCAGTGGAACCCAGGAGTCCGGCGCTAAGGGGCTGGCTGAGACATGGACTGCTGTCACCTCACAAATAGTAGCAAGGAGACTGTCACCCTCTGGTGTCTGCGCAGGGCCAGTGCACCCAGTTGGGAGCCCCCAGCCGCATGGGGTGGGGGCACAGCTGTTCCCTCCCCCCGCCCGCCAATGGTTTCCATGGTGGAGACGGAGAGCAGGGGAACAGGGCAAGCTGCTTCCCTTCCCCCGCCTTCATGGAATGGGAGGGGCACTAATGGGGGGGCGCAGGGATTGGAGGTTCAGGGCTATGGCAGCTGGATCAGATGGATGGGGGGGGGGTTTCACCAGCTCAGAGGCAGCTGCAGGCCCCACTTGGCCCATCACCCCCACCCCCGGTAAGTCAGCCCTCTCCCCGTGCTGCGGGTCCCTGTCTGTCCCGGGGGGGGGCGGGGGGGCGCAGAGGCTGCAGGCCGGGAACCCAAACACCTTGGAACGACACTGAACATGTTTCACCGTCAAAGCTCATTACGGACAGGAACGAACGACCCCCCTCCCCACCCCGGCCGTGTCCTTAAACCCCACGGGAAGGACGTGAGGGTGCGGCCGGCGGGGATCACAGGGCAAGTCAGTGCCAGAGCTGAGAACAGAACCCAGGAGTCCTGGCTCTCAGCCCTGTACTCTGACCACTAAATCCCACTCCCTTCCCAGAGCCAGGAACAGTACCCAGGAGTCCTGGCTCTCGGCCCTGTGCTCTGACCACTAGACCCCCACTCTCTTTCCAGAGCCAGGAACAGAACCCAGGAGTCCTGGCTCTCGACCCTGTGCTCTGACCGCTAGACCCCTACTTCCCTCCCAAAGCCAGGAACAGGACCCTGGAGTCCTGTCTCTCACCCCTGTGCTCTGACCACTAGACCTCCATTTCCCTCCCAGAGCCAGGAACAGGACCCAGGAGTCCTGGCTCCCGGCCCTGTGCTCTGACAAAACTGTCTCTCTTTGTCCTGCATGTTCCCATCGGGGGAGACAGGGACATAACGAGCCGCACCAGCAGGGGCTGAGTAATAAATAGAGCATCAAAAATACAAATTGTCCGACACTGACCATCCTGGAGGATGGGGACGCCCAGCGTCCTGCCCAGCCAGCACCCAGAGGCGGCGTCACCTGGGCACCCGCCTCGCCAGCCGTGCCTGGAAAAGCTGGGTCCGTTGGGCCGAACGTCCCTTCGGCGTCCGGCAGGCGCGGCCCGCATGGGATGAAGTTGTCCCCTGACCACCCCCCGCGTCCTTCCCCTCCAGCCCTGCGTCGGGCTCAGGCTCCATCGCACCCGGTCCAGGTGGCCGGAGGCAGGCCCGGAGCCTGCTGGGGAGGGCTCTGCAGGGGGCCCAGACATTGACAGTCTCCCCCCGGCTCTGGGCTGAGCCCCGAGGCCCTGCACGGGGCAGTCCGGCGGGGCTGGGCTGGCTATACCAGGGCGGTCCGAGTGTCACACCGTCCCATGCTGGCGGTGCTGCTTTTCCGGCGCAGGCTGGGCGTGGCGATGGTGCAGTGGCCCTCGCCGGGGCAGCCGTGCTGCAGGAGGATCTCGGCGCACTCCTGGCTCCCGGCTCGCCTGGCGTAGAAAAGGGCCGTGTGGCCCAGCGCGTCGCGGGCCTTCACTTCGATGCCGTACTGCGGACAGAGAGGCATGAGGGGATGAGGGGGTGCGGCTCCGGACCAGAGCGAGCCTGCCCCCGAACTGGGCACCAACCCGCCCCGGGGGGTCCCGGAGCCAGGAGGATCGCCCCTCCGGCAGGTGAAACAAGCAGCCAGGGGCACCGGGGTGTGCCACTGGTTCGGGGGATCCCCAGGCTGGGCGATCTGGGCTCGTCACCCCCAGTGCGGGGTAAGGAGGATCCCATCTGTCCAGCTCCGGGGGGTGCACTGGGCTCTACCTGGCAGGGCAGGAGCCCTCGCTGGCTCTGATTGGCCGCCACGTATAGGTCTCCAGGTACCCGTACAACTGGTGATGTCACAGACATTTCCGGAGCAACAGGCGGTGATGTCACAATGCCCAGGTTTATGACATTCACCGCAGGCCTGGGCGGAGCTCTGCCATAAACTCGCTGCCGGAACGCCCTCCTTCGCCCTGCAGCTGGCACCCCATGGGCCCTGCCAAGCTCAGGGGGAGCCCCAGGCAAAGGCTCTGTGGCTCCCCCTTCCCCATCTGTCCCCCGCTCGCTATGAGCGAGGGCAGCAGCCTCCCCTGTGCCGGGGGGGAGGGAACGGATCCCCCAACTCCCCATGCCCCGCGGTGTCCCAGGCAGCCGGACGTACCCAGACCAACAGCTGGGTGATGACCACATGGGGCAGGTCGCAGGCCAAGTGCAGGGCCGTGCGCCGGTCCTTGTCCCCGGAGCAGGTGTTGATCAGCTCCTTGGTGCTGTGTGCCAGCAACAGAAGCAGGGTGCCCAGGTCCTTCTCCTGCACGGCCCGGAACAGCTGCTGCCCCAGCGGGATCTCGGGGCTCGGGAACGGGGCCAGGAACACCCGCTGCTCGTACTTCGCCCGGATCCACGACTCCCGCTCCTCCCTGCAGCGAGAGATGCACCCGGGCGGAGATGAGTGCCCGGCGATGCAGACAGACTGGGCAGAGACGCAGAGCTCAGAGCTGGGGACCCCCAGGGGCCTGCAGTGCCTGGAGCCAGGTACCCCCCAGGATCATGCAGTGCTTGAAGCCAGGTATCCTGCAGGGACCTGGGCAAAGTCTGGAAACAGGTACCCTCAGGGGCCTGCAGTGTCCAGAGCCAGGCACCCCCGGGAAACTGCAGTGCCCGGAGTTGGGTACCCCCCCCCCCACGACAAAGTCCAGAGCCAGGTACCCCCAGGGACCTGCAGTGCCCAGAGCTGGGTACCTCCCCAGGAGCCTGGCAGTGCCCAGCTCATGACGCCTGCAACCTCCACCCTGCAGAAGTCTGGCAATGCCCACAGCCTGGTGCCCACAGGGTCCAGCTAGGTGAGAGAGGACTGTTATTTCCAGGGGCCTTTCAGCATCGCCCCCCCCCGCCCCTTCCTGAGCCATTAGCTATTGCCCCCAAGAAACACCGGCCAGCTGAGTGGCAAACCCCACAGGGAGGCTGCATTCTTCCTTCTCTGCCTCTTTCCCCAGCAGCTCCCGCCCAGCCCCCGGGGGCTGGGCATGGGGCAGCTGCCTGGGGCAGGGGCTCACCGGGACGACTCGCAGGTGGGCTTCCGGCGTCCCTGGGTGTTCTTCTCCCAGATGCTGTTGGCAGTCTCGTTGCCAATGGACGTCAGCACCAGGGTGAGCTCCAGGGGCCAGTCGTCGAGGTCCAGCGAGCGCACCCGCGACAGGTGGGTGCCCAGGTTCCGGTGGATGCCCGAGCACTCGATGCAGATCAGCGCCCCCAGGTTCAGGCTGGCCCAGGTGGGGTCTGGAGGAAGGGGGGGAGGACAGGTCCCCATCAGCACCACGGCCTGGGAACCAGCCACCCAGGAAGAGACCCCCGGTGCGAACCTCGGTGCCGCCCGCCCCCCAGGAGTGAGACTCACTTGGTGCCTCGCAGTCCACACACAGGGAATTGCCTCTGGCATTGCGGATGGCCTGGATGGCCACCGCCTCGCTCTGGCTGTCCATCCGGGCCTGCAGGGAGCAAAGGGGGGGCAGTTGGCCACGCAGCCGGGGAGCTGGGCACAGGTGCTCCAGGAGATCCCGGAGCCAGGACATAGACCCGCGCCCTGAGGTGTACCCCAGCTCTGGCCGTGGGGCTCAAGGTGAGCCACATCCGAGCTGAAACGCCCCCAGTTCTAGTCCTGGCAGTCTCTCCTCTGCCTTGTGGGACATAAGTGGCACCCACCTTGGGCTCCCCCTCTGCTCAGGGGTGAATCGCTTAGACCCCAGAGAAAGGGGTTTGACCCTGTTCCACCCCCAATACATGATTATGCCGGGAGCTGTACACTTTGGCTGCTGTCCCCCAGAAGTGGCTGCATTTCCCTCTCTGAAGGGACTGACTCAGGGCAGGCAGGGCCCCGCCCAGGTGGCAGGGCAGGGCAGGGCTCTGCAGGGAGTTCCCATGCTGTCCTGGCGGCTCCGCAGCCGGACGGCAGAGAGAGGACTCTGGGGAAATGCCCCAGGAGGCGACTGGCCCTGGGGAGCAGCTGGGGCCGCCATACCTTGTTTTTGCTGCTCTCACAGCACTGCAAGCTGGCAAGGATCTGGCTCTCGATCGCCTGGACCCAGGCGTCCCTCTCCTCGAAGCTGCTGGCCTCGAAGTGCCACGTCTGGCCCGTGCTCGACACGATGATGAACTCGAAGTTCTCCTCCTCTGCAGAAGGGAAAGGAGGGGTGGGGAGGGAGCGTCACCACCTGGGCACCCCACCAGAGCGACCCAATGGCTCTGCACGGTCAGGCTGGGGGAGGTCTGTCTGCTGGACAGGGGGCGGTAAGGCTGGCCGAACACCCCCCTTGCTTACAGGTTTATTTGTAGGGAGGACACAAAATACCCCTTTAAAGGAGCTGGGGCCAGCTGGGTAGTGTCAGGAGGAAGCTGGCAGCTCGGTCCCCGGGGCGGGAGTGCCAGCGAAGAGGCACTTACCGCCCCCTGCTGGCCAGAGGGTGGCTGCGACGCGGGGGAACCCGGCTGGGAGGAGCGTACTGGGAGCATGCGGGCACGTAGCTAGCTGTGCGGGGCAGGGGCCACTGGCAAGTCGTCAGAGCAGTGCCCCGCCTTCATCCGGTGCCAGCCAGCACTTGCGGGATTGGCATGGAGCTCAGCACCCGGCTGTCTGCCCTGCCCCTTGCCCTAGGCACGGCCGGGCTCCTCCCCGCCCCGGGCGGCCGTCGGCACCACACGATGGAAGCACATCGACATGCATGAGTGACACCAGCACCGCGTGACGGCCGCTGCCCGTTACCTGTTTTATAAATATTTCTTAAACTACCAAAGGTTTTTAATTTCCACATTTTGCGCTTGGCTGCGGAGCGTCCGGGGAGGGGGGGCAGCGGGAGGCAGGAGAGAATAAAGGGAGACAGTCAAGAGAAAAAGCCAGAAGACGGGGATCCCACCCGGAGGGGGACAAAGCGCTGGCAGGGGAGGGAGGAAGCTGTGAGCAGTGTCAGCCACCCCCACCCCCCGGAGAGGTGGGGAGAGCTGGATGGGAGGGGGGCGCGCGTGCTGGGAAGCCATTCGCAGAGCGGGAATGAAACGCTTTCTAGCATCCGGTGGAGGGGCCAGCGTGTTGCCCGGTGCAGGGTCTGGCTGTCAGAATGGACCGGTATCGCCTGGACCGGGCCAGGAGGAGTTGTGCTGAGCGTGCCACCCTGGGCTGGGCGTGCCCCATGCCACGCTGCTCTGGGTCAGAGTCGCCCTGCCCCCCAGTCTCCGTGGCAGTCCTTCCCCGCCAGGGCGGGTCTCCATGGGTATGCCTACGCTGCAGGGTTCGAACTTGGGCTCAAGCCGAACCCACTCCTGTCTACACACAAATCGTGCTAGCCCAGGGCTTGGACCCCGGCTCCGGACCCCCCAGGGGCGGAGGGTCCAAACCAGAGTCAAGCCGGGACCCTGTTGCTTTGCAGTGTACATGCCCTGGGAGCCCGCCAAAGGTGTCCAAGAATCCCACGGGATGACTCTCTTTGTCCTGTCCCTCGAGGGCCCCCGGACTCCCCCTTGCCCCCCCTGCTCAGCTCCGGGCACTTTCTCCGAGGCCGTTCCCAGGATGCTCTAGGGCCCCCGAGCCAGGGGTGCTGCTCACAAGGCTGCCAAGGGGCGGCTCCCTGCGTTACCGCGCTGACAGCCTCCCTCACCTTCCGCCTGTCCCGTCGACCCCTCGGTTTTTGAGGGGGTCATCAGCTTCTTCCGGCGGTGCTTCTTCCTGTCAATCATGGGTGAAGGAGGCGGGTCTTTGCCACTGGGGCTGGAGCTGGACACCCCTTCTCCGGCCAGGGACCCCTCTGCAGAGAGACACGGGCGGGAGAAGTCACCCCACGTCTCTCCCATCTTCCGACCCTCCCCGCCCCACCCCACCCCCCGGTGCCTGGAGAACCCCACTGGCATTCTCAGGGACTGGGAGCCAGCCACCCCCTCAGGCTCTGGAGAGGGATTTCTGCGGGCCCCTGGGCGCAATCGGGGCTCCAGGTTCTAGGTATCAGCCAATTTCTGGGGTCCTTGGGCAGCAAACAGCCGGGGTTTGCCTGAAACATTAGCACCTCCATCACCAGAGGTCCTGCTGGGAGCCCAGAGTGCCCCACAGCCGCCACGTACCCCCCAGTGGCCTTCCCTGCCCCCTTGCCGCTCGCCGGCCGTTGGCGAGGGATGCCGGGCGCTTCAGGGGGCAGCGCCGAACCTACCCCCGCCGGAGGTCTTGGTGCTGGCTGCCGAAGCGCAACGCTGGAGTGGCCGGTCCGTCTTCCCTGAGGCCTTGGCTGCTCGTTCTGTCGGGATGGTCAGCGCCGCCGGGGAGAGGCTAGCTGTGGGGAGAGAAGGGGAGCTGAGGGGTCTCCCCAAAGCGGAGGACCCTGGATCCAGCCGAGACAGCGTGCTGGGCTCGTATGATGACATATGGACCCACCGTGCACCAGTGAGCACAGGTAAGAAGCAACCCACTGGGCCACTAGGTGTCACCGTTGAGCTGTGTTCGATGGCTGGGCATAGGGCTCGGGCTGGGGGGGCCTGGAGTCACCCCAGAATGCCAGACCCTCCTGGGGCACCCAGCCCAGCCTCCCTCTCTGTCGCAAAAGCCCCAAGTGCCCCAGCAAGAGCCAGCCCCCCTCCCAGCTGCCCCCCCCCCGTTGTGCCAGCCTTCCCTACACACACGAGCATCAGGCCGCCCCCCCCCTCGCCTCCCTCACTTCCCTGTGGGCTCGGCAGCAGGGAGACGCCCAGGCCACCCTCCACCCACGGTCCAGGCACTGATGCCCCGGCTGGGAGGTGGCATGGGCTGGGTCCCCGCACAGAGCTGGGCCCTGCGGTCACTTACCGCCACCCTCGGGCGTCGGTCCCCCGCTCACGTCCCGCAGCAGGCCGTTGATGCTGGAGGAGGGGCTGCAGGCGGAGATGGCCCTGGGGGGGCGCTTGCCGGGCACCTTGACGGTGGTGCGCAGGAGGTCCATCCCCTTCCCGTGAGTGCTGTGAATGTAATCCTGGGGGGAGACAGGGAGTCACCACAAAGCCCCCAGGGCAGCCGCGGATCTAACTCCACCCGGCTCTCCGCCCTGTGTGCCCATCCCCACGGCGCCTGGCCTGGCCCCAGCCCACTACGGCGGGGTGGTATCCCCTCTCCCCTGGCGGGACGGCGCAGATTGGCCCCTGGTCCCGAGTGCTGGCGCTCAGCGGGCCCGGGGGAGATGGGGGAACCAGGAGAGCCGCTGAGTGAGCAACCTCTGGCCGGGGGGCTGCTGATCTCGGAGCCAGGAAGCAGCACCCCCCGCCCCCGGCCCCCTGCTCATGGCAGTCGGCTCAGCTGGGCAGGGCCCTGGCGCGGGGGGCGCGGCCAGGCACTTACGTTGATGCTGGGGTGGTAGAAGAGGAGGCCGTTGCTGGACAGGGTCACGTATTTCTTCTTCCACTCCTTGTTGAGGGAATTGCCGCTGCGTTTCAGCAGGAAGCTCTGGGGGGAGTGAGGCAGGTTAGCCAAAGCCGGGAGGTGGGGGACTGCCGGTCATTTATGGAGCCCGTCCAGCCCTGAGGCACCTCCTCCCGCTGGCCTCGGCAGGGACCCTGTGCCCTTCCCAGGGCTGCCTGCCGGCGGCTCGCAGAGTCTGTTATCCGTGCCAAGGAGAGCCCCCCCCCATTTTACAGAAGGGGAAACTGAGGCACAGACCGAGGCTATGCCGGGTCACCCAGCCAGCCGGTGGCTGAGCTGGGAATAAAACCCAGGTCGCCTGGGTCCCGGTCCAGTGCTCTGTTCACTAGGCCACCACCTTTTCCCAGGGACCCCCGCGGCCGGTATCCCGCTCCGGGAGGGCCAGGGAGGTGGAGACAGCATTTGCCCATGTGTGCAGTGGGCTGGCTGGGTGCACAAATGCCAGGGAGGCTGAGCTGAAGCCATGAGATCTGTGTGCATCCCCAGGTGTTGTGTTCCTGGGTGGGCACGCGTGTGCCGGGGGGGGGGGTGTGCACGCAGGGTGTGTGTGTTTGCTCTGTGTGTGTGTGTTTGTTGGGGGTGTGTTTGCTGGGGGTGTGTGTGTGTGCGGGTGTGTGTTTGCTGGGTGTGTTTGCTCGGTGTGTGTTTGTGTGTTTGCTGGGGGGTTGTTGGCTGGGTGTGTGTTTTCTGGGGTTGTGTGTGTGTGCATTTGTGGGGTGTGTCTGCTGGGGGGCTGTTTGCTCTGTGTGTTTGCTGGGTGTGTGTGTGTTTTCTGGGAGTGTGTTTGCTCTGTATGTGTGTGTTGGCTGGGCGTGTGTTTGCTGGGGTTCTGTGTGTGCGTTTGCTCTGTGTGTTTGCTGGGTGTGTGTTGCTTTGTGTGCGTGTGTGTTTGCTGGGGGTGTGTTTGCTCTGTGTGTGCGTGCGTGTGTTTGCTATGGGTGTGTTTGTGTGTTTGCTGGGGGGGTGTTGGCTGTGTGTGTGTTGGCTGGGTGTGTGTGTGTTTGCTGGGGGTGTGTTTGTGTGTTGGCTGGGTGTGTGTTGGCTGGGTGTGTGTGTGTTTGCTGGGGGGGTGTTTGTTGGGGTTGTGTGTGTGTGTGTGTTGGCTGTGTGTGTGTGTGTTTGCTCTGTGTGTGTGTGTGTTTGCTGGGGGTGTGTTTGCTCTGTACGTGTGTGTTTGCTGGGGGGGTGTTGGCTGTGTGTGTGTTGGCTGTGTGTGTGTGTTTGCTGGGGGTGTGTTTGTGTGTTGGCTGGGTGTGTGTTGGCTGTGTGTGTGTGTGTTTGCTGGGGGTGTGTTTGTTGGGGTTGGGGGGGTGTGTGTGTTGGCTGTGTGTGTGTGTGTTTGCTGTGTGTGTTTGCTCTGTGTGTGTGTGTGTTTGCTGGGGGTGTGTTTGCTCTGTACGTGTGTGTTGGCTGGGTGTGTGTTTGTTGGGGTTGTGTGTGTGTGTGCGTTTGCTCTCTGTGTGTGTGTGCGTTTGCTGGGTGTGTTTGCTCTGTGTGTGTGTGTGTTTGCTGGGTGTGTTTGCTCTGTGTGTGTGTGTGTTTGCTGGGTGGGTGTGCTTGAGGGTGTCGCTGTTGCGAAGGAAAATCCTGGGTGCACCTCTCGGGCACTGGGGGGATGCCAGCTGCCAGGTGGCGAGGGGGCCCGGCTGTGCCCGCGGCTCTCACCTGTTTGATTGGGATGGCGCGGCCGCTGCCTGTGCTGTCCCCTCTGCTCTCCAGGCTCCTCTTCTCCGAATCGCTCCCCCGGCGGTTCTGCAACGTGGCAAGGAGCCCTCAGCTAAAGGAATGTGGCCCCCAGGGGTACCACTGAACCGTCCCTAGGGCGCGTCGCTGTCCCGCCCCCAGGGGGCACCACTGAACCGTCCCCAGGGCGTGTCGTTGTCCCGTCCACGGGGGGCACCACTGAGCCGTCCCTAGGGCATGTCGCTGTCCCGCCCCCAGGGGGCACCACTGAACCGTCCCCAGGGCGTGTCGCTGTCCCGCCCCCAGGGGCACCACTGAACCGTCCCCAGGGCGTGTCGCTGTCCCGCCCCCAGGGGGCACCACTGAACCGTCCCCAGGGTGTGTCGTTGTCCCGTCCACGGGGGGCACCACTGAGCCGTCCCCAGGGGGCACCACTGAGCCGGCCCCAGGGCACATCGCTGTCCCACCCCCAGGGGGCACCACTGAGCCGTCCCCAGGGGGCACCACTGAGCCGGCCCCAGGGCATGTCGCTGTCCCGCCCCCAGGGGGTACCACTGAGCTGGCCCCAGGGCGCGTCGCTGTCCCGCCCCCAGGGGGCACCACTGAACCGTCCCCAGGGCGCGTCGTTGTCCCGTCCACGGGGGGCACCACTGAGCCGTCCCCAGGGGGCACCACTGAGCCGGCCCCAGGGCACGTCGCTGTCCCACCCCCAGGGGCTCCACTGAGCCGGCCCCAGGGCAAGTTGCTGTCCCGCCCCCAGGGGGCACCACTGAGCCGGCCCCAGGGCACGTCGCTGTCCCACCCCCGGGGGCTCCACTGAGCCTGCCCCAGGGCTTGTCGCTGTCCCGCCCCCGGGGGCACCACTGAGCCGTCCCCAGGGGGCACCACTGAGCTGGTCCCAGGGCACGTCGCTGTCCCGCCCCCAGGGGGCACCACTGAGCCGGCCCCAGGACACGCCGCTGTCCTGTCCCAGCCCCAGGGGGCGCCACTGAGCTGGCTGGGAGCCAAACCCACATGCCCGTGCCCCACCTTCCCATGGGTTCCCAACCCCGGGCGGCTGTGGTGCATGGTTGTAGCCCACAGCGGTGTGTGGCCAGAGCGGCACGGGGCTCAGGGGAACGGCACCGTCAGACGCGCCCGGGCGGGAGCTCCGGAGATGGGGCGGGGCTCACCGTGAAGAGGCTGGTGCGGCGCTTGGCCCCGCGGTGCAGGGAGCTGGGGGTGCCGATCCCGACCGAGCCTTCGCTCCGCAGCTCGCGGTGGCTGATGTTGGGCGTAGACGGCAAGGAGGAGGAGTAATCGCTCGTGTGGCCTCCATTACTGGCCTGGAAAAGAGCCCCGGGCACCTGGCGTCAGCGTCCCCCGGCCCGGAGCCACCTGCTGTCCATGGGCCCCTTTTCCCCTGGGCCACGGAAATGCCCCCCTCTGACGGCTCCTTCTCCCCGACGGGCTGGGGGCCAGGGAGCGCAGTGAGTATGTGGGGGTTTAGGGGTTAGAGGGGCGGGGGCGGGACTCCTGGGTTCTGTCCCCAGCTCTGGGAGGGGAGTAGGGTCTAGTGGTTAAAGCAGTAGGGCCTGGGAGTTAGGACTCCTGGGTTTTATTCTCTGCCTATAACCCCCCCCACACACACACACACACAGTCCCCCAGGGCCAGGGCAGCGATAGCTCTTCCTATGCCCCCCCCATCCCCCACGGCATGCTTGTCCCAGTTGCCCTGGTTCAGCGGGGAGATGGGGCTCAGCTGGGCACTGTGGTGCCCTTGGGGCTGGAACTGGCCCAGCCGCCGGCTCCATGAAAGGGGCTGCAGGCCTGGAGGCGGCTGAGCCTGGGGAGGGGGCGCCCCTGGTGCTGCGGTGCCCCCCGCTGGCTAAGGGAGGCACTGGCTGCTGCCGCTGGCCGTACCTGCCCAGGGTGGATCCCGCCCACGGGCGTGGAGGCTGCCGAGTGGCTGGGGGTGCTGGGCAGGGACTTGCAGGAGGCCAGGAGCTGCTGCTGCTTCTTCAGAGTGACGACCTTTTGGGCCACTGGGAGGGGAAGGAAAGTCCCGTGAGAGACAGGGAGCCACGCGGACCCCGCCCCCCGAGGGAGAGCCCCCCCAGCCAATGTTAGAGGGATCCCCCAGGGGACACACGGCCCCAGCCATGGCCATGGGGACCCCCAGGGAGACAGACCATCCCAGCCACGGCCACAGGGACCCCCCCGAGGGAGAGCCCGCCCCAGCCACGGTTAGAGGGACCCCCCAGGGGACACACAGCCCCAGCCACTGCCAGGGGGACCCCCAGGGAGACAGACCATCCCAGCCACGGCCACAGGGACCCCCCCCGAGGGAGAGCCCGCCCCAGCCACGGTTAGAGGGACCCCCCAGGGGACACACAGCCCCAGCCACTGCCAGGGGGACCCCCAGGGAGACAGACCATCCCAGCCACGGCCACAGGGACCCCCCCGAGGGAGAGCCTGCCCCAGCCATGGTTAGAGGGACCCCCCAGGGGACACACAGCCCCAGCCACTGCCAGGGGGACCCCCAGGGAGACAGACCATCCCAACCACGGCCACAGGGACCCCCCCGAGGGAGAGCCCGCCCCAGCCACGGTTAGAGGGACCCCCCAGGGGACACACAGCCCCAGCCACTGCCAGGGGGACCCCCAGGGAGACAGACCATCCCAGCCATGGCCACAGGGACCCCCCTGAGGGAGAGCCCGCCCCAGCCACGGTTAGAGGGACCCCCAGGGGACACACAGCCCCAGCCACTGCCAGGGGGACCCCCAGGGAGACAGACCATCCCAGCCTCGGCCACAGGGACCCCCCCGAGGGAGAGCCCGCCCCAGCCACGGTTAGAGGGACCCCCAGGGGACACACAGCCCCAGCCACTGCCAGGGGGACCCCCAGGGAGACAGACCATCCCAGCCACAGCGACCACCCCCCTCCCATCCCAGCTAAAGCCAGGGGGACCCACCAGGGGGAGAGCCCACCCCAGCCACGGCCACAGGGATCCATGGGGGAACAAACCACCCCAGCCCCGGCCACCTAGACCCCGCCTCGGGTCCCGGCCCAGCCCTTGGGTGAAAGGGACGGAGCAGCGGGGGCCCCGTGGGGCGGACCCCCCTGGCCGGCGGTTACCCTCACTGAAGACCCGGTCGACGTTGAGGCCATAGGTGGCGCAGGTCTCGTAGTAGAGACAGCGTCTCATGTCGCTGCAGAGCGCCCGGGCCTGTGGGTCCTCGATCACCCGGGGGTTGGTGGAGCTGATCTTGTCTGGGGGGGCGGGAGAAAGAACGGCCCCTTCTCACCCGGACGGACGGACCGAGGGACGCCGGGGTGGACAGGCACCACCCAGCTCCGCACCACCGCCCCCCTCTGGCGGCCGGGCGCCACCCCCCGCGAGGGGCCTCGGGGCTGGGATCAAGTCAGGGAGGGGGAAAGACGCGCGGCGCGTGGAGGGTTAACGCCCCACGCACCAGACACAGCTCTCGGGTCTGGATCCGGGGGGCCACCGGAGCCAGCGCTGGCTGCGAGGGGAGAGCGCCCCCTAGTGACCCCGCCCCTCTCCCCGCAGCGCAGGGCCCCCTAGTGACCCCGCCCCTCTCCCCGCAGCGCAGGGCCCCCTAGTGACCCCCGCCCCGCTCCCTGTGTACAGAGCCCCCTAGTGACCCCCACCCTGCTCCCCACAGCACAGCGCCCCCTAGTGACCCCCTGCCCTGCTCCGTGTGTACAGAGCCCCCTAGTGACCCCGCCCCGCTCCCCGCAGCGCAGGGCCCCCTAGTGACCCCGCCCCGCTCCCCGCAGCGCAGGGCCCCCTAGTGACCCCCGCCCCGCTCCGTGTGTACAGAGCCCCCTAGTGACCCCGCCCCGCTCCCCGCAGCGCAGGGCCCCCTAGTGACCCCGCCCCTCTCCCCGCAGCGCAGGGCCCCCTAGTGACCCCGCCCCGCTCCCCGCAGCGCAGGGCCCCCTAGTGACCCCCACCCCCGCTCCCTGTGTACAGAGCCCCCTAGTGACCCCCGCCCCTCTCCCCGCAGCGCAGGGCCCCCTAGTGACCCCGCCCCGCTCCCCGCAGCGCAGGGCCCCCTAGTGACCCCCACCCCGCTCCCTGTGTACAGAGCCCCCTAGTGACCCCGCCCCGCTCCCCACAGCACAGCGCCCCCTAGTGACCCCCGCCCCGCTCCCTGTGTACAGAGCCCCCTAGTGACCCCGCCCCGCTCCCCGCAGCGCAGGGCCCCCTAGTGACCCCCGCCCTGCTCCCTGTGTACAGAGCCCCCTAGTGACCCCCACCCTGCTCCCCACAGCACAGCGCCCCCTAGTGACCCCCTGCCCTGCTCCGTGTGTACAGAGCCCCCTAGTGACCCCGCCCCGCTCCCCGCAGCGCAGGGCCCCCTAGTGACCCCCGCCCTGCTCCCTGTGTACAGAGCCCCCTAGTGACCCCCACCCTGCTCCCCACAGCACAGCGCCCCCTAGTGACCCCCTGCCCTGCTCCCTGTGTACAGAGCCCCCTAGTGACCCCGCCCCGCTCCCCGCAGCGCAGGGCCCCCTAGTGACCCCCACCCCGCTCCCTGTGTACAGAGCCCCCTAGTGACCCCCGCCCCGCTCCCCACAGCACAGCGCCCCCTAGTGACCCCCTGCCCTGCTCCGTGTGTACAGAGCCCCCTAGTGACCCCCACCCTGCTCCCCGCAGCGCAGGGCCCCCTAGTGACCCCCTGCCCTGCTCCGTGTGTACAGAGCCCCCTAGTGACCCCCACCCTGCTCCCCACAGCACAGCGCCCCCTAGTGACCCCCTGCCCTGCTCCGTGTGTACAGAGCCCCCTAGTGACCCCGCCCCGCTCCCCGCAGCGCAGGGCCCCCTAGTGACCCCCGCCCCGCTCCCTGTGTACAGAGCCCCCTAGTGACCCCCACCCTGCTCCCCACAGCACAGCGCCCCCTAGTGACCCCCTGCCCTGCTCCGTGTGTACAGAGCCCCCTAGTGACTCCGCCCCGCTCCCCGCAGCACAGCGCCCCCTAGTGACCCCCCGCCCCGCTCCCTGTGTACAGAGCCCCCTAGTGACCCCGCCCCGCTCCCCGCAGCGCAGGGCCCCCTAGTGACCCCCGCCCCGCTCCTTGTGTACAGAGCCCCCTAGTGACCCCCGCCCCTCTCCCCGCAGCGCAGGGCCCCCTAGTGACCCCCCGCCCCGCTCCCTGTGTACAGAGCCCCCTAGTGACCCCCGCCCCTCTCCCCGCAGCGCAGGGCCCCCTAGTGACCCCCCGCCCCGCTCCCCGCAGCGCAGGGCCCCCTAGTGACCCCCGCCCCGCTCCCTGTGTACAGAGCCCCCTAGTGACCCCCACCCTGCTCCCCACAGCACAGCGCCCCCTAGTGACCCCCTGCCCTGCTCCGTGTGTACAGAGCCCCCTAGTGACCCCCCGCCCCGCTCCCCGCAGCGCAGGGCCCCCTAGTGACCCCCGCCCCGCTCCCTGTGTACAGAGCCCCCTAGTGACCCCCACCCTGCTCCCCACAGCACAGCGCCCCCTAGTGACCCCCTGCCCTGCTCCGTGTGTACAGAGCCCCCTAGTGACCCCGCCCCGCTCCCCACAGCGCAGGGCCCCCTAGTGACCCCCCGCCCCGCTCCCCGCAGTGCAGGGCCCCCTAGTGACCCCCGCCCCGCTCCCTGTGTACAGAGCCCCCTAGTGACCCCCACCCTGCTCCCCACAGCACAGTGCCCCCTAGTGACCCCCTGCCCTGCTCCGTGTGTACAGAGCCCCCTAGTGACCCCCGCCCCTCTCCCCGCAGCGCAGGGCCCCCTAGTGACCCCGCCCCGCTCCCCGCAGCGCAGGGCCCCCTAGTGACCCCCGCCCCGCTCCCTGTGTACAGAGCCCCCTAGTGACCCCCGCCCCTCTCCCCGCAGCGCAGGGCCCCCTAGTGACCCCCCGCCCCGCTCCCCGCAGTGCAGGGCCCCCTAGTGACCCCCGCCCCGCTCCCTGTGTACAGAGCCCCCTAGTGACCCCCACCCTGCTCCCCACAGCACAGTGCCCCCTAGTGACCCCCTGCCCTGCTCCGTGTGTACAGAGCCCCCTAGTGACCCCCGCCCCTCTCCCCGCAGCGCAGGGCCCCCTAGTGACCCCGCCCCGCTCCCCGCAGTGCAGGGCCCCCTAGTGACCCCCACCCTGCTCCCCACAGCACAGCGCCCCCTAGTGACCCCCACCCC
Source organism: Eretmochelys imbricata (assembly GCF_965152235.1). Classification (NCBI taxonomy): domain Eukaryota; kingdom Metazoa; phylum Chordata; order Testudines; family Cheloniidae; genus Eretmochelys; species Eretmochelys imbricata. The sequence goes on from NC_135591.1 coordinate 4,015,179, forward strand.
GCTCCCTGTGTACAGAGCCCCCTAGTGACCCCGCCCCGCTCCCCACAGCACAGCGCCCCCTAGTGACCCCCTGCCCTGCTCCGTGTGTACAGAGCCCCCTAGTGACCCCCGCCCCTCTCCCCGCAGCGCAGGGCCCCCTAGTGACCCCGCCCCGCTCCCCGCAGCGCAGGGCCCCCTAGTGACCCCCGCCCCGCTCCCTGTGTACAGAGCCCCCTAGTGACCCCGCCCCGCTCCCCGCAGCGCAGGGCCCCCTAGTGACCCCCTGCCCTGCTCCCTGTGTACAGAGCCCCCTAGTGACCCCGCCCCGCTCCCCGCAGCGCAGGGCCCCCTAGTGACCCCCACCCCGCTCCCTGTGTACAGAGCCCCCTAGTGACCCCCGCCCCGCTCCCCACAGCACAGCGCCCCCTAGTGACCCCCTGCCCTGCTCCGTGTGTACAGAGCCCCCTAGTGACCCCCACCCTGCTCCCCACAGCACAGCGCCCCCTAGTGACCCCGCCCCGCTCCCCGCAGCGCAGGGCCCCCTAGTGACCCCGCCCCGCTCCCCGCAGCACAGGGCCCCCTAGTGACCCCCGCCCCTCTCCCCGCAGCGCAGGGCCCCCTAGTGACCCCGCCCCGCTCCCCGCAGCGCAGGGCCCCCTAGTGACCCCCACCCCGCTCCCTGTGTACAGAGCCCCCTAGTGACCCCCACCCTGCTCCCCACAGCACAGCGCCCCCTAGTGACCCCCTGCCCTGCTCCGTGTGTACAGAGCCCCCTAGTGACCCCGCCCCGCTCCCCACAGCGCAGGGCCCCCTAGTGACCCCCCGCCCCGCTCCCCACAGCGCAGGGCCCCCTAGTGACCCCCCGCCCCGCTCCCCGCAGCGCAGGGCCCCCTAGTGACCCCCGCCCTGCTCCGTGTGTACAGAGCCCCCTAGTGACCCCGCCCCGCTCCCCGCAGCGCAGGGCCCCCTAGTGACCCCCGCCCCGCTCCCCGCAGCGCAGGGCCCCCTAGTGACCCCGCCCCGCTCCCCGCAGCGCAGGGCCCCCTAGTGACCCCCTGCCCTGCTCCGTGTGTACAGAGCCCCCTAGTGACCCCGCCCCGCTCCCCGCAGCGCAGGGCCCCCTAGTGACCCCCACCCTGCTCCCCACAGCACAGCGCCCCCTAGTGACCCCCTGCCCTGCTCCGTGTGTACAGAGCCCCCTAGTGACCCCGCCCCGCTCCCCGCAGCGCAGGGCCCCCTAGTGACCCCGCCCCGCTCCCCGCAGCGCAGGGCCCCCTAGTGACCCCCGCCCCGCTCCCTGTGTACAGAGCCCCCTAGTGACCCCCACCCTGCTCCCCACAGCACAGCGCCCCCTAGTGACCCCCTGCCCTGCTCCGTGTGTACAGAGCCCCCTAGTGACCCCCGCCCCTCTCCCCGCAGCGCAGGGCCCCCTAGTGACCCCGCCCCGCTCCCCGCAGCGCAGGGCCCCCTAGTGACCCCCACCCCGCTCCCTGTGTACAGAGCCCCCTAGTGACCCCCGCCCCTCTCCCCGCAGCGCAGGGCCCCCTAGTGACCCCCGCCCCGCTCCCTGTGTACAGAGCCCCCTAGTGACCCCCACCCTGCTCCCCACAGCACAGCGCCCCCTAGTGACCCCCTGCCCTGCTCCGTGTGTACAGAGCCCCCTAGTGACCCCGCCCCGCTCCCCGCAGCACAGGGCCCCCTAGTGACCCCCACCCCGCTCCCTGTGTACAGAGCCCCCTAGTGACCCCCACCCTGCTCCCCACAGCACAGCGCCCCCTAGTGACCCCGCCCCGCTCCCTGTGTACAGAGCCCCCTAGTGACCCCGCCCCTGCTCCCCACAGCACAGCGCCCCCTAGTGACCCCCACCCCGCTCCCTGTGTACAGAGCCCCCTAGTGACCCCGCCCCTGCTCCCCACAGCACAGCGCCCCCTAGTGACCCCCTGCCCTGCTCCGTGTGTACAGAGCCCCCTAGTGACCCCGCCCCGCTCCCTGTGTACAGAGCCCCCTAGTGACCCCCACCCTGCTCCCCACAGCACAGCGCCCTCTAGTGACCCCCGCCCCGCTCCCTGTGTACAGAGCCCCCTAGTGACCCCCGCCCTGCTCCCTGTGTACAGAGCCCCCTAGTGACCCCGCCCCGCTCCCTGTGTACAGAGCCCCCTAGTGACCCCCACCCTGCTCCCCACAGCACAGCGTCCCCTAGTGACCCCCCGCCCCGCTCCCTGTGTACAGCGCCCCCTAGTGACCCCCTGCCCTGCTCCGTGTGTACAGAGCCCCCTAGTGATCCCCGCCCCTCTCCCCGCAGCGCAGGGCCCCCTAGTGACCCCGCCCCGCTCCCCGCAGCGCAGGGCCCCCTAGTGACCCCCCGCCCCGCTCCCTGTGTACAGAGCCCCCTAGTGACCCCCGCCCCTCTCCCCGCAGCGCAGGGCCCCCTAGTGACCCCCCGCCCCGCTCCCCACAGTGCAGGGCCCCCTAGTGACCCCCGCCCCGCTCCCTGTGTACAGAGCCCCCTAGTGACCCCCACCCTGCTCCCCACAGCACAGCGCCCCCTAGTGACCCCCTGCCCTGCTCCCTGTGTACAGAGCCCCCTAGTGACCCCCACCCTGCTCCCCGCAGCGCAGCGCCCCCTAGTGACCCCCACCCTGCTCCCTCTGTACAGAGCCCCCTAGTGACCGCCGCCCCGCTCCCTGCAGCGCAGCGCCCCCTGCTGAGCCCCCTTCCTCATTGCAGCCCCTGGGATTGGCTCAGATATCCACCACCTACCTCGTGATGGCCTGCAGCAAGCACCCACTCTGGGCATGTCCCCTTCCCTGCCCCTCCCCGGGTCCCCAGCCCTGCCCACACCCCACTCACCCTGTGTGCCCACCAGGGCCACGGCCACCTCCGAGGGGCTGCGGTAGCCAGTCAGGAGGCTGTAGTACTGCGAGACCTCCTGGAAGCTGGCTTCGTTCTCCAGGCTGAACACAAAGACCACGGCATCCACCCAGCTGGCAAACTGTGTGTGTGGGGGGGAGAGAGAGCGGGAAGGGGGGTTGGCTCTCTGTGCCGGGGGCAGGGATCCCCAACACAGAACCAGGGAACCCCCCCGCCCTCGCCTTGATGCCAGACCCGCGGGGGCGTCTCGGGAGTGGAGACACCGGGAGCCAGGGATCAGCCGCGGGAGCATCCAGTGCCCTGCGTTACCCCACCCCCCCCGGCTGTGGCTGATCCCCCCCCCGGTCCTCCCCCAGTGGTTACCTTGGCGTCCGGGGCACCCCCTTCCTCTCGGATCAGTAACAGGTGACTCTGCCCGTCCACCACCAGTTCCTTCTTGAACTGTCCGCCTGGATCCAGAGAGAGGGGGAGAGAGCAGGCGCTGAGCACGGCCCCTGTGCCCGACGGCCCCTGCCTGCCCGCACCAGGTGTGATGAAGTGGGACCGTTCTTAATGTTTCTTCCGAATAGTGTGGGGGTGCCTCAGTTTCCCCTATGCAGTTCTTAAGTATCTAGGGAGTGGGGTAAGGGGGTATGATCATTGCAGAGCCCTATAGGGCAGGTGTGTGCAGGGGTCTGGACATAGAGAATGGCCGACACCCTGTTTCCTGGCAACTGATGGCCTGGCCCTTCCCCCCTGCAAGGTGAGAGCTAAAGGGTTGGAGAACAAAGGAATCCGGTGACCTCCTGGCCCGGGAAAGGGACAAAGCCCAGAGGAGGGGGGCTGGAGAGAGTTTCAGTTTGGGGCTGGCTGGGGACATGGAGTGAAGGGCAGACGGGTTGTCTGGCTCACTGCCCCCGAAGATGGACCCAGCTGAGGGGTCCCGTTCTCTGCACCTACAAGCTCTGTGTTAGACCATGTTCCTGTCGTCTAATAAACCTTATGTTTTATTGGCTGGCTGAGAGTCACGTCTGACTGCGGAGTCCGCCTGGGCAGACTCGCTGTCGGAAGCACAGGGAGGGGCAGGGGAGGCTGGAGGCTCTGGGGTCAGCCCCAGGAAGGTGGAGCCGGGTGAGCTGTGCGTCCTGCAGACAGGCTGCTCCCAGAGAGGAGACTTCCCCAGAGTCCTGACTGGCTTCGTAGGGAGCAGTCCCAGAGCATCGCCCGGGGACTTCGTGACACCAGGCTTAGCTCCCTCCCGAGCACAGGCAGCCTCATCCCAGTGCTCGGGGGAGGCGTTTGTTTGGGTCACAAAATCAGCCCCCGAGGTGACACAAAGCTCAAGTCACTGGCCTCTGCTCAGAAGTCCTAGCAGGGGGCTGCGGGTCGGGAGTGAGGGGCACCGGCAGAGCTGGGGGGAGCCCAGGGCTGGGTAGCAGGGGGCTGTGGGTCGGGAGTGAGGGGCGCCGGCAGAGCTGCCAGTGCCATGCACCCCCCAGCAGGGTTGGGCCTGTGGACTACGGAAGCAAAGAGGACATTGGAGGCTGAAGCCTCCTGGACCCAGGCCCCGTGTGTGGACAAGTCGGGGGCTCATGGCTGCAACTGCCCAGTTGCTGGCCCTGGTGACTTAGCCTCTGTGTCTAATCTGGGCCCATTCGGGCTCTGGGCAATGGCCGGGGGGAAGCTGCCACCAGCTCTTCGTGCCCAGCCTGTCAGCTGTCCGGGATTCAATCGGGGCCATTGTCTGCAGCTCCCTCAGTGCCAGCAGCTGGCCCAGTGCCCTGCCCCCACCCCACCCCCGGGCCTGGGGGGCTGGCAGCAGCTTCCCATTGGGAGAACGGAGGGGTGGGAGATGGGGATCCACCGAGCCAGCCAGGGGGGCCCAGGTGGGACAGAGCCAAGGCTGGGTGCTTCCCACAATGTACCTGATGGGGCCCTCTCACCTGGGGCTAGCGGGGGAGGAGGGGAGAGGTCAGGGTGCCCAGCTGGGACATGCCCAGTTAGGAGAAAATCCAGGTATGGCAAAAATTAGGCTGACGGGCACATTCAGACTCTGGAATGGGCACGGTCTGGTCATAGTGGCAGGACCTGGCCACGGAACCAGCACAATCTGGCCATGGAACTGGCAGGATCTGGCCATGGAACCGGCACAGTTTGGACATGGAACCGCCAGGGCCTGGCCACGGAACCGGCACAGTTTGGCCATGGAAGCACCAAGATCTGGCCACGGAACCGCCAGGACCTGGCCATGGAACCGGCACAGTTTGGCCATGGAAGCACCAAGATCTGGCCACGGAACCGCCAGGACCTGGCCACGGAACCGGCACGTTCTCCGCTCTGCTGGCTGGATGCCCAGGCCCGAGGGAAGAGTTGGATTTACCGCCCCCGACATGCCCCTGATGGTCTCTGCAGGGCCCTAAAGGAGCGGAGCAGCCCGAGGCAGGGCCAGACCAGGGTGGGCCCCCCTCTCCGCCCTGGTACTCACTCTCGGCTGGCTCCAGGCCCAGGTAGGAGCCGGTGAGGAAGCGATGGACGAGGGCCGACTTCCCGCTCTTCATGCTGCCCAGGACGCCCTGGGAGGCCAAAGGGCAGAGGTCATGGCAGGCCATGCTCGGTCGTGTGCTAGACAGTGCCCCCCGTCCCCCCCCGGCCCTCCCACTCCAGTCACGCCCACTCCCCCCCAAGCACAGTCCCCAGGGGTCACTGGCCAAGGTGTTGAGCCAGTGCCCAGCCCGCCCCCCTAGGGGGAAGGAGCTCCCCTGTGTCCGGGGGCCCCATGCACCCCCAATCCCTCCCCCAGCCCCCATTGGGGGGGGGGCCCAGGGCTCTCTGCTGCCCCCTGTGGCTGGGCTGGGAGCGCCACGTGTCCTGGAGCAGGTCTGGGGCGGCATCCGACTCCACAGCCCACCCGGGCGCAACCCACAGCACAAGTCACGGGGCCTCTGAGCTCGGGCACCTGAACCAAGGCCAAATGTGAGCTGCCAGGCTCGGTGCCATGAGGCATTAACGGTGAAATGGGCTAGCAGGGGGCTGCGGGTGGGGACTGAGGGACACCAGCAGAGCTGGGGGGGCAGGATCCCAAGACTGGGGGCTATGGGTAGGGATTGAGGGGCACCGGCAGAGCTGAGGGGAGGAGCCCAGGACTGGAGGCTGCGGGTCGGGATTGAGGGGCACCGGCAGAGCTGGGGGGGAACCCAGGACTGGGGGCTGCGGGTCGGGATCGAGGGGCACCGCAGAGCTGGGGGGGAGCCCAGGACTGGGGGCTGCGGGTCAGGATCAAGGGGCACCGCAGAGCTGGGAGGGGGAGCAAAGGGCTGGGCTAGCAGGGGGCTGCAGGTTGTGATTGAGGGGCACCAGCAGAGCTGTGGGGGGGACTGCAGGTCAGGGCTGCAGGTCAGGACTGAGGGGCACCCAGTGGGCGGGGGGGGAGGAAGCCAGCGCTGGGGGATGGGATTGAGGGGCACTGACAGAATGGTGGACAGATGTGGGGGAGGGAGCCAGGGCTGGGGGTCGGGATTGAGGGGCACCCGGTGGGCGGGGCGGGGAGGGAGCCAGGGCTGTGGGTCGTGATTGAGGGGCACCCAGTGGGCGGGGGGGGGAGGGAGCCAGGGCTGGGGGTCGGGATTGAGGGGCACCAGCAGAACGGTGGTGTGGGGGGGACCCAGGCCTCGGGGTCAGGTCTCACTGCCATAAATCCCATGTTTCCGTACGTCCTGCCGCTCGGTGGCTGGGGGGGGCAACGAGACACCTACCAGTCTGAGCTCCGGGATGGAGCGGCTGAGGGTCCATTCCTGGCTGTTTGCTATGGCCTCTGAGGAGAGAAAGAAAGGGGGCATGAGACCCACGGAGATGCCCGGTGGGCCAGGCAGCTCAGTGCTGGCTCCCGCTCCCCCCGGCTACAGAGCCCCAGCCCGCTGTGATGAAGGGACGGACCCGGCTCTGAACCACCAGGGAGTTTGGGGCAGAGGGCTCGGATCCCGCCATGGCACCGGGTCCCCCGGGCAGAGAGGCGACGGTCATCAGGGCCAGTCTCCCAGCCACGCGCACCAGAACAAAAGGCAGCTCTGTGCGCCCTTGCGGTAGGGCGGGCAGCTGCCAACCGGCCCTGGCAGGAGCCGCGCGGGGGCAACGCCACCCCGGAGGAGAAGGACGGGGCCTGAGGGAGCGAGCGTTGCAAGGGGACGGAAGAGGAGGTGATGGTGGGAGCACAAAGGGCTGGCATGAGCCAACGGCAGGCCTGGGCGAGTGCGTGGGTCCCAGCCAGGTGCCAGTTCTTCCACGGAGCCAGGCGGGCATCGTGCATTCCTAGTGCAAAGGCCTTGAGCCCGGAGTGATGGGCACGTCTGAGAGAGAGACAGATGGGGTGTATGGGGATAGATAGATGGAGGAGTGGAGGAATGGGGGGGGTGGGGGTGGGGGTGTTTAACCCTTTCCATGCTGCACGGCTCCCGAATGCCCTTGCTCTGCCGGGCTGATCGTTCCATTAATGCTTATTACTGTGGCCTGAGCCCCGTTTCCCGCAGAGCTGCCCCGAGACGGAACCGCTGGCTCCTTCCCGCCCAGTCCCGCTCCCCGGCCGGCTGGGCCGCGGACGCAGGCCGTGGCTCGCGGTTGGCTCTGTGCCGCTGACAGACCGACGGGCCCCGCTTCCCCTGCTGCTGATGCATTGCGCTGCGCCTGGGGGAGGCTGGCTCCGCTTGATGTTTCACGGCGCCTTGGGCAGCTGGTGGGTGCCAGGTCTGCGGGGGCGGGGGGGGGAAGGGGGGGCCAGGGACGGATGCATGAGCAGCCACTCAAGACCACCCTGCCGACCTGAACAGCAGCGCCTCCCCGAGCAGGCCAGGACGGGGCTTCGGGTTCACTCGGGGCTGGAGTGACACGGAGAGAGACAGGGACGGGAGCAGGGGCATTTACATCGAGGATCTGAGCGTTGTTGGCACCCGGGGCCCGATCCTCCCCTGCCTCTAACCTTGGGCCCAACACTGCACTCTGGCGTCTTTACACCAGCCAGACTGGTGCAAAGGGGCCTTGAGGCAGGCGCCGGGGGTCCGGATCAGGCCCCCTCGGTGCGTACCCAGCTGCCGTCATCCAGTGCTGCCCTGGCCAACGGGGCACGCCGCTCTGCTTCGGGAGCAGTTCCCCCGTGCTGCGGTCAGTATTACCCCCCACCGCTGGGGAGGGGGGAACGGAGGCAGGGGAGAGGGCTGTGCCAGCCTGGGGACGGCAGGGCCTGGAGCCTGGGTCTTTACATTGGAAGCTGAATGGAGCCACGGGGCGCCCGGACGCAGAGCCGCGGCACAGAGAGGCTATTTACACACAGGCCTGGCCGCTCGGGGAGACACTGGGTTATTGAGCCCTGGATGACAGAGGCACGGATCAGCGGCTGGAGAGCGGCGCGGGAAAGCGACCGGAGCAAAACTCCATCGCGACATTTACATGGGGGGTCCCCACGGCCCCGGGATCTGCCACCACGGCACCACCCCACCGACCCCCCCGGCTCCGGACGCAACAGCGTGGACGTGGTCCTGGGCTACACTGTACATACTGCCCCATATACACTCTGCTGTGCATCACAAACACGACAGATACCAGCCCCATATATACCCCACTGCCCCGTATAGCCCAGCATGGATCCAGGACCCAGTTTCACTATATATACTAGCCCCATATATACGGCACCCCTCCCCATATAGACCAGCATGGATGCCGCCCCTGTGGAAAGCGAGGGCGGCATCCACCCGGTGCTGTGTCTGGCTGGATTTGACTCCCAGTGACGGGGTCTTGCCTGCGAAGCAGACAGCTGGGGGGCAGGGGGGGGTGTTAATGTCCTTTCTCTGCCGGTTTGCCCCGGCCCAGGGTCTGGGCTCCAGGGCAGGTGACTCTGGGGCGACTCTGGGCCCAGGCGGCCGCCGGTGGGACAGGCCCTGCCACGGGCTGCGCCCAGCCGGGCTCCACGGCACCGCACGGCGGAACTCGCTCCGTCTCTCTGTTACCATGGAACTGTTGCTAAGCAACAGTGCCCAGCGCGTTGCCGAGCGACCCGGAGAGACAAGGGCCAAGGCTACAGGCCCGCTGGCTCTGGATTCCTGGAGCTGAGGGTGTTGCCTGACAGCCAGATTCCCGTGGGTGCAGCCACGCTGGCCGCTGGCCCCACGTTGGACGGCTTCCAGCTGGTGCCACCCCACTCCAACCAGCTGAGAGCCCCGCCACCCCCACCTAGGGGCGTCTCTCACTCATGCCCTGGCCCCTGATGGAGGATGCTACCCGACCCTCCTAACCTCCTGGTCAGGCACGTCCGTGGCTATCTTGTCGGGTTCCCATATGGTTCCCAGCACCACCTTATCTGAACACCTCACGCTCTTCAAACCCTCCATCCCGTCCCATTCCCCCCCCCCCCCGTGAGGTATGGGGAGTGTTATCCCTGTTTTTAAGATGGGGAAACTGAGGCACAGAATAGCTAAGTGACTTGCCCGAGGTGGTAGAGCAAAGGGCATCAAATCCGGCTCTCCGAAGCGCCCTCACCACTGGGCCGGCCCTCTTCTCCAGGGAGGACTTTTTCAAAGGCACTCAGGAGGAAGAGCAGCCCAAGCCCCAGTGAAAGCCAGTTGTGTGCCTAACTTCCTTAGAAACCTCTGACTATCCCAGTGCTGCAGGGACACAGGGACAGATGGGGAGGGCGGGCAGGAGACCAGTAAACTGCCCCCCATCCATCGTATCAGGGAGACACCAGAAAGCAGGGGCAAAGGTCTGGGTTAGCCGAAGAATCCAGCGAGGCTGTCTCTGCCATCCGCCCTCCTCTCCCCCCGCGGCTGCCTTGACTCGGTGATTGCCTGGTGCCGTGAGTCACAGCGACAGGCTTGGCTCTCTCTGCCCCGGACTGGTGCCATCATCTCGGGTTGTTATGTAAGTGCAGCTCGAACAGTCACCAAAGGAGGTCGCTTGCCATGGTCCCCCGAACACACCGATGACGGGACTCTAGCCCAAAACTGAGCAGACACAACCAGCGTGGGCCTCCTTGGATGCCCCACGCTGGCGAGGATGCAAAATCTGGATTGCTCGTGGCCTGCCCCGAAGCTGGGAAGCTACTGGGGTTCAGAGCAGAGGCGGGGAACCCCTGGGCTCCGAGTATTCAGGAACCACCAGCCCTGAACGAGGCAGATGCCCCGACCTCTCAGTTAGGGGCTGGACGGGGAGCCTGGATCCTGGGAAGCGGCCAGGCCAATCCTCAAAGAAATCGTGCTCTTGGGTAGCTCCTGATGCCCCCCACTCAGACCCACGCTGCTCCCTACGGGCACGTGTCACCAGCTCTGCACCCTGCCCCCTTGCCCAGGCCTCACGGGAGACGCTGCCCCCTGCTGGGGACACAGTCACATGTGAGGGATTGCGGCCTGCGATAAGGACTGGGCCGGGGCAGCAGCAGGGACCGCCTGCGGCGGAGCAGGGAGCTCGGGACTGAGCCTCAGACGCTGCCCCCCCGGCCGTGCCCAGATGGCAAACACAATGCCAAGCTTGCAGGTGGGGGGGGGAGGTGGAGTGAGGGCAGGCAGCTCCCCTCCCCCTCCTCCCTGGCACATGGCCCTTGGGTGACAGCATCAAGCGGGCTGGGAGAAGCCACAGTCTGGCACCTGCAGGCAGCCACTGGATCGGTCGCGCTTGGCTGGGCGCCTGACAAGTGTCACTGAGCTTTCCCCTGACACAACCCGCCCCCCACCCTTAGTGTTAATGAAGGAGAATCCCAGCACCAATTAGAGCAGGACCATGGGCAACAGCACAGTGAATGTCCTTCGAGGTTTCTGCCATGCAGCTTTGCCGGGGGTCGGAGGAAACCAGTGCAGGGCAGGCTGCCTGGGGTTGATCCCGGGGTTGTACATCACTTGGGGTTGGAGAGCTACAAACCCCCCGCTTCCTTTTGCACCACTTCAGCCACCATCTGCTTGCTCCCTTGTCTCGACAGCCCCCCCAGAGAGAAGCACCCAACATTTGCACTAGAGCACAGCTCCCCCTTTATGCAGTTCGCTGGGCTCTTCTGATAATCCAGCCGTGGGAGGGGGGGGTCACCCCGGGCTATTCAGGTGCCTCGAAAGGACCTGAGCTCTTTTGAAAGCCTGGCCCCAGATGAAGTGCTGGAGAACTACGTCACAGCCGGATGGGTCCCACCAGCCAGGACTTTCCCTGATGCCCTTTGGCTCAGCGGCATGCCACCACCTGGACCCGTGGCAGCCAGACGGGACCGAATTCTCCTTTGCCCGGGGCCTTGCACCCGGTCGGGGCAAATCGCTGCTTGGTGGATTCGGTCTCCCTTTGCCCTGAAGGATGCTCGATCGGGGCCCCGCCCTGGAAGCCGGGCGTGCACGTACCAGGCTGGGCAGCGCGCGTGCAAAGTGTCCGTGCAGCACTTCAAAGTCGTGCAAAGATGCGTGTGCACCTTTATCCGCGACAGGGAGCAACGGGGCTGCTGACCCCCCCTCCCGCCCCCCCCTCCCCGACCCGGCAGGCCTTTCGTAAGCTATTGGTGCAATGCTCAGCCACCGTATTGCTGGGCAAATCCTGCCTCGGCACTAGTAACAACCCTTCCCGGCTATGACATCACCCCTCCCCCAGCCTGATTGGTGCGGAACCGCTCAAGCAGCAAATCAGCTCCCGCGACTGGGGCAAACTCAGCCGCCGCGATTGGCCCGGCAGGTTCGGCATCTTGCTCCCAGCAGCCGCCAATATCTGCTGCGTGGTGGGAAGAAAAGCCCAGCATGCACCTGGCCAGCGGGGCACTGCTGCACGTGGGGCGGGGGCTGGGATTCCTTCCTGACCCCCGGGGCCGAGAGATCAGCGTAGGCCCTGGAACGTGAGAGCTGACTGCCCCAGCCCCGGCTGCCAGGGCTGCAAGACAAATCTGATTAGCGGGAAAGGAATTAGCCAGCTGGCTTTGAAAGCCCCCGCCCCCAGCTCCAGGTCCTCATCACAGGGCGAGCTGGCCCTTTAAGGGGAGCAGGGATTTATTCCCCTTCCCAAGTGAGGGGAGGGGCTCAGGTCAGTCCCTTTAGGGCCAGAGGGCCTGCAGGGATCAGGCGACACCTGGCCCAGGTGTGGCTGAGCCCGCCTCCCCTTAAAGGGCCAGCTCACCCTGTGACAGTCCTAAGGAGGGATTCAGAGCAGTGGTCACAGGCGGGAGCCGAGGCTGAGGGCAAAGCAGGGCTCTTGCTCTCCGGAGGATGCTAAAGCCTGAGATACGGCCATGGAATTTAGGCACCTAACTCCCACTGAAACCAATGGGAGTTAGGCACTTACATACCATTGAGGATCTAGGCCTTCATCTCTATTGCTCTGGGATAGCCGGGAAAGAAGGCCGTCCTAGCCACTCGCAATCTACGCCCCTTGGGATGGAGGGCAGGGGCTTGGCACAAGGGCACGGAACCACCAGCCACGGGCAGGGCTGGGGAGACGCCGCCATGGCTGGAGGATGATCCGTGCCAACGGTACCAGCTTGGGCTCTCTCCTTCTGTCGGGCCTGCCTGCTGTCTCTTTGGGGAAAGAACCATACTGCACCCAGGGTAACGGCCCCAATCCCCGACTAGGGTCTGCTGGCACAACCACAGTTCAGAGAGATAATGACTGTTGGCTGTGGTACAGTGCCCACCTCACAAAACCCATCGCCACGCTGGGCATTGGGCTTGTCGGCTGCTTCAGCAGGGAGCACAGAGAGAGCTCCCCTCTGGAGCCCGGAGAGGGTTCCCCAGGGCTGAGGGATATCGGCGGTGGGCGGTTTGGGTAACTTACACTGGCGCTGCCCGGGGTGTCCCATAGTGGGGGCTTGGGCCCAGATCCTAACAAGGTATTGAGGTGCCTAATGAGGATCTGGGCTTTGGCCCTCCAAGGTGGCCAGGCTGGCATTGAGTTGAGACCAGAAGGAACCAGTGTGGGCATCTAGGCTGACCTGCCAGAGGCTCTTCCCCTGGGATTCCTACGTCCAGCCCATATCTGGTGGGTGAGCTAGAACATGTTCCCACCGAGGCTGAGATTCTCCAAAAGCAGGTCGGGCACCCGCTGACACCCCTTGGCTCCAACACCCAGAGATTTCCAAAATCCCAGCCCTACCTAGCTCCTCCCAGAGCCCTCGTTCCAGCAGACGCACGGTGCTGAGGCGGGCGAAACAAGGGAATGAGCACCTGACAGCCCCAGACCTGTTGTGTGTCTCCCCGCTGTGCCCCCACGGGCAGGCAGCCAGCGCCCCATTACACCCCAAATGCTGGAGCTGAGCTCCCCTGCGCCGGGAGGAGGAGGGGCACCGCCATGCGATGTGTGTGTGGCTCTGTGGCTGATGGAAGCCAACAGCTCCCTCGGTGCCACGGTGCCCAGACAAAACACCTTTTTAATCCCCCTCCGCAATCCCTTCCCCGCCGCGCGCTCTGTCTGTCTAGGCCTCCTGCCGGTCGCTTCTCCCAGGCTGCGGCGTTTGAAATGCCAGTCAGCGGAGATCAAAGGCAAGCCTGGCTGTTACAGAACCGGCGTGCCGCGGGGATGCCGTCCCTGATTAGCACCCCCGCTGCGTGGAGGGGGAGCCGACGCAGGGCATCAAAGGGACCGGCGCAGGGATGCCTGGGCGTTCATGTCTATATGCTGGATCTGCCAGGCAGGGATGGCCAGGTCCCTGTTGCCGCATGCTGTGTGCCTGCCGGGACATGGCACGAACCCCCTGGCTCCCTGCCTTCAGGACAGGCCAGTGTCCCCCTCTGCCAGCAGGTAGGTTGTGCCGCAGAAAGCCTTCCGGAGACCAAGACCTGGCTCTGCTCTGCCCCCTTGTTCACCCAGCCGGGTCGCCCGCCTCATGCTTCTGTGCTTCTGATTCCCTCTCGTTCCTCAGCCTCAGGAACAGCTCCCCGGGGCCGGGCGGGCGGCTACTGATACGACCCGTTTGGGCTGGAAGGGGCACTGTACATCTTATTAACCCGGCGCTGCAGGGAACCAAGGGGCAGTGAGGTCTAGTGGGTAGAGGCTCTCCCCGGGGACTAAGGACACTTGGGTTCTGTTCCCAGCCTTTCCACTGCCTTTGGGCAGGTCACGACGCTGCTCTGTGCCTCAGTTTACCTGCCTGTACTAATGGGGGTAATGATATTTAGCTCTTTTGTAAAGTGAAAAAAAAACCTGCCCCGTGCCTCAGTTTCCCCTCCCACACTTAGCCATCTAAGCCATGAGCTCTTGGGATCAGGGAATATCTCTCAGTCTGTGTTTGTACAGCACCTAGCACAATGCTCCCCCCCTCCACTAGCTGTTACCGTAACACATCTAAATAACGCTAGAGGAGCACTTCCATGCTCAGGCGTTTTCACCAAAAAGCCCAGCTGAGCTGCCCTGGACTTTTCCTGCATTTGCTCATCACGGGAAGGGAGGGTGGCCTTCTTTAGCCCTAAACAAGGCCTTGGTTCCTTCCAGCCCAGGTGCTCCCTGTTTATCACCGTGGTGCTGGGAGGTGCTTAGAAGCTGCCCTCAGCTGAGTCACCTCAGATCCAAAGCCATTAAAGCTGACGGGTGGCCATGAGAAGGAGCAATTCCAGCCAAGGCAGTAGCCCCGGGGCAGGTCATAGCAGAGCCGTGTGGGCTGAGGGGTCTCCGTGGGGCAAGGAGGTAAAGGAAGCCAGGAGCAGGAGTTGTGAGCAAGTCGCAGAGAGACAGCTCTCCTTGGGCACAGAGCCTGCTGGAGAGCAGACCTGGAGATTTCTGAGCAAGGAAACGGCTTGCTGTGGTTTGTCCCGCTGCGTTCAGGGACAGGGGACTCTGTCCTGATTCGGAGCATCGGCCAGGCCCAGCAATTGGCTGCACGGCTCAGGCCAAAGGGCTAACGCTGCTGGTCCTGCTTCACAGGTGAGCCCAATTGCCTCATCCCAGCTCTCACGAGGGACAGAGCCCCCGACTCCCAGTCTGCTGCTCTAGCCACTAGCCTGTACTGCCTCTACAGCCCCTTGCAGTCCGCCCCACGGAGGCTGCTGCAATGGAGAATGGACTGCGGAAAGCTACCGACAATAACCCCCTTGGCCAGGAATTCAGGGACCGCGCCGCCCAGGATGGCCAGAGGGCTGATAGGAAGGTGTTTAATAAACACCAAGAGTTCTCCGTGATTGCTAATGAGTTGGTCCGATCGGGGCTCAGGGACCAGCCTCCCTGCAGATGGGGCTGGAGAGGGAAGAGTCCTGTTAGCTCAGCCAGGCCAAGACTCGGCCCCACACCTGAGCTGAGTTTGGAGGGTGCTCAGCTCGCCCCCCCCACCTCCCCACCAGCTGGGGGCATCGGTGCCACGCCAGGGACGAGAGGAGCCTTGGGCCACAGCAGAAACGAGGTGTCTTGGGTTTTTGGCAGTGAAACCTCACAACCTGCAACCTAACACAACAGCAAGTGGCTGGGTCCGTTCCTGGCCCTGCCACGCCCCTGCTGGGTGACCTGCGGCAAGTCGGTTCTCTGTCTCAGTTTCCCCTCTCACGCCTTGTCTATTCAGACTGTGAGCCCTTCAGGGCTCGGACTGTCACGAGCGGGGCCCTGCTCTCGGGTGGGACCTTCGGGTGCTACCGTACTACGCACGCTAAATGCGAGGCAGGGGTGCAGGGCGGAGCTGGACTCTGATCCCTGTGCCCAGAGAGATCAGCATTTGGGAGCCTCACTGATTTCAGTGGGCCAGCTTGTGGGCTAAAGCCCTGCTCCATAGGAGCAAATGGGGTAAAAGTCTGGCTCCCCGGCCCCCCAACTTCTCAATGGGATTGAGGGGGTGAGGTTTCAACATCCAGCTCAGGGGGGTGGGGGGGTGTTTGTGAACTGGCCCCAGAAGCTGCCTGTGTCTGGGTGGAGAAAGGCACTTCCGAGACACAAAGCCAGGTGATGATGGCTCGTTTCAGAGATGAGAAATAATAATGGGCTTCCCACGCTGAATCACCCGTCAGGCAGCTCATGAAGACGCCGGGATCTGCCAAGCGGCGAGACCACAAACACGCCCGATTGCCCACTGAGGTTGGAGGCAGTTTCCCAGCATTGTCTCCCGGCCCCAGGCGCCAGGAACTCATCTGGAAAGGAGACGCCCCGTAACCTGGTGCTTGGACTCCGATAAACGCTGTGGAGAAAGGCACCTGGAAAAGCAGCAAGGCCTCAGGACTCCTGGGTTCTGTAAGTCCCAGTTTGCCCTTCCTGGGTGACCTGGGGCAAGTCCCTTCCTGGCTCCGTGCCTCAGTTTCCCCTCCCGCCCTTCATCTATTTAGATTGTGAGCTCTGCAGGGGAGGGGCTGCCTCTCGCCCTATGTCTGTGCAGCCTTGATCAATGGGGCCCCGAATCTTGGTTTGGGGCCTCTAGGTGCTACCGTAATGCACCAGGTAGCAGCACAGTCAGCACAGGACCCGGGCGGCTCAGGGCCTCTGCAGAAAGGTCTCAGGAGCGGGAAGGCTGAGAGCAGGGCTGGCATAGGCAGGTGACATGCAAGCTTCCCACCCCCCCTCTGCCAAGGGGCATCACTCCTGTTCTGCAGCCAGGCCCTGGGCTCCCCACACCCCCAGCTCCGCTGGTACCCCTCAATCCCAACCCCCAGCCCCCTGCTATCCCAGCCCTGGGCTGCCCACATATACACATCTGGGCTCATGACCCTCTATTCTGACCCAGAGCCCCCTGCTTCCCCGCCCCATGCCTCAGTTTCCCCTCCCACACCTTCTCTATTCAGACTGGGAGCGTTTTAGGGCTGGGACTGTCTCTCTCATCAGGAGGCACGTGGGTTATCTGAGCCCACAGCAAGGCCCCAGGTCGGGGGGTGGGCGGGAATGACTGCATCAGTACCCAAGGCTGGCGTCGCTAATTACGGCCTCGTTACCAGAGTGACTGTGAACCTAACCAAGGAAGCAACGCCCCT
Organism: Eretmochelys imbricata; assembly: GCF_965152235.1. Taxonomy (NCBI): domain Eukaryota; kingdom Metazoa; phylum Chordata; order Testudines; family Cheloniidae; genus Eretmochelys; species Eretmochelys imbricata. The sequence continues at coordinate 4,031,879 of NC_135591.1, forward strand.
CCCCAAGGGGCACAAATCCACTCCCTCTCCCCAGCCCCTGAGTTTATCTGACTGGCTCCAGCATCAAGGTTCCCATCAGGGGGGGTCTCGGAGACCAGACCCTGCCAACTCAAGCCAAGCCTGCTGCATGGACGCCCCTCGCAGGGGCTGAGCCAGATTCCTGGCTAGTGGTGAGACGGCGGGTGAGCAGCTGGCAAGGGCCCGAGCGTGACGGACCATGGGGACCCCGGCACAGGCCAAAGCAGATCGAAACTCCTGCCCTGCTTTCATGGCCTCTCTGGGCCCTCGCTTGGCTGCAGATGAGCTGCAGGGCCCACTCCTCTTCCTCGTCCGGCCTGCTTGTGCCACACTTCCATGCTGCCCTTCACCGTGGCATCTACCCCCCCGCCTCCTCGTTCTCATCACGTGGCTGGATCTTTGGAGCGCTAAGGAAAGCCATCGTCCTCCAGCATCCTTGGGTCCTCTATCCCCCGTCCTTGGGTCCTCACTGACTCACACCCAGATCATGGCCCACCCTGCTTTCTCCACACCCTTCCTGCTTCACCTCCCCCCCCACACTGTGTCACCAGCGGGGTGCCAGCATGCCCTGGCGCAGCGGGTAGGACAGAAGCACCCCCTAGCCAGGCATGGAGCCTTTCACAAGCCATTATACTTTCTGACGGGGGAAAAAAAACAACCAGCATCACGTCAAATTAGACTCAAAACCCAAATTGTGAAGGAACAAATCGAAACGGAGCCCGAGGACGCCCATGACAGCTCTGGGAACAGGAGCAGGCATCCCTGCCACTGGGGGAGGTCTGGCCTGCTGCTCACGACAAGCAAAGCAGCCACAAAGGGGTGGGAGGGGAAACTGAGGCAAGGGGTGTGTGGGGAGGACATGCCCAGGACCAGAACCCAGGCCTTGCTGTTATTTCACTGCAGAGGCTGGGGCAGTTCTAAGTCCCATCACCGCTGAGCACCTCAGTTTCCCCTCCCACCCTTTGTCTATTTAAACTGTGATCTCTCTGGGACATGGACTATCTCTCACTAGATATGTGCAGTGCCTGGCGCAACAAGGCCCTGAGCTCACTTGAGGCTGCTTGGCGTTACCGCAGAATAACCACACAGAGCAACGGATCTGAGACCAAACCATCGGGCTCGGGAACATCAAGGTGCTTCCCTTCACCTCCCTTGGCTCCCCCATCCCACCGCCTGTCCCTGCGGCCCCACAGAAGAGGCCGACGCAGAACGCACGGCCGGGGAGATCAAGGTTAATCATGGGTCATTTCACTGCCTGGGAACTTTACTCCCCTAGCAGAGTTCCCACCCCTAGTCCTGCCCCTCCACCCGCCCTGCTCAGCTGCTGCCCGCGCCCGCCCCTCAACTGCCCCCCGCCCCAAGGCTGCTCCAGCCCTGCTGGGCATCACGGACAGATACTGAGGGGCAGCCAGCGAGAGGGGAAACTGAATTTCAGGTGAAGTTTCCTAGCAGCAAGCCATCTCCGGCTGGGAGGTAAAGGCCAGGGAAGGGGCAGCGACCCAAGCCAGGCCAAAGCCCCGGGGAACGCCCTGCAGGGGCAATCCAGTGCGGGCCCCAGGAGAGGGCGTCAATGGAAACTACATGGTACTTCCCAGACCTGGCTTCTACGGGCCAGATCCCGGCTGGTGTAAACTGACATCACCCCACTGAGGTCAGTGGACCAGATCCCACCCCCTGCAAATGGGGGAGGGTCCAACCCCAGGTGCCCCCTGAAAATCGGGGCATGTCACAACTTGTGTCCTCCCCCCCACCCCTGCAATCAGGGCACGTTGCCCAGGTTCCCCCTGCAATAGTGGTGTGCCACCCTGGGCCCTCCCCTGCCATTGGGGCACGCTGCCCCTGGTTCCCCCTGCAGTTGAGGTGCGCCACCCACAAAGGGTGCTCGGTTCTGTCTGGTGTCAGATTTCATGCCAAGAGCTTGGCTCAGCTCCCGTGAGCTGCCAAGCGGCTTCCTCCTCAAGCCCAACCTCCTCGAGAGCCCGCGACGCCCATGGAAAATGCCCCCGGGGCGCTTCACACGTTAGAGATGCGGCTCAGCAGCAGGTTCCCCTGCTTCGGCTGGCGCTCGGGCAAGGCAGCTGTCAGAGATGCTGGATTGAGGCCGGCCATGGCTCTCCCGGCTTCCACCAAAGCTTCCCCAATTTAACCCCATCCAACCAAGGAGCCTGGTCTCTGGTCTGACAACCCAGCTCCTTACCCAGCGACGGCTCCCCGCTAAGGGGGTCCCCACAACTGCGAGGGCTGAGGGGGCTACAGCCATCCACAGCTCCTGTTGCTGCAAACAGCTGTCTTCGACACTCCAGAGAGGTGGGCACTAAGCCGCCTTGGGACGCCAGCCCAGGGGTCACGGAGAAATAGCCAGGGGGTTGAATTAAATTCCACGGCTTTGGGGGGGGGGAAATTCCACTCCGGGAAAGCAAAACCATTCAGAAATTCCTTCTGTAAGACAATCCCAAAACACCAACCCCCCAAACCCTGTGTTTTGGGCCGAGCAAAACATCCCACTCGAATCAAAATGTTTCATTTCGACATCATCACGGGAAAGCTTCCTGCTCAAATGTTTACAAGGCAAAAGAAATCTCTCCACAGCACCGAGCCATTTGGAAGGGAAAATTCCAACCCGCCCATCCGAAAAACGTCGAAACAAAATGTTCCGATCTCGTCAAACGGCAGGTTTGCCCTTTCCTCCCCCGCCAAGGAAATCGACACGTTTCTGTGCAACGTTTCATCACCGACCGTTCTGCTCGGAAGCTGTCAGGAGCCAAACTCAGGTGGGAGGGACCCCATCCCTTTCGAAGAGGGAGGGCAAATAGCTGTTGGAACAATTCACCAGGGCTCGCTCCTGGTGGATTTGCCGTGAGCGGCGATTTTAAAACCAAGGCGGGATGTCTTTGCAAATTTACAAATATGCTTTTTATAAAACTGTTTTGTGGAGGTTTTTTTCAGTGTTTCGGGAAGACTGTCCAAGGGACAGGGAGTCAGGACGCCTGGGTTCTGTCCCCAGCTCTGGGAGGAGAGTGGGGCCTAGTGGTCAGAGATCCAGAGGTAGGGGGGCTGCATTATCGGTGGACAGGAACCAAGTATAATATTGGCTCTAGGAATTCTTCTAGGGATAGGCCATGGCCTGTGGCATCCAGGAGGCCTTGGAATCTGGGAATCTATAAAGGTATTTTCCGCTGGAAAGACATTCCGTTGGAAAATTCCCAACCCACCTCCCAGATGGCGGCCGCCACTCCACAGTGTCACCTTGGGAGGAGGAAGAAGCTATCTCGGCTTCTGCCCATTTCAGTGTTAGGTATTTCCCTGCTCCCTCGGGATGCTCTCCAGGGAGCAGTCCGGCTGCCCTCCCGGGACTCGAACCCTGGTCTGAGACTACTGTGTTTGCACGCGAGGAGCTCAGCAAATTGTGAGACGGCTCCGCTGGCCCCGTGCCCACCTCCCACTTCTGCTAATCGCCCAGAGAACGCAGCGAGGGAGGGGGCCACGTTGGGGGATCCAGGAAAACGGGGAACAAAGGGAGTGAGAAGGTGCAGAACCCCCGTTACAGCCAGGGGTGCGTGTTCGCAGAAACCAGCATTACATGAGCATCTCACATTTGCTCAGAGCCTGGCTGCCAGCCAAGACAGCTTTGCAGCTACCTACCGCTGTGCCTGATGCTGCCTTCGGTGACCCCCCCCCCACACACACACACCCCTGATCCGTGGCGGAGAACATGCTCTCCGGCAGGGCTAGATCAGGCCCACGTCCCAACCTGGCTCACCTCCCGGCCTGCTCGACGGCGGGGCGGAGGCGGGATGCATGAGCCTTGACATGGCACTTGGCATTTGGCTGAGAACCACAGCCCCTCCAGTCCTCGGAGGGGAGGGCATTCCCCGCTCTGGGCAGCCCCAGGCCGCTGGGCTTTTCCAGCTCACTGCCAGGGCAGGGGCGGGGGGTGGGTACAATCCTCCGGGAACGGCTTTGCAATTCCAGAGGATGAACAAGTCTTCAAGACAGCTCCCCAGAGGAGGGATCTGGCTCCAGCAGAGTCGGGCTGATTCAGCCATTGCAGCCGGAGGGAAAATGGAGATGTCTGGGACCCGCTCCTGCCAGCGTCCGTTCATGCAATTCCTTCTCCCGGGCACCAGCAGCTCGGTCATTTCCTACCTGAGCTCCTGTCTGTTACACACCAGAGACTGGGGATCTGTTCTAGATCTCTCACGTGTTTCTAAGGCATGGAGTTCTCCGACCTATCGGGATCTGAGCCAGAAAGACTCAGGGCTTGTCTACAAGGAGCCATGGGCTGCTCCAACTCTGCCGGCATAACTCCCCGTGTGAACCCTCGACAGTGGCTTTAATCTGGAGTAAGGGCTCCACTTCAGAAGCTCATAATAATAGAAAATCATTCTATTCGGTCCATATGCCAGCCCATGCCCATCACCCTGGCCTCTGAGTCTGACAAGGGGCCTCCTTTATCCCACCAGAACCACAGACATAGGGAATATTTTAATGAAATGACATCTCTGTTTAGCTTTTCCTCCCCCTTTCTATATCCCAGCTTGCTGTCCTGGAAAACAGGCTTTTCTGTTCCTCTTCCACGCTGCGGTTCTTCCCAGCCAAGCCCATCTCTCTACCCCACAGATAAAGGCTCCTGAAATATTTGAAAAACAAAATTTGCAAATACACGTTTTATAAAGCTGTTTTATAGGGTTTTTTTCAGTGTTTCAGGCAGGCTGTCCAAGGGACAGGGAATCAGGACGCCTGGGTTCTGTCCCCAGTTCTGGGAGAGGAGTGGGGCCTAGCGGTCAGAGATCCAGGAGCCGGGGGGGCTGCATCATCAGAGGAAAGGAACTAAGTACAAGACAAGCTCTGGACCAGTGCTGCCCTGCGCTGGGGCTTCTCCTTTACGGATGTAGGGCTGGGTTGTGGAATTAAAGTCTGGCAAGGAGGCCCACGCGGACATGCCGCATCCCTGAGCTGCTGGAGCTACCTGCGGCCAGCTGGGTTGTTGCCTGGAGGATGAGTGTGTGTGTGTGTGTGTGTGTGTGTGTGCACGTGTGTGTATTAAACCTTTGCACCTGCACAACAGGGGAAGGGGGGGTGTGTGTATTCAGCCTTTGCTCCTCCACAACAGGGGAAGGGTGTGTGTGTGGGTGTGTGTATTAACCTTTTGTTCCTCCACAACAGGGGAAGGGGGTGTGTGTGGGTGTGTGTGTGTGTGTATTAACCCTTTGCTCCTCCACAACAGGGTGTGGGTGTGTGTGTATTAACCCTTTGCTCCTCCACAACAGGGGAACGGGGTGTGTGTGTGTGTGTGTGTGTGTGTATTAACCCTTTGCTCCTCCACAACAGGGTGTGGGTGTGTGTGTATTAACCCTTTGTTCCTCCACAACAGGGGACGGTTGTGTGTGTGTGTGTGTGTGTGTATTAACCCTTTGCACCTCCACAACAGGGGAGGGGGTGTGTGTGTGGGGGTGTGTGTATTAACCCTTTGCTCCTGCACAACAGGGGGTGTGTGTGTGTGTGTGTGTGTATTAACCCTTTGCACCTCCACAACAGGGGAGGGGGTGTGTGTGTGGGGGTGTGTGTATTAACCCTTTGCTCCTCCACAACAGGGTGTGTGTGTGTGTGTGTGTATTAACCCTTTGCTCCTCCACAACAGGGTGTGTGTGTGTGGGGGTGTGTGTGTGTATATTAACCCTTTGCACCTCCACGACAGAGAAACGGTTGCGTGCTGGTTAACCCTTTGTGCTACCCCAAGGCCCTGCGGCTCTGTAGCACGCTAACCCTGATGCGGCAGGAGTGGCCTTGGGCTCACCCGGCAGAGCGGCCCGCGATTCCCGGTTGCTAAAACGCACCCGCCAATCAGCTTCCCGGCCGGATTCATCCTTCATGTTGCAAAAAGGATCATTACAAGCGCAGCCCCGCCTCGCCGCTGGAAAGTCCTTTCCCTGCCCTCTGCCTCCGGCCGTATCCCATGTCATACAGGCCGGGCTAGGACCCCGCTTGGCTCCCATCACAGACGTTCAGAGGGTCAATCCAGGCTGCCCCTTCCAGCCCTTGCAATTCCCACCTTGCTCCTGGGAGCTGATTCTGCGTCCCTTTCCCACGGGAGACGCTCGGCAAGGGGAACGGATGCTCGGTACCCACCTCCCTGCCAACGGAGCGTTTCCTAGGTGATCCCTCGCCACTTCACCGTGGAAATTTTCAGTGGCAAACACGGACGGGGGTGGGGGGGGGGTGGAGGATGGGGGGAGAACGCTCCTGGTTTTGAGAAGCATCTCCGAGCAATCAAAGCCGCAAAATCATAAGAACGGCCATACTGGGTCAGACCAAAGGTCCATCAAGCCCAGTATCCTGTCCTCTGACAGTGGCCAATGGCAGGTGCCCCAAAGGGAATGGACAGACAGGTTATCATCAAGTGATCCATGCCCTGTCACCCAATCCCAGCTGCTGGCAAACAGAGGCTAGGGACACCATCCCTGCCCATCCTGGCTCATAGCCATTGATGGACCAATCCTCCATGAATTTATCTAGCTCCCTTTTGAACTCCGTGATAGTCTTGGCCTTCGCAACACCCTCTGGCAAGGCGTTCCAGAGGTTGACAGTGCGTTGCGTGAAAAAATACTTTCTTGTGTTTGTTGTAAACCTGTTGCCTATTTATTTCATTTGGTGGCCCCTTGTTCTCGTGTTATGAGAGGGAGTAAATAACACTTCCTTCTTCACTTTCTCCACACCAGTCATGATTTTACAGACCTCTATCACATCCCCCCTTAGTCACCTCTTTTCCAAGCTGAAAAGTCCCAGTTCTATTCATTTCTCCTCATACGGAAGCCGTTCCATACCCCGAAATCCTTGCACCAGAGTCTCCGGGGGGACAACACAGCCACAGGCTAAAACCCTGGGGGGGGGTCACATATTCGTCAAAAAGCAGCAGGTCCCACTGTCTGGGACAGTTGCATTAATCAAGGGTTAATAAATGCCGAGCAGATGTTTCAATAAATGGCTAATCCATTGTCGTAGAGTCCACCGGGTCAAAGGCCCACCTAGAATCCGCCCTGCTGGGTGTCTCACCACCCCTAACCCGCGCTGCTCATGCTAACCATGTAGGGACCAGCTCGTTGGCATGTGTTTGTGCAGCGCCCTGCACAGCGGGGCCCTGGTCTCGCAGCTGCAAGACTCGCCCCCCATTGGCCTTTATTAATCCTTTAGCAGCAGTGCCTTGACACCAAAGGCCCCCGTAAGCGGCAGTTTCTGAGTTCACATCCCCGCTTGGTGACCCCCTGAGACACCTAATGTGGTGGCTCTTGGATTTCCACGGTCTCAGAAACCCGCCTGCATGATACCGGTCAAAGCGTCCTCCTCTTCTAGGCAGATTCCCCTGGAGAAACTGTGGGAGGACCAGGCTTTCTAAGGGGGTGCATCCTTAACCAGAACCCCCTATCTCCATGACTGACACACACAGAGTGAAGGCTCCGGGCTCCATCACACCCCAGAGCGGAGCTTCTGGGGGTCCGTGCCCAGGCTCACATTTGGGACTGGACACGCAAAGTTCCATAACACAGATTTTCCGGTAGCCCCCCTTCCCCGTTGCCTAAGGGACGGGTCTGCGTCATTCTCGGCGGAGCTGTGGTTTTACTTTGCCCATCAAGAACCTCCTTCGCCATGGATCTCCGAGTGCCGAACCCTCATCAGTGGCACCTCCCCAAGTGGGGACTGTCACCCCCATTTTACCAAAAAGGAAACTGAGGCACAATGGAGGGATGTGACTCACCTGCGCTCATTAGGGAAATGTGACAGAACCCTGGCTTCCCAGCCCCACCTGCTCTAACCACTAGACCCCCCCACCTCCTCTCCCAGAGCTCAGAATAGAACTCAGGAGTCCTGGCTTCCAAACCTACCCCCATCCCAACCACTCCCACAACTGCAGAAATAATTCAGCCCCCCGATCCACTCCCCGCTCCTCGGCTTTCAAGGCATCCCCCCCAAACTCCTCACCGTACCCCCTCCCCTCCACTGCCCCCTCCCCAGGCCTGCAGCCATACTTACTGGGCGAGGACTCCTTAGCTCGCTCGGGGCTCAGCAGTTCCCGGCTGCCCAGGCCCAACCCGGGCCCGGGGTGGGTGGGGGTGGAGGCCGGGCTCTTTGTGAAGATGCCGCTGATGAACTTGAGCATCTTGCGGTCCCGGGTGGAGGCCCGGCCGCCCTCGCGGCCCCGCTTCAGCCCCACGCCGGCCTCCGAGGGGCAGAAGCCCGAGGCCGCCGGGCCCTCAGAGTCCAGGAGCAGGTCGCTGTTGTCCAGGGTCTTGCTCTTGCCTTTGCGCGGGGACAGCTTCACCCTGGCGGTGGCCCGGGGGGCCGCCTCCCCGCCGCCCTTAGGGGCCCCTTTCATGCGGCCCTTGGCCTCACTCTCCGGCCACGACAGCCGGTTGCCTGGGCCCCCCTTGTGGGCACTTTTGCTGGCCTTGGGCTCGGAGCCCATCTTGACACCGCTGGTGGTCACAGTTTTGAAAGGCTTGTTGCTGACCAGCCGGAGGCGCCGGCTCCCGGCCGCTGGGTGAGGCGAGGAGGCGCCAGGGCCCAGGTGGGAGGAGAACGAGGAGCCCCCGGCTCGCCCGCCACCGCTGCCCTCGGGTGCTCCGGGCGCCCGCACTTCGGGGCAGCCCCAGCTGGCATGGCTCAGCAGCAGCCTCCGGTCTGGAGCCACCGCACTGGAGGAGCAGCTGGTGGTGAGGGCTGGCAGATCTTCCCGGGAGGTCTGGCTCCTCTCGCCTGGCACCTCCAGGGTCTCATTCACCCCCAGAGTCTCTGGGGCCACAATGGCTTCTGGCTTTGGGGGAACAACCGGGGCAGCTGGGAGCAGTGCAGCATCCGGCTTAGGGGGCAGAGCTGGGTGCAGTGCAGCATCCGGCTTAGGGGGCAGAGCTGGGTACAGTGCAGTGTCCAGCTTAGGGGGCACAGCTGGGTGCAGTGCAGTGTCCGGCTTAGGGGGCACAGCTGGGTGCAGTGCAGTGTCTGGCTTAGGGGGCACAGCTGGATGCAGTGCAGCGTCCGGTTTAGGGGGCACAGCTGGGTGCAGTGCAGTGTCCGGCCTAGAGGGCACAGCTGGGAGCAGTGCAGTGTCCGGCTTGGGGGGCACAGCTGGGTGCAGTGCAGTGTCCGGCTTAGAGGGCACCGCTGGGAGCAGTGCAGTGTCCGGCTTAGGGGGCACCGCTGGGAGCAGTGCAGTGTCCGGCTTGGGGGGCACAGCTGGGGTTGTTGCGTGCAGAGCGGTACCCGGCTTGGGGGGCACAGCTGGGGCTGCTGGGTGCAGACTGGTGCCCGGCTTGGGGGGCACAGCTGGGGCTGATGGGTGCAGACTGGTGCCCGGCTTGGGGGGCACCGCCGGTGGCGTCAGGGTCAGAGGAGCCTCCGCTTTGGGATCCGGAGCTCTGGGGTCTTCAGCCGGGGCACCCGGGCCCGGGGCGGTGGGCGAGGGCAGCCCCGGGCCGGCCAAGAGGGCAAGCAGCCGGCCAGCGCTCTCCGGGGAAGGGGAGGGCGAGGGAACCGGGGTCCGGGGGCTGCTGGGCGACAGCTGCAGGAAATAGTCCCCGGGGCCGGAGCTGCTGGTGCTGATCCAAAGCGCATCCTGCCGGTGGAAGCTCCGCTCCTGCCGCTTGCTCTTGGCGCTTTCCTCCGCCCGGGGCCCCTCGCCCTCCCGGCGCGCCGTCACCCCGGAGAGGCCGGGGGCGGCCGGGCTGGAGCCGGGCTGGGGGGCTCCATCTCCCGCCCCCGCCTTGGCCTGCTCCTCCGGCGGCTGCACGGACTCGAGCTTGACCAGGGTCAGGGAGATGAGGTAGGTGGTTCTCCGCTGCAGGCTGGCCCCTCTGCTCATGGGTGCCCGGGGGAGCGCATCTGCGCCCGGCGCTCCTCGCCTTCGCGGCCACCGGGCCGGCTGCGCCGAGAGCCCCTAGCGGGGCGTCGATTCCCGGGCCCGGCCGCTCCGCGCGGCCCGGCGAGCTGGGAGGCGGCGAGCGCAGGAGAGACGCGCAAGTCCGGGCATCCCCCTCCGGCCGCAGCCACTCGCGGCCCGGCCCGCCTCGGGGCGCAGCGGGGCTCAGAGCAGCCCCCGCCGAGCGGCGCCCGGGCAGCCTCGGAGCGGCCGACCCCGCGGGGGGCTCCTGGCTCTGGCGCTGCTCCGGGGCCCCCCCATGCGTCCTCCTCCTCCGGCGCGCAGCGGCAGGTGCCCCCCGTCAGGAATCGGCCATGTCGCCGGCCAGGCGCCGAAGCCAGGACCCAGCCCCCGCCTCCCCCTGCGGGAGCGCTTTCGGGGCGCGCTGTCGGAGCCAATGCCGCGTCCCCCGCTGCTTGCAGAAGGCGGCGCGGGGCGGGGTGCGGGGGTGGGGGCGGGCGCGGGGGCGGGGGGGTGTCCGCAGAACCGCGGGGCCAGCGGAGGGGGCCCCCCGGGCGGAGCGGGGCGGCCGCGCCCTCGCGGGTCGTCGGTCCGGAGGCTCGAGCCCCCACCCCCGCCGAGGGAGCCGCCAGCCGCCGATGGGGACCCGGGGGAAGCGAAGGAGCATCTGAGAGTTGGCACCTTGGAAAATCCAACAGCCGAGGCGTGAGGCTGCCGGCTGCAGAGGCGCGGGGAAAACCTGGGCTGGATTCCCCGGCTCGGGAATCCCTGGCCCCCTTCCCCGCCCGCCCCGAGGAGACAGTGGGGGCGCCTATGTGATAGCCTGGCAAAGAGGGCACCCCCGGGGAGGGGGGTGACCCAGTAGGGTGACAGCGCTGGGCCAAGCTCAGAGGAGCAGCTGGAGGGGGGCACCGCGTCTGGGGGAGCGGGGCGGAGGGGCGGGGGGGGCTGAAGGGAAATCTGTGGGGCAGGACGTAGCACCCAGGGGAGCGGCCCTAGCAGATCGGAAGCCTGCCTGCTGAACAGCCACCCACCCCTCTGCCTACCCATCTCGGGCTCTGTCTGTCCAGCCCACCAGCACCTCCCACCCAGCTACCTGTTAGCCTGCTCTTCTTATTACTAATGTTTATTTGCGTTACGGTAACCAATGGACCAGGACCCCACTGTGCTAGGGGCTGTACATTATTTATTAGGTGTATTACGGTAGCTCCCAGGAGCCCCAGTCACAGACCAGGACCCCATTCTGCCAGGCGCTGTGCACTACTAGTTGTATAATGGTAGTGGCTCCCATGGGGCCAGGCGTTGCACACTATTAGGTGTATTACGGTAGTGGCTCCCATGGTGCCAGGCGCTGCACACTATTAGGTGTATTACAGTAGTGGCTGCCATGGTGCCGGGCGCTGTACACTATTAGCTGTATTATGGTAATGGATCCTGTTGTGCCAGGCGCTGTACACTATTAGCTGTATTATGGTAATGGATCCTGTTGTGCCAGGTGCTGTACACTATTAGCTGTATTATGGTAGTGGCTCCCATGGTGCCAGGCGCTGTACATTATTAGCTGTATTACGGTAATGGCTCCCATGGGGCCAGGCGCTGTACACTATTAGCTGTATTACGGTAATGGCTCCCATGGTGCCAGGCGCTGTACACTATTAGCTGTATTATGGTAATGGATCCTGTTGTGCCAGGTGCTGTACACTATTAGCTGTATTATGGTAATGGATCCTATTGTGCCAGGTGCTGTACACTATTAGCTGTATTACGGTAATGGCTCCCATGGTGCCAGGTGCTGTACACTATTAGCTGTATTACGGTAATGGCTCCCATGGTGCCAGGTGCTGTGCAAACAGAACCAAAAGAATTCTTACAACCGACGTGTTTTAAGTCTCTAAAGTGCTCACTGATCTGTCTGTCCCCAAACACGCCTCCCTCTCTCCATCCACCTGCGCGGCCCTCGTCTCCGGCACGCCACTCGAGTAGGGCCTACCCACCCCGGCCCCAGATGCCCCAGCAGTGAGCTCCGCAACTCCCCCCACCCTGAGCTCAGAGCTGGGCAGGAAGTTTGGAAACCCGAAACCCTCCCCCGGGAGCCGAGGCCTTCAGCAGGGAGACCCGGGTTCAAACCCCTGCTCTGCCTGATGTGCAGCAAGAGATCTGGCTTCCAGTCCAGCTCAGGGATGTACGGCTGGGTCTCCCGCCTCAGGCCTGGCGGCCATTCAATGCTTTGTACCCAATGGACCCGCTGGGGCAGGACAGATTCTGACTGTGCAGCCAGATGGGGGGAGCGGCGGGTTCGAATCCCTTCGCCAAATCAGCTGGAATAGGGCCTTGAACCAGCCAGCCCTGCCTGGGATCCCACGGGACTGGGGGGGCGGGCAGAGGAATTGGAACTTAAGCAATTTTTAAATGAGAGGAAACCTCTCCCCACGGTTCAGCGGCCTAAGGGGTGGGGGGTGATTGACAGCACAGGAGGGGGGGGCTCTCTCTATTCTGAGCACAGGCACAGAACAGGAGGAGGTAAAAGCACCCCCCCACACACACCCACGCACGCTTTTCAGTCCCCACGGCCCACCCAGCCTTCTCCACCGAGGCTGCCGGTGACAGGGGCTAATTAATGCTAATTGCTCCTGAATATCCCCACTGACGGGGGCTGTTACAAATGATTCACATTCAGACCCCGCATGCTCCATGAGCCACCTCCCCCCCCACCCTGCTTCCTTTCCAGCACTGTCTCCTGCCAATGGGCAGCCTCGCCCCCACTCCGAGTCACCCCCCTGTGACTGTCAATCCTTGAAGGGGTGGGGTGGGAGTAGATCTAACCCTGCCCTGCCCTTACATGAGCGGTACCAGTGTTCCCCCCGCGCCCCAGTCACTGGGGGAAGCACCCGTGCAGGGCCTAGCAATCGCTGATGCCCTGTTATTAGTGGATCCAGGGACTGAATGAAGCCTTTTGTATTCCCGGTAATAACAACGCATTCTGCAGTCACAGAATAACACCACCCAGCGATCGTTAGCCCTGTGTTACAGATGGGGAAACCGAGGCACAGAGCAGGGAGGTGATTAGCCCAGGGTTCACTGCAATGGCCACAGCCCCAGGCAAGGCTCAGAGGGTGTTTCATAAAGGCACAGCGGGCCAGTATGGTCATCCCAATGTACCGATAGAGAAACCGAGGCAGGGAACTCAAAGGCAATATCTGCAAATCTTGTGGGGGGTGGGGGGCAGTGCTAAAAATCAGCCCCCTTAAATTCTTAGTTAGAGGCCTCAAAAGCAGCCAGCTGCTTAGGCACACGTGTGGCCTGTGACGAAGTGGAACTGTTCTTACTAGGGCTATGATTCTCACTTACCTAGAGACTTAAGAAATACCTAGGGGAAACTGAGGCACCCCTACAATATTCAGAGAAAACATTAAGAACAGTCCCACTTCGTCACATGGCCTGATTCCCATTGCAGCATGGCCAAAGGGAACCACCGGGAGGGCAGGTGAGACAGCAGGGGCTGAGGGCGACACCCCACTCGCACCTTCTCGGCCCCCAGTGTCAGCTGCCGCACACCCCAGGGATCAGAGCCGCTGAGCCCAGACTGGTCAGTAGGAAGCGGGAGCTCACAGACCCCCTGGTATCCCCCTGGACCAATGCTGCCACCTGCCAACTCACTCTCCCGCCCTGGGGTCCTGCAGGAGCAGAGGCACCCACGCCGACCTCCGGCTGGCTGGAAGACTGCCCCCCCCCCCCCCCGCCCCAAGCCCCGTTGGACACAGTCCTGGCCACAGTGGCCCCTTTCCCTGTGTGCCCAGCGCACCTCACTGTGTGACCTAGCTGGGTCAGAACATGGCTCGCTGGCAACATGCCACCCCAGTGCCTGGATCTAAGCACTAGCTCTCCACTGAGCCAGCTGAGCCCCCTCGTGACTGTGAAGTCTGGCTAGTGGCCAGAGATCCAGACCAGGACTGAAGAGATCTGGGCTCTGCCACTGGCCTGCTGGATGACTTTGGGCAAGTCATTTTCATGCCTCATGCCTCAGTTTCCCCATCTGCCAAATGGGTCTGTGGATCCTGGCTTCCTTTGCACAGCGCTTGGAGAGCTACTGGCGACAAGTTAATTATTATTTTTAATTATGACCATGCTCCCATATCATCTGGATGCTGAAACTGTCAGCCAACAGCGGGGGGAGGAGTCCAAGTGAGAAACAGAGCTGTCTGAGGAGCTGGACCTGGGGAACTCGCTGCCACAAGAGATAAGGAACCTCAGGCCTTGGCACGATCACAGCTAAATACAAAACCCCAGCTCCCTTCCCGTATGATCTTCACGCAGAGCGAGCTCCCACGCACACCCCCGCCAAACAATAGAATCCATTGCGCTTAACAAATGCTATCTCCTGCAGGTCAGGAAGGAAATGAGAGACTGTTACCCCTGTTTGTATCTTTAAAGATTCGGGAGGCCATCTTCATTATTTTGCACGTACTGAGAAATCCACCCATCTTCCCCTCCTGGCTTCCGGCAGTCAGAGATTTAGGGTTGTCCCAAGCACGAAGCTTGTGTCCAGGGCCTGGAAAAACTCTCCCGTGGAGAGAGATTGAAAAGATCAGGGTTGTTTCCCTTGGGAGAGGCATAAGCGGGGGTATGATAGAAACCTATAAAATATCGAGTAGTCCAGAGAAGGGAGATCAGGCGCTTCCATTCTCCTTGCCTTGTGGCACAAGGATTGCAAAGCGTTGCACCATGGAATCATGGACTATCAGGGTTGGAAGGGACCTCAGGAGGTCATCTAGTCCAACCCCCTGCTCAAAGCAGGACCAACACCAACTAAATCATCCATCTTTCCTGTATTTCTCCTCACAACTCCCCCTGTGAGGTAGGGATATTCATTACCCGCAGTTCGCCAAAGGGGGAACTGAGGCACAGAGAGGCTAAGTGCCCGTCTCCCAAGTCCTAGCCCTGGTGCCCTAACCACTGGACCGTCCTTCCTCTCTGACTTACTGTTTGGAAGGGATATTAATCCTCAGGTGTCATGCTTTAAGCCACTCTAACGATTAGAGATCGGGGGAGATCTAATGCTGGGGGAGGGGAGTTTATCCCACCCATGCTGACATCCTCTTCCTCTGATGCATCTAGTGCTGGACATCGGACTAGAGGGACTGTGGGTCCAACCCACTCTGGCAATCTCTGTGTTCCTACGGGCTTCCTCTCCCACTCCGTGAGTAGCCCTGGGTTAAGCAGGAGCGGGGCCCAAAAGCCAAGGCCTAGCAGGTGGATGAGACAAATGGGCCGGCGAAGAGCCACCCCGATTCTGCCAGCACAGACCAACCGCGAGCTCGGTCCCCGCCGCAGAGTGTAATCCGTGGCTCCATTGCCCAGCCGGATCAGGAGGGAGAGACCAGACGGCTGGAGAGAAAGCTGCCGACCACAGACCCCGATTCTTAGCGACAAGCCCAGTTTTCGCTAGAAAATAACAACCCCCATCCACTGCTGCTTGATTCTGGATGCTTCCTCCCTCCCCCCCCTCCGGAGCCGACAGGAATAGATCTGTAAAAGGATCCGATCCAATCCGGCTGCCGCTCTGAGTCAGAAGAGCTGACAACAAAAATTTCCGAGATTTAAAAGAAATATATGTATCCAAAAAATCCACATTTGGTTGTTATGGCAACGGAAGCCCTGAAAATGCAGCAAAACCAGCAGGCGTAATTAAGCTAAGTGGGGGGAAATCAGCGTTCAGGGGAACGGTTAAAAAGCCCCTCAGGAAAGACATCTCGGGGTGGGGGGGGCCGAGAAACGAGCGAGTGGGTGCGGCGGAGAGAGGGGGGAGCAGGAGGCAAAGGCAAAACCAGGCGGCGTAGAAAGGCTGGATCGGGGACGCAGCCTCCATTGGCTGCACCCAGATGGGTCCCGGTAGCCACACTGCCCCCCCCGCCCCACAAAGCCAGGGCCTGAAATGCTGGACGACCCAACGTCCCTCTCTCTAGACCTTCGCTTGCGCTTGGCCCAGCTTTCTGCCCCGGGGAGGGGGCGGATCCTGGCGTCGATCGGCACCCGCCGCGGGGCCATGGTGTTGGGCGTGGAGCCGGCCCGCCTGGCGCTAGGCGCTGTACAAACACAAGCCAAAGAGTCACTCCCTGCATTCGTTGCTTTAACTGCAGCATTGCCACTCACACCCCTGCTGTCAGCTCCCTCCAGACCGCAGCGTGGCCCCTGCCTGGCACCCGGTCTGGCAGGGTACGGGGGTATGCTCTGTCTACCCCCTCCACCTGCCCCAGCCTCCTTCCTTTGCCCTGCCAGGCCCCCTCATGGCATTTCCTCCACCAGGCCAGATGGGCTGCAGAAGGACCCCGGCCCGACCCTCTCTGCTGCGCTCTCGCAGGCGGGACAGTTGGCATCAGCTGGAGACACAGGGTGCCGTGCCCCCCCACGCCCCTCCCGGTCAGGGGCAACAGGCCAGTGGGAGCTCAGGGCATGGGGCCACTGCTGGAAGTGGACTGGAAAAAATGCATGGAGCTGAAATGAAGGGTGCCCCCCATCCCCTCCTGTGAGAACAGGGCTCCTGCTGGGGGGGCAGGGTGAGTTCTCAGAGGGGGTCTCCCCCCCCGCTTTCCCTGGGGAGATGTTAAGGGGCAAACAGCTGATCAGGGCAGTGGCCCAGGCAGGATCAAGCAGAGGACCCCTAGGACACGAGCTCTGTTGCCAGCCCCCTGAGCTCTGACCCTGCACAGCCCCCTCCACACGCAGCTTTTCCTGGGAGACCCTGCGCCCCCCTTCTGCCCTCCCCAGAGGGCGCCGCGCGCCTTCTGGAGCCCGCGGGGAGCAGCGGGTAACGCAGAGCAGCCTCGGGGTGGCTGTAATTGCCACTGAAACATGGGGCGTGCCAAGAGGGCCTAAAGCCCCATCCCACCTGCCCCTCCCACCCCGTCTGAGGTCCTGTCTGTGACATCACAATCGGTCGCTGTGGGAAGCACCACGATGAGGTCCCCAGCAGACGCCCTGGGACACTCTCCGCTGGCCTTTCGGGCTGAGTAACCCCCAGGTTATTTCAGGAAATCTAAATCTCTATCCCCGCCCCGCCCCCCGCTCTGCTCTGCTCCAGACGCAAACAGCCGCTCCCCACTCCAAGCCGGAGTTATTCTCAGCAGCAGCCTCTCCGAGCCGCCCTGCGTGGTACCTCTCTGCCACGTTAGCGCTTAAACCCCCCTTAGGCCCCCGCCCTCCTCGGGGCGCCATTGCGGGAAACCGGCTCCCCTGTGCCTTGCCGTGAGCCGGGGGGAGCACTCGCCCCTGTGCTGAGTAGGGTTCCCAACTGTCTAATCACACAAAACCAAACACCTTTGCCCCGCCCCCTGCCCCGAGGCCACGCCCCATGCCCTGCCCTTTCTCCAAGGCCCCACCCCTGTTCACTCCATCCCCACTCCTTCTGTCGCTCGCTCTCCCGCACCGTCATTCACTTTCACCGGACTGGGGCAGGGGGCTCGGGGTGCAGGAGAGGGTGCGGGATGCAGGCTCCGGCCTGAAGGCGCTTACCGCACGCGGCTTCCAGGTGACGGCACAGCGGGGCTAAATCCCCTGGCCCCGCGCCAATCCCAGAAGCAGCCAGCACGTCCGTGAGGCCCCTGGGGGGTCAGGGGGGTCCGTGCACAGACCACGCCTACAAGTGCCACACCCACAGCTCCCATTGGCTGGAGTCAGCGCGGGAGGCGGAGGTAGCGTGCAGAGTCGCCTGGCCCCCTCTCCAGGGGCCGCAGGGACATGGCAGCCATTTCTGGGAGCGGCGCAGGGCCAGGGCAGGCAGGGAGCCTGCCTTAGCCCCGCTGCGCTGCCAGACTTTTAGCGACATCAAATCTCCCGGTTTGGCTTCAGTAGCCTCCAGGAGATAGGGCCTGATTCCGGGAGACTCCCGGCGACACCGGGAAGGTTGGCAACCCTAGTGCCGAGGGTCGAGCCGGGGAGCATGGGTGTGTCACTAACCCAGCCCCCCCTGGTCCTGCAGGCTGGGCAATATGGCTGCTGGCTGCCCAGGGCCATGACCGCCATCTTGGCAGATGCCCGGGCTCTAGCCGGGAACAGCCAGCTCGGCGGGGGGGGCTCTCACAGGCCCAGGTGGATCAGAAGCACATCACGTGACAGTGGCACATCTCCCTCGGTTCGCCCACCCCTTGACCCCCCCCCCCAGGAGAGGCCCGGAGCCAGCTGCTCCGGGGGATCCGGGTCCCTCGGGCCAGGGCTGAATTTGCCAGCATGGTGGGGAGCTGCCTCCACCCCAGGCGCGGTTCCTTTCCTGCAGAGAGCGGCTGATCCTCGAACTCAGTGCCGTTTGCTGCGGGGCAGAGAAGGGTTTATTTCCCCTTTGCAAAACACTGCCTGTGAATTCAGCCCGGGGGGACGGGGATGGCATCCCGGCCCCGTGAGCTGCGGCCGCTGTGAAACTCCAGAGCAGGCCCAGCCCCGGGAGGTGCACAGCGAGCTGCCCCCATTCCCCCAGCAGCATTCTTCCACCCCACCCAGGCTGGGGCCCGAGAAGCTCAGCCCCACAAAACATGCCCCCCCTGCCCCCTCCACTAAGGCGGCTGACAAGGCTCCAGTCAGGGCCAGCCGCGGAGCTGTGGGTGCCTGTCCCATGAGCAGCTGGGCCCCCTCCCCCAGCTCTGCCAGTGCCCCTCACTCCTGACCCACAGCCCCCTGCCAGCCCAGCCCTGGGCTCCCCCCCAGCTCTGCCGGTGCCCCTCGCTCCCGACCCACAGCCCCCTGCCAGCCCAGCCCTGGGCTCCCCCCCAGCTCTGCCGGTGCCCCTTACTCCTGACCCACAGCCCCCTGCCCGCCCAGCCCTGGGGTCCCTCCACACGGTGGTTCCCTCTCTTTAACCCGGGAGACAAGAACGACCCGGGTCCCTGTCACAGGGAAGGGCCCAGCTCTGCCTTTGACCCTGCTCTGATCCCTGCTCCTAACGAGCCAGTTTGTTCCTCCTTGGGGAGCTATTTATAGCAGCAGCCTCCCGTGCCCGGCTGGCACAGCAGGCCTTGCAGGGAGCGAACACAATGGATCGGGGAGGCATCGCAACCCCGCGAAACCCTGCAGGACACCGGCTCCCCTTAAAGGGCCATGGTTCTGGTGCCAGCAGGCCGGCGGGAGAGCCCAGCCCCGCACCCGACAACACACCCGGGTCTGGGAACAGCTCTGGGCAAGAGTCGCCCCAGGATCTGAATGAGTCTCAGCGGATCCACTGGAGTCGACTCACCAAACTGCCAGCCCGGAGCGGGCCCTTGGCAGAGAGAGAGCCCAGCCGCGGACAGCGCCGGGAGCTGCTTGTTCTTTAAACCCACCACATGGAGAAAGTGGGGCCTCGGCAGAGCTGCAGCCCGGCAATTCACCGTAGACAGGCCTAGGCCAGCGATAGCTGTAGAGGGGGGGTGCTCCTGGCTGGAGGTGCGGAGCTCAGGGCTGGGACAGCCGGAGGCTGTGGGTTGGGATTGGGGGGCATTGGTAGAGCTGGGGTGGGGGGGAGGAAGCCATGCCTGGGACAGCCGGGGGCTGTGGATCGGGATTGAGGGGCATTGGCAGAGCTGGGGGCGGGCAGGGAGCCATGCCTGGGACAGCTGGGGGCTGTGGGTCGGGATTGAGGGGCATTGGCAGAACTGGGGGGGGATCAGAGAGCCATGCCTGAGACAGCTGGGTTGGGATTGGGGGGCATTGGTAGAGCTGGGGGCAGGAAGCTATGCCTGGGACAGCCAGGGGATGTGGGTCGGGATTGAGGGGCATTGGCAGAGCTGGGGGGGGATCGGGGAGCCATGCCTGGGACAGGCAGGGGCTGTGGGTCGGGATTGAGGGGCATCAGCAGAGCAGCATGGGGAACAAATTTGCCCACCTCCCACTCCCGCCGGGCTGGGCTCATGCCGCAGCTCTCCCCGATACACGCTAGACACGACCCCATTTACTGAATTATAGCACAAAGCCCCAGTCACGCCCGCAACGGGTTCATGCGGTGACTGCCACGGTGTGAGCCACTTCCCGGGACCTGGGACCACATCTCTGCCTCTCACACCCAGTGCCGGGAGCAGCCAGGGGCCCCCAGGGAGCGGTGCCAGCCTGGCACCGGCAGCCGCCTGGCATCTCCTGCCTGAGCCGCAAACACTGGCGAGGAGCTGTTACGACTGCGCAGGGGTCTGCCCGTTGCCAGCCAGGGGTGCCGGGCATGCAGGGGAGGGGTTGGAGGATAGCGGGCCCTGTGGGGGTCCCCTTCCCCCATGCCCGCCTCTTCCCAGCCGTCCCTGACGCAGCCCCGGCCTGCCTGGCAATGGTGACTCAACTTGACCATGGAGCCGAGCACAGCGGAGGCTCCAGAACGGGCGTGCAGGGGCTGATGGGTGGCAGGAGCTGGGTCAGTCGTTCCCCCACAGCTGCTGTCTGGGCAGGGCTGGGCCCGAAGCCCCTTCCCAGCTGCTAAGGCAGCAGGCAGGACCCTGCGGGGGGTTTCTGGGGGGGGAGCCCGGAGCCTCTGATCTCAGCCAGCGGCGTGCGGTGCCGGCTCTCACGGGGTTCACCCAGCTGTGACTATGGGAGCCCAGCGCCCGCCCCGGGGTGGTGCCGGGTGGGCACAAGCTCAGCTCGCGCTGGCGTGAGATCACCCGGGATTCTCCACCCCAATGGGTCGTGGGGAGTGAACAGACGGCAAAGTCGGGGGGCGGCTTCATCCACTGTCCCACTGCCACCCCCACCAGCCCCGCCAACACCCCACTTCCTCCTTCAGCCCCCCCAGCCTCCACACCCCCAGTGCTCCCCCACCAGCCCCGCCAACACCCCACTTCCTCCTTCAGCCCCCCCAGCCTCCACACCCCCACTGCTCCCCCACCAACACCCCCACCGCTAGCCCCACCCACCCACCTGCCCCCCATTCGGTTTGCCAGCCCCCAGCCCCCCATGCCTTGTACTCCGCAAACCCAGCCAGGCAGCAGTAGTAGTCCCC
Organism: Eretmochelys imbricata; assembly: GCF_965152235.1. Lineage (NCBI taxonomy): Eukaryota > Metazoa > Chordata > Testudines > Cheloniidae > Eretmochelys > Eretmochelys imbricata. The sequence continues at coordinate 4,052,713 of NC_135591.1, forward strand.
CTATGCCCCGGCAGGGCTATAATAAACTCGTCCGTAGGCGGCTTTCGGGGAGGCAGGGCCGCAGTTAACCAGGGGAAGCAGAGATAAGATGTTGGCTTCCCGGCAGGGTGTTTGCAGCAAAGGGGACTCTCCCGGGTCCATCCGCTCCCCGCTGCGCTCGTCCCCAGAGAGGAGGGGGCCCCCTCCTCCCCGCTGCACCCCAAGTGTTGGGGGAGAATGGGGCATGGTGCCCCCAGATCCCGCCAAACCCCACCCCCTCCCCACTGCATCCAAGGTCTGGGGAAGAGTGGGGCATGACCCCCCACCCTGATTCCACAACCCCCACACTGCACTAAGTCCTGGCTTGAGGGGTGGCGACTACCCCCACTCTGAACTCCCGCCCTTCCCTGCTGCATCCACGTCCTGGGGTAGAATTGGGTATGATTCCCCCCCCCACGATTGCCCTTCCTCCCCCCGATCCCTCCCGACCCTTCCCAAATCGGGGGGAAAGTGGGTCGCGGACCCCTCCCCTGTGGCTGCAGGGGGCAGCTCCTTTCCACTTAGCACTGCAGCTGAAATGCACGGTGCCCCCCCCCCCGCCATGCAAACTGGGGTATGCCCCCCCCAAAGCTGCTCACTGTGGCCCCACTGTGCCAGCATGCTACAGCCCAGGCTCTGCCTTTGGGGGTGGGGGCTGGGCCAGTGCCCTGCCTTGCAGCAGCAGCCGGCCATGTGTGGTAAAGCGCAGGGTGCCCCCCGCCCCCGGAGACTCTGGGGAGCCAGGAGCAGCCCCCCCACCCCAGCTCGTGACAGAGCTGCGTGCATCACCATGGAGATCCACCCACGGCCTGTGCTGCTGCTGAATCCCCGCTCGTTCCCCCTGTACCCCCCCCCAAACCGCAGCCTGCGCTGGGGGGTGGGGGCGAGTTCACCCCCTGTCTCCAGCATGCCCCAGGGCAGCCGGGACCGTGACTCGGGCATCCCGGGGCCGGGCTGCCCATAGAGATGCCCCCCTCCACGTGGCACCGGGCATCTGTCGGAGCACCCCAGCGCCAGAGGCAAGGAGCGCCCTCTCCCCGCTCCAGCCCATGGCCGAGCTACAGGGGACCCGGCCATGGGCGGAGCAGCTGGCGGGGCCGGCCGGGGCTCACCAGGGTGCCCGTCCCTGGGGCTTGGCTCAGCAGAGAGGGGCGGGCCTGGGCCCGGCACAGCGGGCACTTGGCAAGAGCCCCACCGCGGGAGACAGGCTCCGTGTGCCTGGCATGCGGCTCCCCTTCGGGGGTTGGTTCCCAAGAGCCCTGCGCAGCCTCCCCGAAACCGCGGGCACCAGAGGCACCAGCGGGCCAGCTGCCTCCAGCCTGAGAGCCCGCCCCGAGCCTGGGGTCAAGTCCCCCAAAGGGCTGCCGGCTGCAGGAGCCAGTCTGCTGAGATGCCTCCTGCTGGGGCGGGCTGGGACCTAGCTGAGGGATGCTAGGTCCCCCCAGATCTCGCCCGGGAGGGCCCCAGCCAGGTTCTGCTTACGCAGCGGGGCCTTGGCACCCCCAGCCCCTCCCAGGACACGCTGTGGCCGGGGTGCTCTGAGCAATGCACACGGCGGCACGGTCCCATCCAGACCCCCGGCAGGATCCTTTGGGCTGCGGCCTTGCTGCCCCTCCTGAAAGTTCAGCCCAGCCAGGGGCCATGGCGTGGGCCGGAGATCTGGGACACGTCGGCGGGGCGTGCAGGGAGAGGGGCAGGAAAGGAGGCGGGGGGAGGGGGGTGGGCAGAACTTGCCACGAAGGGCTTGGCCGGCTCAGCGACGGCCGAGTTCCCCGCATGATGTCAGATGCCCCGCTGCTTGTGACATCACAGCCGTTGTCGCGGCAGCCAGCTGTGATGTCACCCAGCGCATGCCAGGCTTTCGGAAGGCGCGGTCCCACGGTCGGCAGGATGGGGGCGGAAGAGAGTCTGGGGGATGGACCGGTCTGGAGCTCAGACCTCTCCCTGCCGTCGGCTGCCTCTGGACCCGCCTGGCCAGGTGGTTACGTTTAGGGTCCGGGCAAGGGGGTTCGGGCCCATCTCGATGTCAGGGGACTGTTGTCCCCTTACTAACACTCAGTGGGGGGGTTTCGGTTGGCTAGCTCCCAGTCCCAAAAGAAAGGGGAAGGAACGATGGGAAATCAGGCCCCTGAGATTGTCCCCAGGGGCAATGGGGAGAGGTCAACGCTCCAGGTCAGCCTGATTGACAGAGCGGGCAGGGTAATGAGGGAGTCAGGGGGCTGGGGCGGGGGGGTCCCCTCCTTCATATGAGCCGGAGTTGCCTGGATCAGACAGGGTGGGGCCAAGCTAAGGAGACAGCAGGGGCCCGAGCTAAGCTGGGAGCAGAGCCGGGCCAGCCAGAGGGGCCAGAGAAGCAGCCCAGGGAGCAGACCTGTGCTGGGAGCCGAGCTGTAGCCCCAGAGCCAGGGGGGCCGGAGAAGCAGCCCAGCAGTAGCCGTGCTGGGGCAGAGTGGAGCTGGAGCTGGGGCTGGAGCAGTCCGGAGCTGGGTGCGGTGAGCTGGGGAGAGCGAGGGGGACCCTGGGCAGTGGGCCCAGCGCAGAGAGATGCCCCAGCCAAGAGGCTCTGCAGGCCAGGGGGATCGTAACCCCGACAGGGGCGACGCTGGGAAGAAGGGTTCTGCCACCTAGAGCCTGAGGGCGTGTGGCCACCGCCAGGGCAGGTATCTGGCCCGCAGCATCCCTGCAGCACAGCTGGGCCTGGGCAGGGGCTGGGACGTGTGAGGATCAGACTGAACTGCCCTGATGTTCCAGAGATGCTGGGTGTGACGTCCCCATGCCACAGAGCGGGGTGACGCGTTTTCCTTTCACCTTTCCTGTTTTTCCCTTATTTTTTAAATCGATTGCTGTTTAATAAATTGTATTTGCTTTGAACTGTGTGTGATGATCAGTGGGTCAGTGAAGCGTCCAGAGCGGCGAGAACCCCCCGGCGTGGGGACTCCGTAGCCCCTGCCCTGAGTGACCACTACAAGGTTGGGGGTCGAGTCCCCCAGGAATCTGGGCCCAGACTTGTTGGGGTTACGAGGACTCAGCCACAGAGGAGAGTGGAAGGGGAGCCCTCGAGGTCAGGCAGGCCTCTGGGTAAAGGGAGTGGGAGCGAGGACTCAGCGCGGCCCAGTGGCACTCATGAGCCCTGGGGGTCTAATCCCAGCCCTGCCACTGACTCCCTGGGTGCCCTTGGTCAAGTCACTGCCCCTCCTACTCGTCGTCTGTGTAAGCTACACGCTCCTTGAGGCAGGGGCTGTATCTGTTCTCACTAGGCCCTAGGGTAATACACAGCTGGAGGGATCTCCGTCATAGATGGGCCCGACGGTGAATGCCAAAGAGACAGGATGGATCATTGAGAGGTCGCCTGCTGGTCCCGACACCCGCCCCCCAGGTTCTGGCTGCTCCATGGAACCAGCATAAGAACAGCCATCCAGGGTCAGTGCGATGGTCCATCTAGCCCCGTATCTGGCTGCTGACAGTGACCAACGCCGGGTGCTTCGGAGAGAACAGGACAACGTAGTGATCCATCCCCTGTCATCCAGTCCCAGCTCCTGGCCGTCAGAGACTGGGGACGCCCAGGGTTGCATCCCTGACCAGCTTGGCTAATAGCCCTTGCTGCAGGTTTTTCTCGCTGCTGGCTGGCGCGGGGGCTTTGCTTCCCCGTTTGGCACGTCTCAGGGAAGCAGAAGACGAATCGCTGCAGCCCACACAGCGGGGCCCGGGACGCAGCCAGGCAGCCGGTACTGCTGCTCCATCTGGCCAGCCCAGCGCACGTGACTGCGACAGGAAGATACCCCCAGAGGAGCCTGCTGCTCGCTTGCGCTCGGAGCCCCAACGGAGGCCGGTTCCTCTCCGCACCCCCATCCCGCGTCACCTCGAGGGGGCGGCCTCGGGCACACGCTCCCCTCCGCAGCCCCTGCCCGCAAACCGTGGGCATCCGGACTGTGTCCCCATCACGGGCCTCCCTGCCCAGCCAGGGTGGTGAGTGGCACGTCCCAGTGGGGCTTAGGTGTCTAATCTCTCCCCACTCCGCCTCCCCCCCGCACAGGATCGGGGCGGCTAGACGGCGGGGCCGGAGCTGCTGGCTCAGCAGAGAAAGCCAAGGGCTGAGCGCATGGCATTTCCCGGCTGTAATGCCTGGGAAACCTCCCGGACCTGGCAGGCTGCGGGGAGGGAAACCAAAGAAGCCGTGTTGTCTCTCTCCCTTAGTTACCTGCTAGGGTGGCGCCCGGCTGCTGGAATTCACCCCCTGCCCACAGCTGGCCTGAGTCAGCACCGCCGCCAGCGCCCGAGGGCAACCAGGGCAGCGCCGAGAGCGAAGTGTTCGGCGTGCGACGCGCTCCCCGGCTCGATACCCTGTGCCCAGGGCACAGCCACCTGCCTTTCCAGAGGTGCCCAGCTGCCCCGTGGCAACCGGACCGCCTCCCCGTTGTCATGACAGCAACATAGCGGGTTGCTATGTGGGATCCGGCAGCCACCGTCGAAAGGAACGGGGGGGGGCGGGAGAGGCCAGGTCGAGGGGGCGGGGAGGCACAAGAGCAGCGGGCGGTGCCCAGGCAGGACGGGCAAAGCCGACGGGGGCTCGGCTGGCACCGCACCCAGGCCCCAGATGCCACCTGGCGAGAGCGGCCCGGCGAGCTCTTGGCTCGGGTGGAAATGCCAGCCTGTGTGTCAGCCACCAGCCGGGGGCGGTGCCTTCGAGATGCCAGTGGCAAGGGGCACCGCGCACTGCAAGGTTTGGGCGACAGGGCCCCTGCCTCCTGGGGGAGGGTCGGAACCGGTGGCGGGGGCCAGGGGGTGAAGGATCCAGCGGGGGCAGCCTTGGACAGATCTGCGCTTCTGGGGGCTTCTCCCTCCTCCCCACCCCAGGCACTGGCCTGGCACCGGGGCGGGACAGAGATCTCGTCCCAGGTGAGGCGACCCCGCTGCAGGGAACGAACTGGAGCAAACGACCCCTGAACCACGAAGGGGGAGACCTCCCCCGCTTTCCCGCCCGGCCCTCTCCCAGCCCCCATGGCCCAGCCCCAGCATCCCGGCCCATAACCCCGCTGGAGCAGCAGGACGTAGGGCAGGGAGATGAGGCCCAGCCCCTATATTGCTCCACTTCCCCCCGCACCCCATAGCTAGCCCCCTGCTCACCCCACAACCAGGACACCACTGGCCCCCAGCCTGGCCCTGCTCATCCCATAGCCCCCTTCCCCCGACCCCAGCCAGCCCCAGGCACACAGATGCCCCTGATGCGACCGGTCGTGGACAGGGGTGGGTCCCAGCCCTTCACAAACGCCCCCTCCCCTTGGTCCCTGTAAAGGCCCCACGCTGCGTGTGCCACACGGCACCAACGCCCACGTCTCCTTCCTCGCCACGGCCCCCGCTCTGGCACCCGGGATCCACCTCTGCGCCAGAGCCCGGCACACAGAAGCCACCCGAAGAGCCGGGCGCTGGCATCGAACCTGGCACCGGCGAGAGGCAGCCCCGTCCAGGTCCCCCAGCGGGCGGAGGCGGCGAGCGAGGCGGTGTCACCAACCACAGGAGTCAGGTGCCCCGTTGCACAGGGGAACCGCAGCGCTGAACACCAGTGCCGGGGCCGGAAAGGGCCTGGCGTGGGGCCACCCCGTCCTGAGCCCCGGGCGGCCGCTGCCGGTGAGCCCGGACTGCCCCTCCGCACGAGGCCGGGAGCGATGGTGCCCGGGCGCCTGGTGCCCGTGGGGGGCTCGGGCCCCGACAGCCAAGGCGAGCGCTGGGCTCCGTCATTCTCAGATGCCCAGCTGGGACGGGCCCCATCTGTTGTCCCCGGCACTTGCCCCCAGCCCGGGCACCATCCCGCCCAGCCGGGACGTGGCCACGGGATCAGCAACAGCCCAGCTCCCCCCCGCAGCCCAGTGCAGCTCCCCTCCCCACCAGCACGGTCCAATGCCCCTCCCCCCAGCCCAGTGCAGCTCCCCTCCCCACCAGCACGGTCCAATGCCCCTCCCCCCAGCCCAGTGCAGCTCCCCTCCCCCCCAGCATGGTCCAATGCCCCTCCCCACCAGCACGGTCCAATGCCCCTCCCCCCAGCCCAGTGCAGCTCCCCTCCCCACCAGCACGGTCCAGTGCCCCTCCCCACAGCCCAGTGCAGCTCCCCTCCCCACCAGCACGGTCCAATGCCCCTCCCCCCAGCCCAGTGCAGCTCCCCTCCCCACCAGCACGGTCCAATGCCCCTCCCCCCAGCCCAGTGCAGCTCCCCCCCCAGCACGGTCCAATGCCCCTCCCCACCAGCACGGTCCAGTGCCCCTCCCCCCAGCCCAGTGCAGCTCCCCTCCCCACCAGGACGGTCCAATGCCCCTCCCCCCAGCCCAGTGCACCTCCCCTCCCCACTAGCACGGTCCAATGCCCCTCCCCCCAGCCCAGTGCAGCTCCCCTCCCCCCAGAATGGTGCACCCCCTTTTGCTACAGAATCAGCCCAGTCACGCCCCCTACCTGGTGCAGCTCCCCTCCCCGCCACCCGGTGCAACTCCACCCTCCAGCACAGTGAAACTTCCCTCGCCCCCAGCATGGCGCACCCCTCCGCCTAGCCCCTGCCCCCCAACATGGTGCAGCTCCCCTCCCCCGCAGCATGGTGCACTCCCTCTGCTACAGCATCAGCCCAGCCTCCCCCCCCCCCCGCCCCAGCATGGTGCGGCTCCCCTGATACATGAGGCAGCTCTCCCCACCCCCGGCATGGGGCAGCCCCCTCTGCTACAGCCTCAGCTCCCCCTCCCAGTCCCATACAAGCGGGGAGCAGGTGCCCCAGGACACGTGGAGGCAAACTCCAGCCGGAAGGTGCACAGGGGCCTGTAACCACAGGAACCTCCCTGCTGCTTGGAGAGCGGGGCTGTCACCACCGGCTAATGGCTCAATGGGGCAGCAAGGTGCAGGCAGGGCAGCCCGGCTAGTGGGGCGGGAGGGCAGCTGGCCACATGGAGGCTGGGCTTCCGATCCCCAGAGTGGCCAGCCCCTGGCATGGCTGGGGGCGGGGGGGGGGTGGGGGGGAGGGGCGCGTGTACACACGGGTGTGCAAGCCGGCATGCATATGTGTGTGCACACAGGCGGGCCTGTTGATACGTGGGTGGCCGCATGCAAATATGTGTGGATGCGTGTGGGTGTTTAATCCGAGGGGGCAGCTTTGTGTGTGTGTGTGTGTGCGTGTGTGTGTGAACGCAGGTGTGGTTGAACACCAGCGTGTGCCAAGTGTCGTGGGCCTGTCTGCGTTAACCCCCGGGTGGCTGCACACCAGTAGGAGCGTGTGCGTGCGTGGGGGTGGGAGCGTGCAAAGGTGTGTGTTGTGTGCACACCAGTAGGCGCGTGTGCCGGCCTGTGCTAAGGTGTGACCGCACACGAGCAGGGGTGTGCAGGCACGCGGGTGTGAGCGTGTGCGGGTGTGACCGCACACGAGCAGGGGTGTGCAGGCACGCGGGTGTGAGCGTGTGCGGGTGTGACCGCACACGAGCAGGGGGGTGCGCAGGCACGCGGGTGTGAGCGTGTGCAGGTGTGACCGCACACGAGCAGGGGGGTGCGCAGGCACGCGGGTGTGAGCGTGTGCGGGTGTGACCGCACACAAGCAGGGGGGTGCGCAGGCACGCGGGTGTGAGCGTGTGCGGGTGTGACCGCACACAAGCAGGGGGGTGAGCAGGCACGCGGGTGCGAGCGTGTGCAGGTGTGACCGCACACGAGCAGGGGGGTGCGCAGGCACGCGGGTGTGAGCGTGTGCAGGTGTGACCGCACACAAGCAGGGGGGGGCACAGGCACGCGGGTGCGAGCGTGTGCGGGTGTGACCGCACACGAGCAGGGGGGTGCGCAGGCACGCGGGTGTGAGCGTGTGCAGGTGTGACCGCACACAAGCAGGGGGGTGTGCAAGCACGCGGGTGTGAGCGTGTGCAGGTGTGACCGCACACGAGCAGGGGGGTGCGCAGGCACGCGGGTGTGAGCGTGTGCAGGTGTGACCGCACACAAGCAGGGGGGTGCGCAGGCACGCGGGTGTGAGCGTGTGCAGGTGTGACCGCACACGAGCAGGGGGGTGCTCAGGCACGCGGGTGCGAGCGTGTGCAGGTGTGACCGCACACGAGCAGGGGGGTGTGCAGGCACGCGGGTGTGAGCGTGTGCAGGTGTGACCGCACACAAGCAGGGGTGTGCAGGCACGCGGGTGTGACCGCACACAAACAGGGGGGTGCGCAGGCACGTGGGTGTGAGCGTGTGCAGGTGTGACCGCACACGAGCAGGGGGGTGCGCAGGCACGCGGGTGTGAGCGTGTGCAGGTGTGACCGCACACGAGCAGGGAGGTGCGCAGGCACGCGGGTGTGAGCGTGTGCAGGTGTGACCGCACACAAGCAGGGGGGTGCGCAGGCACGCGGGTGTGAGCGTGTGCGGGTGTGACCGCACACAAGCAGGGGGGTGTGCAGGCACGCGGGTGTGAGCGTGTGCGGGTGTGACCGCACACAAACAGGGGGGTGTGCAGGCACGCGGGTGTGAGCGTGTGCAGGTGTGACCGCACACGAGCAGGGAGGTGTGCAGGCACGCGGGTGTGAGCGCGTGCAGGTGTGACCGCACACAAGCAGGGGGGTGCGCAGGCACGCGGGTGCGAGCGTGTGCAGGTGTGACCGCACACAAGCAGGGGGGGTGCGCAGGCACGCGGGTGTGAGCGTGTGCGGGTGTGACCGCACACGAGCAGGGGGGTGCGCAGGCACGCGGGTGTGAGCGTGTGCAGGTGTGACCGCACACAAGCAGGGGGGGTGCGCAGGCACGCGGGTGTGAGCGTGTGCAGGTGTGACCGCACACAAGCAGGGGGGGTGCGCAGGCACGCGGGTGTGAGCGTGTGCAGGTGTGACCGCACACAAGCAGGGGGGTGTGCAAGCACGCGGGTGTGAGCGTGTGCAGGTGTGACCGCACACGAGCAGGGGGGTGCGCAGGCACGCGGGTGTGAGCGTGTGCGGGTGTGACCGCACACGAGCAGGGGGGTGCGCAGGCACGCGGGTGTGAGCGTGTGCGGGTGTGACCTCACACGAGCAGGGGGGTGCGCAGGCACACGGGTGCGAGCGTGTGCGGGTGTGACCGCACACAAACAGGGGGGTGCGCAGGCACGCGGGTGCGAGCGTGTGCGGGTGTGACCGCACACAAGCAGGGGGGGTGCGCAGGCACGCGGGTGTGAGCGTGTGCGGGTGTGACCGCACACGAGCAGGGGGGTGCGCAGGCACGCGGGTGTGAGCGTGTGCAGGTGTGACCGCACACGAGCAGGGGGGTGCGCAGGCACGCGGGTGTGAGCGTGTGCAGGTGTGACCGCACACAAGCAGGGGGGTGCGCAGGCACGCGGGTGCGAGCGTGTGCAGGTGTGACCGCACACAAGCAGGGGGGGTGCGCAGGCACGCGGGTGTGAGCGTGTGCGGGTGTGACCGCACACGAGCAGGGGGGTGCGCAGGCACGCGGGTGTGAGCGTGTGCAGGTGTGACCGCACACAAGCAGGGGGGGTGCGCAGGCACGCGGGTGTGAGCGTGTGCAGGTGTGACCGCACACAAGCAGGGGGGGTGCGCAGGCACGCGGGTGTGAGCGTGTGCAGGTGTGACCGCACACGAGCAGGGGGGTGCGCAGGCACGCGGGTGTGAGCGTGTGCAGGTGTGACCGCACACAAGCACGGGGGTGTGCACACGCGTGTGCCGAGGGGAGGAGCCACTCCCTGCGGCTCGGTGCAGAGGCCCGGGCGGAGGGAACTTTCCAGCTGTGAGGACCAGCTGTTTCCGACGGGAAAGGAACGTCCCTGGATGGCCAAGTGGGACAGAGCTGACGCCCTGGGAAGGGGCTGAGTGTGTCAGCCAGCTGCTGCGGCGGCTGCCTAGGAGAGAGCTGGCAAGCTGCTGAGGGTCAGACGACCAGTGTCGCCCGCCGGGGATTCCCAGGTGGCATCGGGAAGGGACGCGCCGTTCGCTTGGTGGCTCCGGGACGCAGGGAGTGGGATGTCCCTGGGATGGCTGGCGTTCCCTCTCTTCCTCCCCCGTTCCGCTGGCGGGCAGTGCCCCGGGGCTGCTGCACTTTACCCACCGAGAACAGGGGGGCAGCAGGCTCCTGGCCCTGGACACGCTCCCAACGCCAGCCCCAGGGCCTAGCGCAATTCTTGCCACAGGGGGAGATCCGGGGCCTAGCTGCTGCCGCTGCCAGCCCAGTATCCTAGAGCATTGCCAGAAGGGACTGGGGTTTGATGCCTGCTGCCGTGGGGGGCAGGGTGCCAGAGTCCCCTCTGGAGGGAGCCCTGCCCTGGCCAGCCCTCCGGCATCCACAGGAAGGAGCATGAGAACCTCACTCGTCCCTCACCGTCCCCTTCGAGAGACGGCCCCGCGTGCCTGGGACACCAGCCTGGTGCAGGTTATTTGGGGCAGAGGGGACCTGCGTGACGGATGCCTACCCCGGCTGCCCTCCCCCACCGATCGCAGGAGGCTCCAGAAACCCACAGGAAAGCAGCCTAACTGACAAGTCTCTACGCCACCACGGGGCTCTCTCCCCTCCCCGCCCACCTCCCCGGCCGTTTGCGGGATCGCCTCCCTCTTTGCACAACAGCCAGAGCCGCGGAAGTGAGGAGGCAAACCCAGTGTGCCCCTGCCAGGGCCAGCCTGGTCCCGACAGCGTGGACCTTACACGGCACAGAGCGAATCACTCACTGTCTCCTCCAGTGCCAGCCTAACGCCCGTCCAGGGGACCAGACACCTCCCAGCCACTGGCTGGGCCTGCTCCGATTTCCCCCCTGCACAGCCCTCGCCTGCCCGGACCCCCCCTCCGTCCCCTGCCACCCAAGCTGAGATGCCACCTCCTCAGGGGAGCTGGCGGGACTTGCCCTGAGAACGCAGGAGCCCGGCAGTGGCGTGACAGTGGCCGAGGGACATCGGGGGGAAGAGCAACAAGGGGCACGCTGCGCGCCATCCCCCGCACCCCCGCTCTCTGCGAGCCACCTGGCGTGGTGCATTTCAGCACCGGGCCGGGATGAGCCCTCTCGACGGCTTCCCGCCGGCTCCTCCCCAGACTCAGCAATCCAGCCGCCGCGTGCCGTTGCCCTGGAGAGCAGAGTCTCCCGTGGTCACCCGCGCGCCAGGCCCCTCTGTGGGGCAGAGGAGCCCAGCCCAGCCACGCCCCTGCGGCTTACCTCGGACGATGCTCAGCGAGGCCTTGATGTTGTTCTTCAGCGGCTGGTCGCTCACATGTTCCACCAGGCGGAAAACTTTGTTCAGATGCAGTTTGACCCCCTCGTGCCTCTTTGCCTCTGCGCGGATGGCTGCAGACATCAACTGCTTCTGCACGTTCATGGTCCCTGGCCCCTCGCCCCGGCTGCTAACTCCTGGCAGGGCTACGTCTGGGTCTTCTGCCCATGGCTCAGCCCCCGCCCTGCGACCAAAACTACCCAGATCCTCCTTAAAAATGAAAGGGGCCCCGGCCCATCCGGCTGGGTCTGTGGCTCTGTCTAGCTCTGTCTCAGCGGCACTTCCTGAGTGGCGCGTCACCCAAACCAGCAGCCTCTGCCGCCCGAGCTGATTCTGACAGCACGCACAGGGTGTCGCTCGGCGAGGGCCCGCCGACAGCAGGACCGGGGCCTGCGAAACACCCCGCAGGTTCCCAGGCAGGGCAGGGAACTCCCACAGCGGGTGGAGCAGCTTGTCGGGCTGCTTCGTTGCCAGGTGTTTGGAACATTGGCTGCCCGCAACGTGTAATTATTTCATTCATCTCGGCGGCACCCAGATCAACAGCTGTCCCATCGGCTACGCCAGGACACACCCAGCCGAACACGCCTATCCCTGCACGCCCCCCCCCCTCGCACACACCCATGTGCATGCACCCACCGACCCCACATGCATCCATCCAAACGTGCCACTCGCACCCTCACACCCGTCCGTGCACATGCCTTACCGTGCACACAGGTGCACGCGCCCCCCCGCCCATGCATGCACCCCAAGCCCCGTTCATCCCGACATACAAGCCGTCCGGGCGCCTCCACGGCCCGTGAACACGCACCTGCGTGCACATCCATCCACCCAAACGTGCCCTCCACGCATGCACGTGCCATGCACCCACACAAGCATGCCTTCCATGCACCCTGCATGCATTCCCTCCGCGTGCACATGCATGCCTGCCCACACCCACCTGTCCTTGCGCACAGGTATCCAGCCATCCATGCACAAATACATACAGTCATCCACGCCCCCACATTCACCCACACCCGCCTAGCTAGCGATCCCTAACCCCCCCACATGTACACAGGCATCCTAATGTAACCCTGCACCCACCCATGGTCTCCCGTACACACCCATCAATGCACACACACACACATGCATCCGCCTGTGTGCACAAACATTGTACATCCCCAGCCATACACATATATCTCATCCACTCAGATCCATATCATCTAATCTAATCTAACATATCGCCCCACCTATGTATCTATCCCCATACACCCCCTCCCCGACCTCTCTCTCTCTCTCTCTCCCCATGCACCCCCTCTATCTACCTATCTATCCCCATGTCACAGAGTTTGGGGGAGTCCGGGCCCTGCACCCCTCTTCCTGGGATTCACCATGACTCTCAGCCAGCCAGTAAAGTGGAAGGTTTATTGGACAATAGGAACACAGTCTAAAACAGAGCTTATCGGTACAACCAGGACCCCTCAGTCAAGTCCTTCTGTGGGGGCAGGGAGCTTAGACCCCAGCCCTAAGGTTCCCTGCGTTCCACCACCCAGCACCAAACTGAAACAAACACCCACCCCCCAGCAGGCTCTCTCCTGCAGCCTTTGTCCAGATTCCCGGGCAGAGGTGTTACCTCCTGGCTCAGGTTACAGGCTCTCAGGTATCCCATCCCCAATGAAAGTCCCCTGCCACATTCCCAGGTCAACACTCCCCCCTCCCTACTGCGTCACACTCCCATTTATCCAGCATTAGCCGTTTCTGCCACGGCATCACACTGGACGCTTATCCTGAGATGTTTATCCACGGTGATCCTTGCATCTTAAATTCTCAAGGCAGAAGTGGGGTCTAGTGGTTAGAGCCAGTGGCTTGGCTGTCAGGGTGCATCTGGCCCTGTTGTAAGGGATCCAGGGCTGGAGTTTTTAGTATGGGGTGGAGGGGGAGCATTATGGGAGAATCATGTGAGCTGGATGTTTCTGCTAAAATTACTGTCATTGTTAGGTTTCAGAGTAAACACCCACTGAGGTGAACAACAACCCTTTACACCTCTCTCTGGGCTGTCATCTCAGGCTGTCTGCAGACTTCCGTGTTCAGAAGGTTTTATTCAGAGCCGTAAGGGGAAAGGGGCCCTGACTTTGGTGGGGATCCGGGAGTCTGGACGCCAGGGTTCTAGATCTAGCTCTGGGCTGAGCTTGCATTTCACCTCCCTTTATAGGAAGCAGCGAGCGTCTCCAGAGCAGTGAGTGTCTTTGCAGCATTTGTGTTTTGAACAGCACTGGGACGTCGAGTGTCAATGTGCCGTCCCCATCAGCAATGCGGGGCCGGTCCCAGTGAATGGGAGGAAGGCTGTCTGCCCGCCATGCTTACAGGCGGTGGATATGATCGTATCCTCATGAGTTGGTTGGATGTTGGTGAACACAGGGGAACACAGCGCTCTCAAGTGTAGGGCAGGAAATGCTGAATGCGTGTCTCTCCCTTCCCAGAAATCCACGTTCCGGGAAAGCCCCCCTCGGCCCTTTCCCCCATGGGTTTTTTTTGTCAGTTGCACAAGCCCTGGCCGGGGAAAGGTGCAGGCCGTCGTCAGAGTACACCACAGAGAGGTAGGAAGTGCCAGCCTCCTACCTCCGCTGGCTTCCTCTTGACGAGATGACGTTTCAATCAACACAGCAGCTTGCTAAGCGGGCCTGGGTTTTCAGTATTACTCAGCTCCCGTCTGGGCATCGAACGGAAGCAGACGGCTTTTCAAAAGCATTTGGCACCCAGCAGCTCCCTCCCAGAGCAGTGGAGGATCCCCTTCCCCACTGGGAACAATGGCGTTCTCCCCCCATCACCACCTCCCTCTCCCACCTTATGGGAGCTGCTGGGGGCTGAGAACTTTTGCAAATCTGGCGCCTTAGAGCGCCACCTGGTGGCCCCTCTCACCCACCCTGGTTCTCATTACGTGCGCTTTGCCGTTCGGGGCATGGTTTGAAGAGCGTTATTGACGGTGGATTTGGGCGGGCTTTGTTATGGCATTACAATCTCTGATCTCCTGGTATCCGACCCGGCCTGCCTCCTGCCACCCGCCTCTCCGGCTGCCCTCTGGCCCATCTCGGACTCTGATCCTCTGGGCTCCTGACTCTGCCAGGACTCAGGTCCGGCCCTGTGGACGCTCTTAGAGCAGGAGACGCCCAATGGAGCTGCTGCAGCCGTTTGCGTCGCCTGAAAGCGGAGTTCAGTCTTTGAAGCAACGCTGCATTGTTGTTCGTTTTGTGATGCGCGTTCGTCCGGGGGCAGCGGCTGCAGGCCGCGGGCGAGTTTGCTCTCTGCCTTCAGTTTTAACTAGTTCAGTGCTTACAAGTGACACTAAGAAAAGACCCAGAGTCCACGGCACTCACTTCTCCTCCCAGGGGGAGGCCTCAAAATCGGCTCCCGCTTGGCAGAGGGGCGACGATATTAACGCCCGCACCCCGGCTACACTGCACATCTGCTATTGCCAGGGGGAATTACAAGGCCTAAAATGGCCAGTGAAGACGCCGCTGGCAGTGAGAAAACGGTGTCAGTTCGCGGCCTGCTAAGCCAAGCCACGACCTCCCCATTCACCAGCCACCAGTGACTGGGAGCCATGAAGATTCGGCCATAAATCCCCAGCAGCTTCACGCTTTGCAGGGGTCTTTCTGTTGCCTGCAGAATCAGAGGCGCTGCCAGGGAAATCACACACAGCACAGCAGCTTGGCACCCCAAGGCGGGGAAAGAGAGAAGGCGTTGGAGCCCAGACAGAAGAAGTGATTTGGGAAGCCTCTGGTTTCGGTGGGGGTGGGGGGCAAACCTCAAAGGGGCCTGGTTCTTAGAATGTTCTGAGCCCCCTCCCTCTGGAAAGCAGGCCCCGTCAGGACATTTCAGTCAGGCCCCCTGGAAACAGAGGGGACCCTCTGTTTGAACAGGAACGGCCCTCCCAACCCAGTCCTTGACATCACAAGCCGCACACATCCCCGGCCTCTGATCTGTTTGCAGCCCTGCTGAATTTGTCCTCCATTTCCCCACGGCGGTTCCCCACTGCCTGACCCGTCTGGGCCAGCGGCTCTCCTGGGTCGGGGGAGAGGGGCGGCGTGTTCACTGGGCAGACAGCGCCCATCAGAACAGCAGCTGCCTTCACGACAGCGCCCATCAGAACAGCAGCTTGACGAGCTGCCGGTGGTGGCGACGGGAGAGTTCTAGGCCTGTAAAGTGGTTCTGGATCCCTGCTCTCATCGCAGGAAGGGCTAGTCGAGCTGCTAATGATGAGATGGATCCAAGGCCATCCCGGGGGCGCATGGCTGTTTAAAGGGCTGGTCCTGCTCCCCTGGAGTTTTGCCATCGATTTCAGGAGCAGGCTTCGGGAAGGCAAAAGGCTTCGCTCTCCCCAGGCAAACGAGGTTTGTGCATTTCTTCACGGCATCTCTCATTAGCTGCTGCTGCTGCCAGGGGATCCCCCCACCTCTGCAGGTGATTAAGGGGTCTTCGTGGCGGACAGGAGAGAGGTGATGGATTTGGCCGCAAACCGCATCACCTGGCAGGACAGTTGAGATTACCGCTGCCACAGGACCCTGAGCCGAAGGGCCAGGCCCTGCGCTCACCGGGGCTGCCTGCTTTATTAGGGCGAGGAAAATGCCCCTTCTCCGGAGCAAGGGGTGTATGCGTGTGCCGGAGAGGGGTCCGCATCTCTCAGCACTACCATGGCCTGGCCAGCAGCCTGCCCAGGGAGTTTCCCTGACACCTGCCTGCCCCCTGGAGACTGGGAACGGTTAGGACAGCTGCAGGGCTGGGAGGAAGCCCGGCTTTTCCAGGGCATCTGTGCCTGCTTGCTGCCGAGCCAGCAGCTCTCAATCGCGTGTGTGGCCGGGAGGGATTCCTTTGCCGCCATAAGGGATGTTTTCCATCTAAACTCCACCTGGAGACCTCACTGCCGTCCACCATGGACAGCGACAATGGGGCAGGCCATTAGCCCGGCTGCTTTACCAGTGCGAGTTCCGTGGCTGGCTGCTCCCAGGGGCCAGGGCAGCCCTGAGCACAGCACAGATCACAAGGCAGAAGCTCAACTCATGACCCCCCCACTCTCCCCGTTCCAAGAGCCAACGGAGCCGGACAAATGCACACACGGTGCATTAACCCTGGGGCCCGCGTGGGGGCAAAGGGACAGGGACTAAAAGGGCTCTGCACTTGCCCGAGGTTATTACCTATTGTCACATAACAGGCCCCGTACGCACCCTCCCGAAACAACAATCGCTGCAAGAAACTAGCAGCAGGAGCCCCATGTGCGGGCGGGGTTCCCCACTTGGGACCCTGAAAACAAAAGGCAAGAGGGAGCGGCTCAGCGAGGGAAAGGTTTATTGTCATGGTGCTGAGTGGAGGGGGGCGGGCTCAGGGGGAGTTGGGGTACGAGGAGGCGAGGTACCGTTTGCCCGCTCCGTACTCCGAGTTGGCCCAGGAGTAGGTCTGAATCTGGGCCGATTTCCCGCCGAGGCTGAGCGTGCACCTGCAAGGAGATGGACGTGAGGCCGCTGGGGGGGCCGTCCAGAGCCACGTCGCCCTCTGAAGCCTCGAGGCCTGAGTGTGCCCCGCAGGGTGATACAAACGTGTCCCCACGGGGGGTATTTTTTAGAAGCCTCAGAGGGTTTAAGCCAATCCTGTGTTTTGTTTTCCTGTGGCCGGACATAAGTTTTGAACACTTGGGGTTGGCAATGCTGAGAAGGCTGGAATCCTGATCCCAAGCCCCCAGCTCTAACTACTAGACCCCACTCCCCTCCCAGAGCTGGGGACAGAACCTAGGAGTCCTGACTCCAGCCCCCCTGCTATAACCACTTCACCCCACTCCCCTCCCAGAGCTGCGAGAAAACCCAGGAGTCCCGACTGCCAGCTCCCGCTGCTCTGACCACTTCACCCCACTCCCCTCCCAGAGCCAAGAGAAAACCCAGGAGTCCTGACTGCCAGCTCCCGCTGCTCTAACCACTTCACCCCACTCCCCTCCCAGAGCCAAGAGAAAACCCAGGAGTCCTGACTGCCAGCTCCCGCTGCTCTAAGGATCAGACTGCAATGATCGCCTTTGCCACAAAAGTCTGTGGGGAAGGAGGCATTAGCAGGCTTCTCAAAGGGTTTTACGCACAACAAAGAGTTTCTAACAGTACTTCAATTGCTACCAGAAATGACCTGAAAGTCCATCCGTCGTCCCCCCAACCCCCCCCCCCATGCCGGTGGCTCTTCAGGGGCGACACCCCCACTGGGGCCCGGCCTACCTGGCATTGCCTCTGATACTCACAGCTTGTTGGGCCTGGTTTTGTAGCACAGTGTGTACACGGCCAGTTCAAACTCGGGGCTGGAGCCGATGAAGAAGGAGCCGACGCTCTTCAGATAACCCGTCCAGCTGTACTGGAAAGCCATGATGTCAGGGTAGCCGGTCCACTGCAACCAGACAAGGAGACGCAAGAGATGGGTGCCCCTGGCAGCGGGTGCTCTGGGCTGTCTCCGGTTGGAAACTATCTCAAGAGGGTGCATGGGATAAAGGATGGCACCAGTTCGCTACCCACGAGCCAGCGCCGGGCAGGGAGACGGGCAGCCTGCTCGCCAGCCGACGGCAGGACTGCGATGGCTCAGGACTCCATGGGAGGAGACTTTGTCCTCCCTGTCTGTGCTGGGCTTGCAAAGGGACTCACTGAGCCCCCCACCACTGGGACTGAGACTTGAACCCAGACCCCTCGTGGGGCTTCGAGGCGGCAGGTTGCGTCAGTGAGCAGAAAAGGATCCTTCCTCCGGTCTAGGAGCCATGCTGAGCTGGGCTGGGCTGGGCACCACCTGCCCCTGGATCGGGCGGGTAGGAGCCGCACTGAGCCGGGCTGGAAGCCACCTGCCCCTGGATCGGGAGGGTAGGAGCCGCGCCGAGCTAGGCCCAGTGGACGCCCTCCCCCCAGCACTCACAGGCCCATTGTAGCCGTAGCTCAGGTAATTGATCTCTCCGTTCTTCTCCAGCTCGTAGTAATGGACCCAGTTGTGAAAGCCTGAGATTTTCCCGCTCTTGATTTCCCCTGCAGGCGAGAGGAAGCAGAGCTGGAGTCACGGCCTGTTTCTGGCTCCTTTCCTGCCGCGCCCCGAGGTGGCGCCCCCGACAGGGGCAGGTGGCGCCCCCCGACAGCTTCCCGCAGACCCTGTGCCCTTCCCAGCGGGCCCCTCACTTTCTTCCAGCCGCTCATCACTTGCCCCTGAGTTCCCATCGCCCCCGGGGCTTCTGAGCGTACACGGGGATCTGTGACGTTCTCTGGTACAACTGCCCGACCGCAAGGCGCTTTAGGACAATCATTCGCGGGGCTGTATCTGTCTGTTCAGCAGGGCCCTAGAACGTCGGTCGTCTCGACACCGTGCTAACGTGGGTCGGGGTGAATTAATACCCTGTTGAGTGGCTGAGAATAACTGACTGTCCTGACCTGAGAAATGCTGTTCAAGGTAAAAGCCGGCCTGAAAAGTCCCAGCGTTAAATTTGGAGCCATGAGGCTTACGGCCAGAAGGATCCACCAGATCATCCGGAGTGACGTGTGTATTGCAGGCCACCACCACCACCCCGGTACTCTGTATAAGGGGGTTATCCCCAGGAAATCCCACCCCAGGCTTGGCTACGCCACTTATCAGATTGGCACATCTAATCTGTTCCATTTCAGTTTCCACGTCTAACTGGCCCCTTGGCAAATTCCCAATGATTGACCCCCCCGCACCCTCCCCATTCACAGTTATGTGATTGACAGAAATTACATCCCTGTGATTGTTCCCGGCAGCCTCTGCCACTGGCCTGGTGGGCAAACTTGGGCAAGTCGCATCCCTGTCCGTGCCTCAGTTTCCCATCTGTAAAAGGGGGCTAATGATACCAGCCTCCTTTGGAAAGCACTTGGAGCTCTATGGATCGAAAGGGCTGTACCCAGAGCTCAGGCTTCTTCTTCTTAAACATGTGGCCTGATTTTCACAGAGGCCGTTTTCAGCAGGTCAGCCCCTCTGCAGATGAGGCTGCTGCTTGCTCAGGAACCTGAATATTAGGGGCCAGATTTTAGGCCCCCCCATGTTTGAGGTTTCCGGCATTTGGAGGGGGGTCTCCTCCAGCAGAAGGGGCTCTGCAAACGGGCATGCTGGAGCCTCGGGTTTATTCATCTTTCCGACAGCCCCCGGAGCTGTGGCTTTGTGTTGTGCCCTCTTCGGGGATCCACCCCCCACCGCCCCACGAGCAGCGCTGTACCGTGGAAGACGTGTTCGAAGCCAGAGGAGTCCATGGCCGCTCCCTTCGAGCGTGAGTAGAGCCCGAACCACATCTCCTTCAGGTCTGCCTTGAAGTCATTCTCCGACAAATAGATACCTGGCCCGGGGAGACAGCAGGTGTCAGAGCTGGTCTCCAGCAGGGCAATGCAGCTAGCTCCCGGGGACTGAGCTTCCATAGCCCAGCCACGGGAG
The DNA here is from genome assembly GCF_965152235.1 of Eretmochelys imbricata. NCBI lineage: Eukaryota > Metazoa > Chordata > Testudines > Cheloniidae > Eretmochelys > Eretmochelys imbricata. The sequence goes on from NC_135591.1 coordinate 4,072,323, forward strand.
ATCTCAGGTCTGAATCCATCAGCCGGCCAGATTCCACAGCACGCAGCCCAGCGAGGGGCAGCAGGGTGTTTGCATGGCTCTGGCATGGGCTTAACGGGGTCATACACCACCTGCTCGCTTGTAAGAACGGGTGAGGCCCGAAGATAGCGATCGGATGTTCTCCATCGCCAGCCTCGCTATTTAGAACGTCAAACCCTCGTAGCCGGGACAGGGGGCCTTCTCCCTGGACCGAGGCTGCCTCCCCTCCAATCCCACGCCCACTCCTCTCTGAGTGTGCAAACTGCCCCTCCACGGCACATTTCCCCGTCTCCTTTGTCACTCCCAGCTGGCAAACTCCCGTCGGGCGCAGGTGCAAGCTATTACCTCTGTGTCACGCACGCACCCCGCCGGCAAGCAGCGAGTGTGACGAAGTGGGGGGGTTTCTTGGTTTTCCCTTGGTTTTTCCCAGGGGTTGCGTGCAGAGGGGGTGGGACTCAGTTTCCCTGGGCGTTTCTGGTTTAACGAGGCGGTGGGAGAGGGAGGTTGTTGTTACAGAGGACCGGGAACTTGGGGCCCCAGCCAGTGGCCTGGAGAATGGAGACCACAGCGACTGGTGACCTGGTGGCCCAGCTCGGGAGTCACAGCCAGGTCTGGCCAGTGGGAGGACAATGGGCTGCGGAGAGAGGACCCCCGGTGACCTGACCAGCCGGTTCCAGCCAGAGGGGGCCAGAGGATGGAAGAGAGGAGAGGAGGCCCAGGAGACCCTGTTTACGACCCTGTTTACCTGGAGAGAAGACAATGGACAGAGGCCGGCTTGGGGCCCGTGATATCAGATGCCCAGCTGGGAAGCAGGGAGGCTCAGGACTGGAGAGAGAGAGCAGGCAGAGCCCACTTGGATGCCGGGGAGACTAGGATGTGCTGTGCTGAGGGAGGCCAGGCCTGAGGCCCTGAGAGTTTCCTGTGCTGGGTTCAGACGCTCAGTGACCCCTCCTGTTTTACACTGGCTGAGAATCACTCCAGTCTAGAGATCAGAGGGGCATTATTCCCTCTAGCAGTGGAGGCCCTGGGGGTCCAGAGCAAGGGGACTCCCTGAAGGGGCCCACGGCAGAGACAGGTGTGCTAAGGCTCAGAGAGGTTCGGTTCCAGGAGGCGAAGGGGCTTAACCCCTGAGAGTGAACCCCCGAGAAGGGCTGTCTCACTGAAGGGGGTTCCCCCCAGGGACCGTACGGGGCCAAGAGTGGGCACGTGACAGGGAGTTCCCCGTATGCCTTGGTTTTAACAACAGCCTTATCTTTCGTTGCCTGAATCTTCCCACTCCTGCCTCAGAAGCGAAGCACGTGGCACTAGCCTGGCGGGCGCGATATTTGCCTCGCCGGGACGCAATATTTGTGACAACTGTTTGCGGCGAGCAGCTGAGCGGGGAGGGATGACCGGGGTGCTGCGGATGCCGGCTTTCACGGTCTGCTTTTGAGTGCCACGCTTGGCATTTAGCCTGCGAGCAGACGGTGCATTGGGAAATACACCAAGAAACACATGTTCCTTCTCCAACTGATGCGCACTGCAAGCTTCAGAGAGGAGAGCCAGCTGTGGTGAGAACAGGCAGTCCTGGTTGCCGGCGCTGATGGCCAGCAGGTGCCGGGAGCTGCGTTCTGCTCGGGTGAGAGCCGAGCTTGAGGGACAGGTGTCACGGAGTGTGGGGGAGTCCAGGCCCTGCACCCCTCTTCCTGGGATTCACTGAGGCTCTCAGCCAGCCAATAAAACAGAAGGTTTATTGGACAACAGGAACACGGTCCACAACAGAGCTTGTGGGTACACCCAGGACCCCTCAGTCAAGTCCTTCTGGGGGAGCAGGGAGCTTAGACCCCAGCCCTGGGGTTCCCTGCGTTCCTCCACCCAGCCCCAAACTGAAAACTAAACCCCCGAGGGGAGGCAATTCCTTGCTTGGACTCCTGCCGGCGCAGCCAGGGGAAGCCTGTCTCCACGGCACCTGGCAGGGCTACAGGATCCTGCAATGAGCCGAGGCTGGGGATTAGCTATGGTCCCGCCAGCACCTGGCAGCAGACACAACCCATGTCATCACCTAGCTGCACACTGCCACACAGCTGGTACTTTACCTGTAGAAAGAAAGAACTGGCTCAGCTTCTCCATCACCCGGGTCTTGAAGATTTCATCCAGGAAAGCGTCCACCTCCTGTCCCTCGGAGGCGGTCACCACCTCCTCCTTGCCCGTCATGCGTTCGTAGTTATTCAGCAGTGCCAAGAGCCTGGCAAAGGTGGGCTTGGAGAAGAGGGCATCCTCGTCCACGTAGCTGAAGAGCCTGGCAGGAGAGTGGAGAGAGGGGGTTAGGGACGCTGCTCCTAGTCACAGATCCAGCCAGAGAATCATCCAGCCGGTGAGCTGATAGCTCTGCCTTAAGTACTTATCTGGGCCCCAACACCAGAGCATCAGAGGGCCTCACAGTCTTTAATGCCTTTATCCTCACCGCCCCACTGGGGGGCAGGGAAGTGCTATTTTCCCCACTGGACACAGGACGATCTGAGGCAGAGAGACTTAGTGACTTGCCCCAGGTCACACCAAGAAGTCTGTGGAGGAGCAAGGGATAGAACCCATGTCTCTGGCTGGTACTCTAACCACTGGACCATCCTTCCTCTCTGACCAGAGACTAACTAGTCCCTCTCGAATCGTTATAAATGGGACCTGCGGAAGGAGGCATCCCTGACAGAGAGCCAGAACGAGGCCTACGTACACTTCCGTCCCCCTTCCTGCACCCCCACACCCTGACCAGATCCATCTGCCGTGTGTGCATGCTACCTCTGTGTCCCTCCACTCTGTCTGCCCTGCGGGAATTTCTACGTGGCTGTGGAAGGTTCTGCCCATGCAAGGATATGGTGTAATCTCAACGCACCCTCCCCCCTGATCTGTACATCCCACACAGGTGGGTTTCCCAGCATCTCCTGTCCCCTTCACTCCACCCCCATGCCCTCACTTCTGCTTGGCGTAGTCTTGGCCTGCACTGGTCTGGTCAGAGGAGATCTTGTGCTGCAGGTTGAGGATGATCTCGCTGCTGGTGGCCCTGTTCACGTCGGCAGAGTACAGCGTCTCAGAGATGCTCTTGATCTCACTGTCGGAGACAGAGTAGAATGAGGGGACCTCCCGCTGCTCACCTTCCCCTGGAATGGCAACAAGAGGGACCAGAGTTCACTACGGCCTCGCCTCAGTGGCCAGATACTAGGGTAGTGGGCTAGAAACATGGACAAAGAAGCACGTACAGCACTAGTCCCCAACTCCCCTCTTACCCAGCTCAAAGGAGTAGCTGGCTCATTGGAGGCATGATGGCTGGTTTATTCAGTTCATCCAGTAATGTGCCTATTAGAATAGTCACTAAGCCATCATTGTTGTGGAATAATTACTCCCAAGGAACCCTGTGCAGGCAATATAGCCAAAGGGGAGAATCCAGCTTCCCTCTTCCATGTGCTCCATTCCTAATACAGTACCCAAGTGTCCATACACACCCTCCTCCCTGGGTCTGAGTAGGGCCTACTTCCTCTCACGTGTGGGAGAGAACCCAGCTCCGACCATCTGGAATGAGCTCCATCTACCGTCTGCTTCAGACACTCCGCACCTCGGCTGTCCAGCACAGCCTGGTCTCTACGCCACCCTCTCCCGCTGCAGCTATCCCATGCTACCTGCTGATTCTGTGACTCATTTGCAGGATGAAGCCGCGTTTCCTGGATTTTCCATTCTAGATATGGATGAAGCCCATCCACACAGACCCCCCTTCAAATCACTTTCACCTTTCTGGGGGTCTCTTAAATTTTCCCTCTCTGCTTGACTCCACAGCTGTACAGAACATCCCCAGGACTCCCTCTCTGGAAGGATTGATCGACAGGGGCCTGCTTTACAGAGTAGATCGGGAACCAGGACTCCTGGGTCCTTTTTCCCCGCTCCGCCAATGACTCACTAGGAGGCCTCGGACAGGGCATTTTTCTATGTGCCTCAGCTTTGTTCTTCTATCCAATGGTGATGTGGATACTGACCCCAGGCAGACCCTCAGCGACAAGAAGGGGAAATGACACTGTTAATGTAACATAGCTGGGAAGCAGGGGATGTTGCTTCTCTCTCTTTCGCGCCCCAACACCATCCTTGGGGTGCGTGCAAGCAGAAGTGGGCCGAAGCAGCTCCCCATCTTGGAGGTAGCTGGCCCTGACTGCCCCATATCACCTGCCCAGTGCACAGCAAGACTCAACGGCCTTGAGAGCGAATCATGCTGGAGCTGAAATCCCATCAGAGGCTTTACAGCCAAGAGCTCTATCCATGGATTTTTAATGAGCCCTAAATGCACGTATCTCTGGGAACACGGGAGAGAATCTGCTCTCGTCTGTAGATATGGCAGCCAAGCCTTCGCCTTTAAAGTTAGAACTACAAATCTGACCTTAATTATTCACAAAGATTCTTGGGATCCCGGCTTTCCTTCTTTGCTGTGCATTTTCTCTACGTGAGTACACGAGGGAAACAGGGAAGTGCTATTTCTGCCTTTGCTGGAAACTGCACGGACAAGTTCTCGGCACAAACAAGCAAGCAGCTAACCACGAAACCAGCTGGGAAACAACATGGGTGAAATCCTGGCCCCCTGAAATCAATGGGAAACCTCCTGTCGGCTTCATTGAACTAGGATTTCTGAAGTGCTCGTGCATAGGGGTGGCTACGACTTGATTTCATGTGTTTGATAAAGTGCATGTTACACGGTGGTTATTTGCACAAAGTAACCTGCAGGGGGGAAGAGCAGCTATCGTGGATGGTGAACATACGCCAGGTGAATAACATGTTAAGCAAAGAGTGATTGCAAGATACTCGTGCAGCAAAACAGAAAGCACTACCAGAATACAGCGTACAGACCTTACTGGAGAAGAGCCCCAAGTGTCAATTTTGCTGCCACGCTTTAGAACTAGACCAGGGATCGGCAGCCTTTCAGAAGTGGTGGGCCGAGTTTTCATTTATTCACTCTAATTTAAGGTTTCGCGTGCCGGTAATACATTTTAACGTTTCTTAGAAGGTCTCTCTCTATAAGTCTATATTATATAACTAAACTATTGTATGTAAAGTAAACCAGGCTTTTAAAATGTTTAAGAAGCTTGATATAAAATTAAATTAAAATGCAGATCTTATCAGTTTAGTGCAGTGGTTCTTAACCTGGGGTGTATGCACCCTTTCTGGGGGTGTGAGACGTGCGAGGTTTTTTTAGAAGGTAAATCATCGAAAACACAAATTAAGCACGGGCACATAAGTACAACTTCTTTGCTTCATCAAACCTATGTATTTATTAACATTATACATTTTTAACGATTACTGTACTATACAAAGTTTTTAAGTTTTTAAGCTAACTGTAGTGTAATTTTTGATAAGGGCTGCAGAGCACTGGGCCCAGGCCAGGAGCAGAGCCCTGGTCTGGCTGCCGGTACCCCAAGCCGGCAGGAGGGCTGAGCGGGGCCAATGGCCGGGACCCCGGCTGGCAAGGGGCCGGCAGCCGGAACCCCAGACCAGCAGCAAGGTGAGCGGGGCTGGCGGCTGGTATTCCAGGCCAGCACCAAGCTGAGCGGGGCCGGTGGCCGGGATTTTGGCTGGCAAGGGGCCAGCAGCCGGAACCCCAAACCGTCAGCGGGCTGAGCAGGGTGGCAGAAAGAACCCCAGACTGGCAGCGGCTCACTCGCCGCCGGTCTGGAGTTCCGTCCGCCGGCTCCTGCCAGCCGGGATCCTGGCTGCCGGCCCCACTCAGCCCACCGCCGTTCTGGCGTTCCGTCCGCCGGCTCCTGCCAGCCGGGGTCCCGGCTGCCGGCCCGGCTCAGCCCACCGCCGTCTGGAGTTCCGTCCGCCAGCTCCTGCCAGCCTGGGTCCCGGCTGCCGGCCCGGCTCAGCCCACCGCCGTCTGGAGTTCCGTCCGCCAGCTCCTGTCAGCCTGGGTCCCGGCTGCCGGCCCGGCTCAGCCCACCGCCGTCTGGAGTTCCGTCCGCCAGCTCCTGCCAGCTTGGGTCCCGGCTGCCGGCCCGGCTCAGCCCGCCGCCAGTCTGGAGTTCTGTCCGCTGGCTCCTGCCAGCCGGGGTCCCGGCTGCCGGCTCCGCTCAGCCCACTGCCGGTCTGGAGTTCCATTTACCCAGGTTGGTGGTTTTGCCCAAATTTGTCCCCAATGATGGCCAACGTCAGCTTTTCACAGAACAGATTTTTGAATATTTTTTTCATAGAGTCATGGATGTTAAGCCCAGAAGGGACCGTGAGGAGCAGTCTGACCTCCTGCGTAACACAAACCCGGGAATATCACTCAATGAGTCCTGCATCCAGCCCATGTCTTGTGGCTGAGCTAGAAAGCCATCCAATCTTAATTTAAAACTGTCAAGGGATGGAGAAGGCACCACATCCCTTGGTTGGTAAATTGTTCTACAAGGGTAAAATTCACTCCTATGCAAGAGGCCAACATGGGGCCTTCTGCACCACTTAAGAAGTGAAAAGTAAGCAATGCTTAGACCGTCTGTACAGGGCTGAATTTCGCGTTTGCAAAATCAGAGCTTTGGGCATCTGCGTTCACTCAGAAATGGCTCATTTGAACCCATAATTTTTGCCAGGCTCTTGGGCAGGAGAGAAATCTCACCCTGAATTGCCTTTTTGTTATCATCACGTAAATCCAAACGGGATACATTTTAGTTTAAAAAATATTTTAACAATCTGCTCTTACCTGGAAAGGAGAGCTGGGCCCCAGATGTTAAACAGGGCAGGAAGCAGACCAGCGCAAGAATGCCCTTCATCTTGGATGGGCCGCAACCTACCTGACACCGGAGCAGCACTGAGGGTTTATATCAGTTTGCTGTATCGCTTGAGATAATGCTAGAGAAATATTAAACCGCTCTAAGTTTGGAGCTGCAGCTCAAAGCCCAGGGATAATGAACACATGCGAAGTTTGTTGGCAGAACTAGATAAAGTCAGACACAGCTGTTGCACAGCTAGATAAGCCAGGGATAGGTGGGAGCGGGTTGGATAATATGCAAGACCAGAGCATTCAGGTATTGAAAGATAGTCAGGAGTCCAGTGCAGAATTGACACGCTGGTGATCAATATCATTGTGAAATGTGTCAGCACTCTATGAGGAGTCATGGATATTCACTGATATTATGCTTTAAAGTCTGTGACCAAACAAAGGAAGAAACAGGTTTTCTCCCAGACAGAAGGGAAGGCAGCTCTCTACATGGCTCCAGTGTAAATGAAGCGTTATGGAATCAAAACAATGGAAGCCCCATTTACACACAAATCAGCAGGGGGATGGGCACAATCAGCCAAACCACACACAAGCAGTGACGGGACTCAAACTCGCGACTGCGGGCTCTGAAATCGTTGACCCCCAGCCAGCGTGCTAAAGGAGCAGCTTCCCACGTGGTAACTGGGACGTGCGTTAGGCCTGGTTCTGTTGCCTGGTAGCAAGAGTCAGGCTTCCCCAGAGATCGGCTCACTCAGGCACTCTGATCTCATCAAGGAGCATCCTCATGGTGCTAGATAGGGTAGCTCCTAGGGACTGGAGGCTCCAAGGCTCCCAAATCCAGCTGCTTAGCCAGGGAGGAGGGGACATGCACGACACGTCAAGGCGTCTCAACCGCCCTTGGGTCAGAGAAATTAAAAATAAAATCACCTCTCTCCAGGAAAACTGTGAGTTAATTCTTTTTTTGATTCCTCTTCATTTCCCATCTCTGAGCAGATGCACTTATCCTGGATTTTATATTTCTATGTAAATGGCAGCATTATCTCCCAAGTACTAACCTCAAAAGAACAATGGGACCGGTGGGAAACCAGAAGGTCTCCGGGGCATGAGCTTGGGGGAGGGATGCCCTTCCTATGAAATCTACACAGCAGCTAACTACGCAGCTTTATTTCCGGGATGGATTGGAGTATCAAATATCTGGGGTCTCAGACACAAGCGGAATATGCTAATGCCATTCTCCTTTAGGATTAGTCTGAAAGCCGTTAATCGTCTCCAATTGGCAGGCAGAGGCTGGATAGACACACTTATTTCACATTTCCAGATGGAAGCGTATTTCGACCCTTAAGCGCGGTTTAGCCAAAACCCATGGATGTGGAGAAGCCCTGTGGCCGTTCAGATACAGAATGGAGACCCTCCTGGTTTTCACTTTCATTGTTCCGCGACGTCTGCACGTGTTTTACTGGCAGAGAAACGGACTGTTTGGTCGTCTGAGGTCAAGGATGAAGTTGGAGATTCACTCTCGCTGCTCTGCGGTACTGGCAGATTGTGGGTGAAGGAAGCGTGGCTCGGAGCCCAAATACAGCCAGCCCCGGGACTTCTGTATTGTAGTGCTGAGCACGTTCGCCTTTCAAATGGCTGTGCCAGACGTCTCAGCATACCAGGCTCAGTCTCGACCGAGCCTGCCCGTGCTGCGTTCCTGCATTACAGATAGTCAGGTTATCCAATATGTATATTGCAGTGGCTCCCGGAGGCCCCAGTCAGCACGGTCCCTGATCCATCAATATGGCACATTGCAGGCTAGCACTGGTAGCCTCCACACACCCCTCCGCTGCACTAGCGGTAGGGACAGCTGAAATCACTTCCAATTCGGTGTAACTATTTGCTTGTGCCCAGTTGTCAACGTGGCTAAATTTAGATGCAAACGATCTTAACTCCACACGGTGCCTTCACTCCTCTTACGCCCCCTGGAAGCTGGGGTGAGCCCAGTGCACCGCCCCCAAAGGGGTCCTCACAGGGCTGGTCACTCTGGTACGGTGCACGCAGGCAAGCTGTGCCAAGCAGCTGTGGACAAACAGGGGACCAAACTGACATTTTTGATCCTACTCAGGAGAGGAATGGCAGGATCCCCGGATGCAGGAAGGGTGAAGGATGCAGGAAGGGTGATGCTGTGTCATTTAGAAGCCAGGAAAGGAGGAAGTGTGTGGCATTCTTAGAGAGTCATTAATTAATTAATTAATTAATTAAATTGGTTAGTCTCTAAGGTGCCACAAGTACTCCTTTTCTTTTTGCGAATACAGACTAACACGGCTGTTATTCTGAAATCATTCATTAATGTAATCAACCCCGAGGCTATACCGCTCTTCAGACCCCATGCCAGCCTTGAGAGGAACTGTGTGCGTGCAAAGACTGACCCCTCTGCCTTTGGGATAGTTCTCGCTCATTTGAAGACACTTGATTTCCAGTACACCCAACAGGCTCCTCGTCTGGATTCAGCAGAGTCCACTCAGCTGGTAAATTACCCTTCTGTCCAACAGGCAGGCTGCAACCGTAATAATTTTATCTTCAAGGGCTTGTTTAATATTTAAGTGACCAAATGCTGCTTATGTTAGACTTTCCCACTGCGGTCTCAGAGGGATTTTGCTGGATGAATGCTCTGAAAAGTAAGGGGTGGGGGGGATAGTAAGGGGAAGTAAATTAGCCCTGGTCTCCCCTTACCTCCCCTTCAGGGCCATAGGCAACGAGTTATATGGGCCCATGGTGCCCGTGCTCCACCAATATGCAGGAATGTGGGCCCGGCTCCCCCAATATTTGGGCTTATATTTTCAGACCTGTCCCGTCCATAGGATGGACTGGGGCAACCCTCCCCGAAGCACGGGGCCTGGGTCAGTTGCCCCGGTCCGTCCTATGGACAGGACAGCTCTGCCTGGACCCGTTCTGGGCACCACCAAAGATTACACAAACCTGGTGCTCTTTGTTCAGGGCCCTAGACTGGACCCAAATCGGACTCTTCCACACCTCCTTTTCCTGCTCCTCCAACTCTTGACTCCATGCTCCCCACCCCCGCACATTACAGGAAATCTTCCTGCCATGAATTGTGGACTAGGTACGACATTCAATCCGGGACCACTTTCATAAACGAGGATCCCTGGGGACGCAGGAATAGGGAGACCAGACAGCAAGTGTGAAAAATCGGGACGGGGGTGGGGGGTAATAGGAGCCTAGATAAAAAAAAGACCCAAAAATCGGGACTGTCCCTATAAAATCAGGACATCTGGTCACCCTACACAGGAACAGTGAGAGTTCCTGCACACTGATATTAAGAAACAGGCCATTTGCTTTGGTGATTTCCTTCAGCTTCCAACCCCAAGGGTAACATATGCTGTCTTAACACCATGTCTACTAGCCGTTTGGCACAGGTCTTCCCTGGGTGGAGAGGGAGGGGGCAGGGAACAGTTCCGGTAACCCCCAGCAAGCAGCCAGCCTTAGGATCCAATTGGTCCCGGTTTCCGGAGGACATATGCTCTGTTTCAGTAGGAAGATCCTAGCACTTGGCTCTATGGAACGGAGTTGGTAAGGAGAATTTGCGTGTGCTATGTGCTAGCAAGTCTATACTGGGGACTCCAGTTTAACAGGATTCTGGACTGCCAAGGCCCCGTGATCCATGTGTGATGCAGCAGGGAGTGGGGAGTATGGACCTGGGAATGTTGTAGGGGAGTTTTGCTGGGACTGTCTGCATTGGGGATGGGAGACTTTCCGTGAGGGAAGATACCTGAGCATGTAACATGAGAGCCCAGGAGAGGGGTTGGGGCCAGGTGACACCTTCTGCCCGGGAAACTGGACAAAGGCTGGAGGAGCAACCAGGGGGACGGAGTGTGAGACGGCCGGAGGGGGTTTCAGTTTGGAGCTGGCTGGGGAAACGGAGGGAGCCCCAGGACTGGGGTCTAAGCTCCCTGCCCCCCCAGAAGGACTTGACTGAGGGGTCCTGGTTGTACCTACAAGCTCTGTTTGGGACCGTGTTCCTGTCGTCCCATAAACCTTCCATTTTACTGGCTGGCTGAGTCAGGGTGAATGGCAGGAAGTGGGGGTGCAGGCAGGGCCAGCTCCAGGCACCAGCTTTCCAAGCAGGTGCTTGGGGGGGCATTCAGAATGGGGGCGGCACTCCGTGTCCCGCGGTGGCAATTTGGTGGCAGCCCCGCCGCTGTTGCGGCAGCAGTAATTCGGTGGCGACTGCTTGGGGGGTGCAAAATTGGTAGAGCAGCCCCTGGGTGCAGGGCCCTGACTCCCCCACACTCCGTGACAGCATGCACACGGGAAGAGGTCCTCGTCTGTCTGGAGACCTGCCAGTCTCTTGTTCTGGCTAGAAGGCTGGAGCAGGGATTGCAACGGTGCGGGCAGGAGGCTGTTTCATCACTCTTCCGGCTCTTCCATAGATTCATAGATATTAAGGTCAGAAGGGACCATTACAATCATCTAGTCTGACCTCCTGCACAACGCAGGCCACGGAATCTCACCCACCCACTCCTGCGATAAACCTCTCACCTCTGTCTGAGCTATTGAAGTCCTCAAATCGTGGTTTAAAGACTTCAAGGAGCAGAGAATCCTCTAGCAAGTGACCCGTGCCCCATGCTGCAGAGGAAGGCGAAAACCCTCCAGCGCCTCTTCCAATCTGCCCTGGAGGAAAATTCCTTCCAGGAAGGGGTTGGAATCGGGGCGGGGCAGGGGTGGGAGGGGGCAGGGCCAGGGCAGGGGTGGAGCCAGGGTGGACCAGGGGCAGGGTCGAGCACCCACCGGCGCCAGGAGAAGTTGGCGCCTATGAGAATGGCCAGACTGGGTCAGACCAATGGTCCATCTAGTCCAGTATCCTGTCTTCCGACAGTGGCCAGTGCCAGGTGCTTCAGAGTGAATGAACAGAACCCGGCAATTATCAAGTAATCCATCTCCTGTCATCCAGTCCCAGCATCTGGCAGGCAGGGGCTGAGGGACATCCAGAGCATGGGTTTGCATCCTGGACCATCTTGGCTAATCACCACTGATGGACCTGTCCTCAGTGAATCAAACCTTTGCAGAGCAATGTCACTGTTGATTAAACTTAGTTTTCGCGGTAGAATTCAGCCTGGAGAAACCTAATCTTGTAACAAAAACTGGCCACACAGCTCGAAAAAAAAAAAGAAAAAGAAAAGAAAGAAAAGGTTTACCTTTCGTGTTGCCCTAAGAGTGCACTGCACACCTGAGATCGAAATCATCGATGGGCTACGCAGACAAAACTACACAGGATCGTTTTAGGGGACAAGGCAAAGATGCCACATTTATTATGATAACAATTTGATCTATAACCACTAGCTAATGCATAATACTTTTACACACACACACACAGACATATCAAATGTTCTGCAGCTGCTAGGCAGTTACCAGTCCTGAATATAGCTTGAGTTTGTGGCTTGGGTTCATAGCTTGTGGCGGCTAACTGGTCAGGAAAGCCGGACACAAGGAAGGGCTGGGTCTCTGTTGGGCATGCACCGATGCCCTTCCACGTTGACAGCGGAATGTTACCCTCCAAAGTCTTCCATCTCACCCATCTTTTTTGTAGGCTTTAGTTTGAAACCAGAGTCTATAGGGTTTGCTGTGTCACGCTGCCTCTGGGTCGGGTGTGATTGATCACCTGTCAATTGCAGACATGACTTTCAGCCTGGGGCCTGGCTTTGGTGTTGTACCTTTGTTCTTTTCTTTTTAGGGTGGACTCTTCTTGCTTTGTCAGGGCTGTTGTCTGCATCTTCAGCCGTTGGTGTTTACACTTTATTTCATCTGGATGGGCTGGGGCTGATTCCATCATCGCTACATACCTCATTCACACATCTAAACTACACTAATCAGATTACAGCCGGGTTTTGCAAAATGGAGCGAGCATTTTAAAATGGAGTTTCAGTTACAATATGGACAGGTGTAAGGAATGGCAAACAGTGAGCAGAAGTTACAATGTTGAAACCGTGCAAGTTTCAGTGATTTAAGCAGCAATTGGATTGAAAGTGAAACTCAATTAGCCAGTTATTGGAGTAACCGGCTTTATGAATGAATGTTGTTTCATTCATAAAATTTTGCAGATGAAGTTATACTAATAAAGTGATCAATTAAAAACAATTTCATTGATCAGTTCTACAGTCGCAACTTCTTGTTTGAGACTTTTCCTGTTAAAACACGAGATGAAATATTCAGGAGTTTCTTTAGCCTCTGCTTTTGCACTTGTAACACCGGAAAGGAATGGGCAGCATGCCAAGACTTCTGGAAAGGGAAAGGTTCGTTCATTGCCAAGTGAACAGCAACCGCTTGCCACCTACGGGCAGCACACTGGGGCGGGCAGGCGCCAGGCACAAGGCCAGTTGTAACACTGAGGATGCTCATCACAAACCGGGAGAAGGGAGCAGCGAGGCACAAGGCCCAGAGGGTGGAGTAGCAGGCAGTGTTGGGGGTGGGGTTACAGATCCAATAATGGGGGCATCACTGGGGGAGGGGGGCAGTAAAAAGACCACCCCCATCCCGTTCCATCACGCCTGGGCCCCCAGCCTGCCCTGACGCCTGCTTCCAACGCTCTCCAGTCACCACCGGCCACTGGTCTACATGGACAAGTGCATAGGGCAAAGGGCTGGGGGGGCACCAGGGCTCAGGGGGCACCAGGGCAGAAGGCCGAGGGGTGATCCAGGGCACAGGGCAGGGGGGGATCCAGGTCTCAGAGCTAGGGGGGCACCTGGGCAGAGGGGTTCCAAAGCACAGGGCTGGGGGGGCGCAGCGGGGCCGAGGGGAGATCCAGGGCACAGCGCTGGGTGGGGCAGCAGGGCAGAGGGCCGGGGAGGCACCAGGGCAGAAGGCCGGGGCGGGATTGAGGGCAGAGGGCCGGAGGGTTCCAAGGCACAGGGCCGGGGGATGCACCAGGGCCGGGGGGGATCGAGGGCAAAGGGCTGGAGGGTTCCAGGGCACAGGGCCAGGGGGGCGCAGCAGGGCCGGGGCAGCAGCAGGGCCGGAGGGTTCCGGGGCACAGGGCTGGGAGGGGGCGCAGCAGGGCCGGGGGGGGGCACCAGGACACAGGACCGGGGGGCTGCAGCAGGGCCGGGGGGCACCAGGGCCAGGGGAGATCGAGGGCAAAGGGCCGGAGGGTTCCAGGGCACAGGGCCAGGCGGGCGCAGCAGGGCCGGGGGGCACCAGGGCCAGGGGGGATCGAGGGCAAAGGGCCGGAGGGTTCCAGGGCACAGGGCCAGGCGGGCGCAGCAGGGCCGGGGGGCACCAGGGCCAGGGGGGATCAAGGGCAAAGGGCCGGAGGGTTCCAGGGCACAGGGCCAGGCGGGCGCAGCAGGGCCGGGGGGCACCAGGGCCAGGGGGGATCGAGGGCAAAGGGCCGGAGGGTTCCAGGGCACAGGGCCAGGGGGGTTCAGCACGGCCGGGGGGGATCAGGGGCACAGGGCTGGGGGGGCACAGCAGGGCCGGGGGGGCACCAGGGCCAGGGGGGATCGAGGGCAAAGGGCCGGAGGGTTCCAGGGCACAGGGCCAGGGGGGCGCTGCAGGGCCAGAGGGGCAGCAGGGCCGGAGGGTTCCAGGGCACAGGGCCAGGGGGGTGCAGCAGGGCCGGGGGCGCAGCAGGCTGGGGGGGCACCAGGGCACAGGGCCGGGGGGGGGGCACAGCAGGTCTGGGGGGGATCAAGGGCACAGGGCCAGGGAGGGCGCAGCAGGGCCAGGGGAGGGCACCAGGACACAGGGCTGGGGGGGGGGGGGCGCAGCAGGGCCGGGGGGCACCAGGGCCAGGGGGGATCGAGGGCAAAGGGCCGGAGGATTCCAGGGCACAGGGCCAGGGGGGCAGCAGGGCCAGAGGGTTCCAGGGCACAGGACTGGGGGGGGGGGCAGCAGGGACGGGGGGGGATCAAGGGCACAGGGCTGGGGGGGGCAGCAGGGCCTGGAGGCTCCAGGGCCAGGGGGGATCGAGGGCAAAGGGCCGGAGGGTTCCAGGGCACAGGGCCAGGCGGGCAGCAGGGCCAGAGGGTTCTAGGGCACAGGGCTGGGGGGGGCAGCAGGGCCTGGGGGCTCCAGGGCCAGGGGGGATCGAGGGCAAAGGGCCGGAGGGTTCCAGGGCACAGGGCCAGGGGGGCAGCAGGGCCAGAGGGTTCCAGGGCACAGGGCTGGGGGGGGGGCAGCAGGGACGGGGGGGGATCAAGGGCACAGGGCTGGGGGGGGCAGCAGGGCCTGGGGGCTCCAGGGCCAGGGGGGATCGAGGGCAAAGGGCCGGAGGGTTCCAGGGCACAGGGCCAGGCGGGCAGCAGGGCCAGAGGGTTCTAGGGCACAGGGCTGGGGGGGGCAGCAGGGCCTGGGGGCTCCAGGGCCAGGGGGGATCGAGGGCAAAGGGCCGGAGGGTTCCAGGGCACAGGGCCAGGGGGGCAGCAGGGCCAGAGGGTTCTAGGGCACAGGGCTGGGGGGGGCAGCAGGGCCGGGGGGGGATCAAGGGCACAGGGCTGGGGGGGGCAGCAGGGCCGGGGGGCTCCAGGGCCAGGGGGGATCGAGGCCAAAGGGCCGGAGGGTTCCAGGGCACAGGGCCAGGGGGGCGCAGCAGGGCCGGGGGCGCAGCAGGCTGGGGGGGCACCAGGGTACAGGGCCGGGGGGTGCAGAAGGGCCAGGGGGGCACCAGGTCATGGCACTGGAGGACTCTATGGCACTGGGGCGGGAAGCCCTAGGCCGGGGGCCCGAAAACACAGGGCCCCCAAGGGGAACCCGGGCACGGCCCCAGGGAAAGTTGTCCCCTCCATCCGGGTCTTTGTCCACCCGTGAGCCACTCTCATCCGGGTATTTCGGGTCGAAGCTAAAGCCCTGCCTGGAACGACTGCGCATGCGCAGCAGCAAACCGCGTTACCCTGCGCAGGCGCTCTGAGCAGGAAACGAGCCTGGCGCGGGAGGTGGGAGTGCTGCGCAGGCGCCGTGTGTGTGAGAGCTGTGCTCGAGAAGACCGCACGCGCACCACGCCAGAGTGCTGAGCAGGCGCACAAAAAGGAGGTCCTGCCCAGGCGCAGTGCGTGTGGGCGAGCGCGGCGTACGGACGCGTACTCACGCGCAGGGCTGCGCAGGCGCCTCTCAAGGAGGCGGGCGGGGGGGTACGTGCGCAGGCGCAGTGCGGCGCTGGGCGCTGGGCTCGGGTTTAAAGGGCCAGGAGCGGCCCGGCCTGCGCTGCCCCCGGCCGGGAAGATGGTGTGTGGCGGCGGCTTCGCCTGCTCCCGCAACGCGCTCTGCGCCCTCAACGTGGTCTATGTGGTGAGCGCGGGCCCGGGGCTCCGGCGGGGCCTCCCTCAGCTCGAGGGGGGGGGGCGGCCTGGGGGGAGGGGCCCCGCGCGGGGTCTGGGGAGCCAGCCGCGCCCCCCCTTTGGCGGGGGAGGGGCCGAGAGCCAGCCGCGCCCCCCCCTTTGTCGGGGGCGGGGGAGGAGCCGAGAGCCAGCCGCGCCCCCCCCTTTGTCGGGGGAGGGGCCGCCCCCTCTTTGTCGGGGGTGGGGGAGGGGAGGAGCCGAGAGGAGCCGCCCCCCCTTTGTCGGGGGTGCGGGGCGAGGTCCCTAAGGCAGGGGGTGCTGCAGGGGTGTTTGGCCTGTCTCTGCCCAGGCTATAAGCTCTCTGGGGCCCATGGAGGCTCTAATGTCTAGGGCAGCTGCCTTGGCATCTTCCCTAGCCCTGGGCTGCATGAGGAGAATTGGGACATGCCCCTCCTCCCAAACCAGCACGGGTTAGTGCCGAAGTCCACATGTCTCTGACCCCACACAGGCCGGGGCTGGACTTCGCTTCATCCTCCGCCTCGGGCAGTAAAAAGACCACCCCCATCCCGTTCCATCACGCCCGGGCCCACAGCCTGCCCTGACGCCTGCATCCAACGCTCTCCGGTCGCCGTCGGCCACTGGTCTACGTGGACAAGTTCGACGGCCGTAACACTGTAGTGTAGCGGCTTCCGCGGCGATGGAAGGGGTTTGGCTGTCGATGTTGTTAATCCACCCCTCAGAGAGATGCTAACGAGGTTGACGGAAGAATTTGTCCATCAACCTAGCCCTTAGAGAGGTGGCTAAATTGATCTAATTTTTTTAAGTGTGGGCCCAGCCTTATTAATCTGTGAGGGGTGTGATTCTTTAATCACCTACGCCCTGCCTAGTGCATAGAGCTGATTTTCCTTCCTGAACGGGAGTAAGCCCTACAGTATAAGCTCTCTATCCCCTCCAGGGGGGTTAGCAGCTTTAGCTATACTGGAATAGGTCAAGTGACAAAACTTTCTAGTGGCGTACCCAAGTGCCTCAAACATCCAAGAAGCAGCCCGTCTGCATTGCCGCCCAAACCAGCCGGGTTCACGAGCAGCCCATGGCTTTTCTATGGAATAAGCCGAAAACAAGGTACCCCACTCTAAAAGCTGCAGTCGTGCAGTCATTTTAGTTTAATGCTTCTAAGTGCCTTTATAATGCCGGCCTGTATGCACCTGGAGGGGCACGTCTATACGGAAACGGAGCAGCTGCGGTGCTCTAGCGTTGCCATGTAGATGCTGCCTGTACCCTTGGTCTAGGTCATCAACCTCTCTGAGAGGCGGCAGCTAGGTCAATGGAAGAGTTCGTCCATCGGCCTAGTGCTGTCGACACCGGGGCTTAGGTCGCTATAGCGACACGTCTCGGGGGGGGGGTGTGGATTTTTCACACCCCCGGGAGACACAGCTCTACCAATGTAAAAGCCTAGTGTGGACCAGGCGGAAGAATTATTCACTGGTGATTGTATCTGTGAGACAAGGAAGTGAAATGTCAATAGCTCTTTCCTAACATCTTGCTGTAATAGGCATCTTACGCTGATGAGAGCCAGTTTCAGAGCGCTGGCTCGGCGAAGCTTAGTTAGGCGCTTCAGTAATCTGACGTGTTCTGCTAGAGAGTGTTAACATAAATGCCCATTATTTCAGCGCCTATTTAGCAGCATCCTCTTGATTCTCTGGGATACTCTTCTAATCTGGTTAGCCAGAGGTTGCACCCATATAACTGACATGCGTCTTCTAGGGCTGTCAGAGCCTTTTCTTGGAAGTCTTCCATCAGCGGTAGCAGTACGGAGTGCGCTGGCTAAAAGAAACTGGCGTGGTTTAGCAGTGTCTGTAGCATGGATGACATCATGTTGACAGCACGGAC
Source organism: Eretmochelys imbricata (assembly GCF_965152235.1). NCBI lineage: Eukaryota > Metazoa > Chordata > Testudines > Cheloniidae > Eretmochelys > Eretmochelys imbricata. The sequence continues at coordinate 4,090,200 of NC_135591.1, forward strand.
TTTCCACCGTCATCTGTATTGGGGTAGTGACTGAGAGCCCCTGTCCTGGGCCAGGATCCCAGGATGCTGGACAGACCAGAAGATCCCACTCTAACTACGGGAGGAGGGTCTCTCAAATCAAGGCTTAGGGGGGCTCCCGGTGAGGCCCCAGAGCCTGGGCAGCTCAGGTCTGGAATAAGCGGGTTGGCCCAACGGTTGCTGTGAACTTGGTAACCAAGGGCTGGATCCACTTTGAGATGTTCAGTGTCGCAGCGCCAATCACAGGAATAACATGGCGATCCACAAAGCTTGAGTTAGGTGCCTAGGTTCCCTATGTAACGAATGGGGCAAGGGAGGGGAACTGCCTAAACTAGCCAGGAAGGGGTGTAGGTTAAGTCCTGCCTCTCTCTCAGGGACAGGTGCCCAAGTCTGGGCTGTGTAGTAGGAAGAGAGGCTGAGACATAAAGTCTTGTATTAGAGGCCTGGCATGAGGCAGGACCTGCTTATAGGCTCTCTTCCTACTGCAGGGAGGCACCAGTCCTGGCTCGTGATCCCCAGCCAGTGACCCTCTCCTGGAGTTGGACGGCGTAGGCACCTCAACTGTTGGGAGAATGAGTTAAACCCCTGCCTCACGCCACGCAATGGAGTGGTGAGAGGAGATGGTTGTGGCCATTTTAGGACCAGTGGTTAGAGCACTCACCTGGGATGTGGGAGACAGTGCCCCCTTCTGCCTGAGGGGGAGAAGATTTGAACAGGGATGTGTTCCCCCCCCCCCCCCCCCGAGTGCTCTGACCACTGAGCTAGGGGGTATTCTGATGTGGGGCTCCCTCAGTCTCTCCTGCTGCTCATCGTGTATAAACATGCAAGGGGTCACTGGGCAAGCAATTCCATAGGCTGGGGAACCTACGGTCCAGTCCCCCTGCTCCAATCCGCTTCAGTCGGCAAAGGGAGCCCCACATCAGACTATCCCACCACTCAGTGATTAGTGCTCTCCTGAGAGGAGGGAGACCCATGTTCAAAAGCTTGTCACCTCCTTTGGTAGAGAGAGGAATCGAACTGGGGTCTCCCACATCCCTGGTGAGTGTGCTAACCACTGGGCTAAAAGTGTTGATGTGGTCTATGCTGCTGCTTCCAGCCCGATTTCAAATGGGCCCTTGTCCTGTAGGGAGCCTCTGTACACGATTCCTGGACTGGGCCCTGCAGAGAAGATAGGCAGGCAAATACTGATCTTCTTCCAGCTGATGGATCTTCCTGGGGCTCAGAGGCAGAAACTTAGTCACCTAGGCCATGTCTGCTACAAGGACTTGAGTGCTGGGGGAGTTTAGGTGCCTACAGGGGTCGGTGGCCACCAGGTGTGGCTTTGCAGATTACAGTGGTGCTTAAATCTGGGACATAGTCACCTAAACCCCAGACTTGGGTGTCTTTGTGGACCAGGGCTCAATTATTTTTGCCTTAGGTCCTGTAGAGGTTTTGAGTCTTCAGAAGCATTTATTGCCCATAATGCCTCACCAGACTGGCTCAGAGCTGGCTTTTTAACAAAATGGCGGCAAGAATACTGACTCTAGTCGTGCTCTAAGCTTTTTTTCTGCCAGTCGCTGGGTTTGCCTGATGCATCAAGGCAGAGAGGCCGCTGTCCTCCCTGAGCAGCATGTAGGAACAGGCAGGGTTGAGCGGAAACGAATGCAGACAGAACGCGCTGTGAGAAGGGGGTTGGAAAATGGACAAGTAGTGGGAGGGCAGCCATGAATCAAGGTCCGCCAACAGAAATGGTTGGAGCCCTCCTGACGAGTGAGTGATCTAGCGTGCAAATCTGTGAGCTGCGGTCTCTGGATCTGCCTGGTTAAACTACACTGGGGCCCCAATTTTCTGGTGCCCTGCAGTCACGTAGTACATGGTGCTACCAGTCTGACCCTGTTGCACTTCACACCAGGGCTGAATGGGTGTAAATGACATGAGATGCTGGGCAATAGGGAATCCGGCCCCAGGTATCTATGGAAGTAGAAGGCATCTGTGCGACCATGGCTTGAATGGAAAGCCTGGCCGTGCAGCCAGGCTGGGGTAAGCCTAGTGAAAAGGACAGTTGGTTTAAAGCACTAAACACTAGTGCCTCTTCTACACGGTGAGAGCACTGGGAACTAGGACCGCAGCGGGGCAGGCTTTGAGCGCGGCTCAGTCTTTACATCCCATCCAGTCGAGAAGTGAGATTCGGAATAGCACTACCCCTACCTCTAGGGCGAGCTGTCGGGTGTCTGCTGGAGCCTGTGCTTCCAAAGCGAACTGCATAGGAACAGCAAGCTGAAAGGGAGCCATGTGTCAGGGGATGACTGTGTTGGAATAAGTCCTCGTGTCCCACAATCCAGGCCTGTAGCAGAGCTTGTCTTCAAGCCACTGTTGTGCGCCCACCCACAGACGTGAGAAATTTGTCATGTCCATTAGCTTGGTCTGAATGTAGGTAACCACAGTAGCTGGTCTGCTCCATGGGCCTGACTGATATAAAATAGACAGGAAGGGAGGTCAGAAACGAAACTGGGCTGAGAAGAGGGCCCAGCCCTTGTCTGATGGGAAATAAGGAGGTGGAATGCTGTAGGGAGAGAGTGAAACACGGCTGGCAGGAAGTGGACTCATCGCTGATGGAAGCTCACTGCAGTCAGTTACAGCAGGGGAAATCTGGCCTAATGTTTCCTTTGTCCCAGGCGACAGCTGTGCGGGATTCCTCCTGCAGAGGAGACCAGCACATCTCTTTTGAGCAGCCGAACGGCAAGCAGATCTGCATGTTGCTGTGCTAAAGGAGTGCAGGAGAGAAATCCCAGTGCTCCTGCATGCCCACTCCCCAGCCATCCGTATCCTCAATGGTGCCAGACACTAGCCCAGTTAGAGGGCATCTCATGCTCTTCTTTGCCAGGTGCCCCCTCACCTGCCCAGTGTGAAGACCTCTTCAGTGAGAGCGAGACTAGGAGCAATGTTCACCTGCAATGTTCTCTTGTTTTCCTGGCAACTCAGTGGTCACCAGCTGCATTAGTTTGTGCAGAAATCAGCAGGGTTTCACTGACTTAAAAACCCATCTGGTCTGTGCAAGAGCTGACATTACTGCAGAATCTCTGAAACACAAGATGTTTGGAGGTGCAAATGCCACCCTAACTCTGTTCTCTTTGCACCAACTCTCTGGAGGGGTGACTTCAAGCACTGTCACCCTGCCAGGTAGCTGTCCCCAGTGGCTGAGGCTCTCCGTGCTGGGAGAGGAGGTGCAGTAAGCTGCTACAGATCTTAGAGCTGCACGGTTCACGTCGTTCTAAAGTGCTTCACAAACTAGTCACCTAGGAGCAACTAATCACTGAAATGCGCCTGTGGTTGTTTTTGGGGGTGGGGATCTTAAAAGTGGGCAGTGAACAGACTGCTGGCAAAGAGACTGTTCCATTCAAGGTGATCAGGGAAAACCGAAACTCTAGGGGCTATTGAGCGTCTGTAGAGAGTACGTGAGACTTGTCTGAAAGTCCCATGCACAATCTCAGAAGATCAGCCAGGCCAGGATTCAAACCTCTGGTTCTAGGCAACCTAATCGTTCACAACCCAGAACGCAGAGAAAGTGGGTGAAATCCTGGTTCTGTTTAAGTCAAGGGGGTCTTGCCACCAACTGCACTGGGGCCAGAATATCGCCTGGTATTTCTGGTGCTCATCACTGTAATATCTGTGGGTATGTCTGTACTGCAGTAAATCATGGCACAGCTGCAGCTGACTCAGGCTTGCAGGGGCTATAAAGTTGCAGGGTAGATGTTTGGGCTCAGGCTGGAGCTTGGTCGCTGAGACACCATGAGGGGTAATGTGATGGAGGAGAAGTTTCAAGAGAAGCAGCCTGTGTTAATGTCTATATATTTTATTGCTGACCTGGTCATATTAATGTGCACAAGCTAAACAGCTGCTTAGTTAACAGCATTGCTCTGTCTTGTTGCCATTTGACTGATCTGGAAGATGCAAATGCACAAAGGTGCCTCTTTAACTGGATTTGGTAAGCCAGCGCGAGCCTCTCTGGAGGTGCTCTTAATTCAGTTCGATTGGCCTATTCTGATGTAGCTCAAGTCAGTAAGGAATCAAACACTGCAAAGCCAACATAAGCCCTTCAAACTGGGGGTTTTTTTGAATGCCTGCAGAAGGGTTTGCACTAATTTAAGAAACCAATTTAGTTTAAATGGATGCTTGTTTGTGTATAAACGTGGCCAAAAGATGGCAAGAGCTAGCCAGTTCCTCCCCCAGTTGGAACCCATTTTATGAGCTCAAATGGTGAGTGGATCTTTCTGGGACGTATCGGTCTAGGAGATGAAAAGGGGCATTGACCACACTCTTACAGGAAGTCAAAGTAGTCAAGGTTAACTTTAATGTTGTGATAAAAGCATCCATGCTATCTAATGTGGTTTTGGCTCTGAAGTGTGGGGAATAATGAGCCACTCAGTCACAAGCCAACTGATGAAAAGGTGGCAAGCTCAAAACCAATACACCACACGCATGTAGTTAGACAATGGAAATTGAGGCCACAAATGTAGCAAGTTTCAAAAGGGACTGGATCCTTCTGTGGATAACAAGAATCTCTGGAGTTATAATTAATGCTAACAATTTAGAAGGGATATTAACCCTCATGCTGCAGGCTCTAGTAGAGATCAGAATGAGATGTAGATGGCAGGAAATAGATTATCCCTCATTTACCTATTATGGGTTTCTTGCACTTTCCTCTAAAAGGTGCTGGCTGCTGTCAGACAGGAAACTGGACGGATGGACAGTGAGTCCAATCCAGTCTGGCAGTCGCTAGGCTCCCAAAGTAGAGATCCTAGATTACAGAGGTACAGAAGTGCAATAGGGAGCATGTAAAATGTGCAGAGATGCCCCCACCCCCAAAGATCCAAAACTGGAGCTGGCGTCCATTCTTCCAACATCTGATCTCTTGAAATGGGTGATTAAGAAGCCAACTAATTGCAGGCGTGCGTGGGTGGACTGTGAGCTTGGATCTTCGCATGAAAGGAATGGGGGAGGGCCCGCTAGCTGGGGTGGGGGCGAAGGGCTGGAATAAACAATGGTTAATGGAAGGGAAACCAGCAGGGGTTGGACAAGAAGCTGAAAATAAAAACCAGAAAAGATAGGTTTCAGAGTAACAGCCGTGTTAGTCTGTATTCGCAAAAAGAAAAGGAGTACTTGTGGCACCTTAGAGACTAACCAGTTTATTTGAGCATAAGCTTTTGTGAGCTACAGTATCACTTCATCAGATGCATACTGTGGAAAATACAGAAGACGTTTTTATACACACAAACCATGAAAAAATGGGTGATTATCACTACAAAAGGTTTTCTCTCCCCCCACCCCACTCTCCTGCTGGTAATAGCTTATGTAAAGTGATCACTCTCCTTACAGTGTGTATGATGATCAAGGTGGGCCATTTCCAGCACAAATCCAGGGTTTAACAAGAACGTCGGGGGTGGGGGGGGGGAGGGAAGGAAAAAACAAGGGGAAATAGGTTATCTTGTATAATGACTTAGCCACTCCCAGTCTCTATTCAAGCCTAAGTTAATTGTATCCAATTTGCAAATGAATGTCTATTCAACAGTCTCTCACTGGAGTCTGGTTTTGAAGTTTTTTTGTTGTAATATCGCAACTTTCATGTCTGTAATCGCGTGACCAGAGAGATTGAAGTGTTCTCCGACTGGTTTATGAATGTTACAATTCGTGACATCTGATTTGTGTCCATTTATTCTTTTATGTAGAGACTGTCCAGTTTGACCAATGTACATGGCAGAGGGGCATTGCTGGCACATGATGGCATATATCACATTGGTGGATGTGCAGGTGAACGAGCCCCTGATAGTGTGGCTGATGTTATTAGGCCCTGTGATGGTGCCCCTCAATAGATATGTGGGCACAGTTGGCAACGGGCTTTGTTGCAAGGATAGGTTCCTGGGTTAGTGGTTCTGTTGTGTGGTATGTGGTTGCTGGTGAGTATTCACTTCAGGTTGGGGGGCTGTCTGTAGGCAGGGACTGGCCTATCTCCCAAGATTTGTGAGAGTTTTGGGTCATCCTTCAGGATAGGTTGTAGATCCTTGATAATGTGTTGGAGGGGTTTTAGTTGGGGGCTGAAGGTGACGGCTAGTGGCATTATTTTCTTTGTTAGGCCTGTCCTGAATAAGTCACAAAACAAGGCCCCAGTCCAGCTGATGCTTAGGCACGCACTTCCCTTTCCCTGCATGAGGGTCCTGTTGCAATCAGCAGGGCTACTCAGGTGAGTAAAGCTAGGCAGCAGGCAAAGTTCACTGTCACTTAAATGCTGGGCTAGAGGTAGGCAAGGTTTAGTGGATAAGTTTTACGCCCAGACCAGGAAGGGGACAGTACTGTTTACAAAACCAAATAGCAGGTCTCAAAGCGCTCTACAAAGGTAAGTATCATTAGCACCATTTTACAGATGGTGAAGCTGAGGCCCAGGGAGGCAGAAGATGTCACTCAGCTGGGAACAGAACCCAGGTCTCTGCAGTCCACTTGCCTGCCCTCCCTCCCAGTAACATGACAAGCCCCCAGCGCTCCCCCTTTGCAGCCTATCTGTTTGTTTAGACTGTCAGTTCTTTGGGGGATGGGATCTTATCGAAGCCCCTACTGTGCTATGCAGGAGCTGAGAGGTGCCTCTGCCAGGATGCGGAGGTCATTGGAGGGGCGTGGAACTGGTGTGCTGGCTGGCGTGGGGGAAAGGGCCCCCCACATCCCAGGCTGACCTTCTCCTCTTGTTTTCCAGCTGGTTGGGTTGCTGCTGATAGGCGTGGCTGCCTGGGGGAAAAGCTTTGGCATTGTCTCCAGCATCCACATCATCGGTGGAGTCATCGCCGTGGGTTTCTTCCTGCTGCTCATTGCCATCGTGGGCCTCATCGGGGCTATCAACCACCACCAAGTCATGCTCTTCTTTGTATCCTTCTGTGCCCGGCCTGGGAGGCCGGGGCCATGCCACGCTCCTCACAACCCTGCCCCGTGACCCTCGTGCCGCTAATAATCTCCTGGTTCTCTGTGGCACAAGAAGCACCGCTGTCTGGAGCGAGAACGTGGCCTTGAGTAACCTCAGGGCCCGGCTACATCTGCTGACGAAACTCCTGTTGTTGCTGTCGCTGTGCAGCTCCATGAGGGGGAACCCCGCTGTTGTCAGGCCCCCTCTGAGCTGGGTTAAGGGTGGTTCAAACTCTCTAGCCAGTCTGGTGGTAGTAATGATTGGGAATCCAGCCCGAGAGGCTGAAATCTAGAAGTTGGGTCCTTAGAACCCTGCTAGATGGTCTCGCTTGCTACCGCAAAGCAGCAGCCTCTGCTGGGAATGCCAGACATTCCCTTCAGGCAGTGTGCCTGGCTTTAGGGTGAGGATCTCTGGCCCCCACTATGCTGCAGCTCAGACTAGCATGATCGCCATGATCTGTTCTGGCTCTGACATCTATGAAGGGGTGGCGTGGCCTTCCTTTGGAATTCCCCTCCGCCCCCAGCTCAGGTCGAGGCACGTGGTACTACATGAATGCTGCGACCGTTCTCTCCAAAGGTGGGGAGGTGGCTTGGCGGGAGAAGTAGCTAAGAGCAAGTGGGTGAAACAGGTGGGGGTGTCTGGACTGGACTGGAGGAGGAAGTGAATGTGCCGTGAGAATCTGAACGAGACTGGCTGTGGGTAAACTCGGGCTGGGGCTGTTTGAACACTCACTAGGTAAAGCACTTGAGTTTGCGTGGCAGGGACAGCCCTGTGGACAGCCAAGGGCGGAGCGTCAGGGGACAGAGTCTCCTTGCTCTCCCACTCGGGGGCGTGGGGCGGCCTGTGGGCGCTCACAGAGGGAGCAGCACTGGGGTGTCTATCTGTCTTGCCATGCCCCCTAAGAAAAAGGAGGCTGGTGTCCCAGAGCAAGCCACTCCTCCGATGTGCATCTCTGCAGGCCGGTCTGCCAGAGCAGAGACCCCGTTTGGCCCTGCCAGCTGCTGTGGGCAAAGAGCTTCATGGCGGAAGGAATGGCAGCTGAGAGAGGATCTAATTCGCTGTCCACAGTAGCGGGATTTCCATGGACTTGTTCTAACGTACCGGGGGGTGGGAGAAGGAAAGCCGTGTCTGGTGGACCCTTGGGAGTTACAGTTCTAGCCCCTCTTCCAGATTCTCCTTTTTATCTATAAATAAAACCCATAGCACATCTCTCTTCTCCCCCCGCCCCCTCTGGCAGCCAGGCTGACGTTCTGCTCCCCTCACGCGGGGGTGGGGTTTTTCATCTCCGTTTGGCTATCATGAAGCTGGCAGATGTAGCTGCTGCACTCTGAATATGCTCTTCCTCGGCGGAGCCTGTCACATCACTGGGGCACTTCAGCAGCGGGTGCTGGTTGCTAGGGGCTGCCGCAGGCTCTGCACCAGGCAGGCGCTTGCCAGAAGGGACCTGGGGACCCGTCTTGGCCTGGACTGGGGCAGAACCTGTACCTACCTAGACCAAGGCCAGGCGTGGCTGATATTTCAGTGAAGGGGAAGTGATGCGAAGAGGAAACCGCAGTTCCACTTGAAACCTCAACTTTTGAGAAACGGCGCTAATATTCAGCTGAGCTGGCTGGGGATTGTAGCAGATTTGGAGACCTCAGCAAGGGGGAGGGGACCTCCACCAGCCTCTGTGAAGGCCAAAATCTTGTTAAACAAGGTGGGGTGGGGGGACCAATGCTCCCTAGGCACCAGAGGGCAAAGGCTAGGTCTCAGTGGGGATCGTTCCAATCTTGGGGTGGGCAATACCCCTGACTTTAGGGGAGCCACAGTAGGAGGAAGGTAGGAAAAGCTGAATTCAGAGGTCATTAACTCTCCCCTGGCCAGCAGGGAAAGGCTGAGGCCGCACAGGAGTTCAAGTCCCTTAGGCCAGGTTCTGCACAAGCTGCTCTTGGCCGCAATCCAATGTCGGGTAGGCAGGGGCCTTTCTTTGGGTCCTATTCTCGGTGCAGTTATACTGGTGGAAAAGGGCTTTGCTGGAACAGCTTATTTCCCTCGGCCAACAGGTGTAAGCAGTGGGGCCCCTAGGAGCATTTGCCAGCATGGCTAGACCGCAAGCCTGGGAAGGGGAGACTAGGCCTTAGGGTGGAAGCCCTGGGGGGCTTTGTCCTGCTTGCACCCTGCCTAGCACAACCAGAGATCAGTCTCATCCTGCAGCTGCCTTGCGGGGGGCGGGCAGGTTTCAGCACAGGCCTCGGAGCACCGACCTGGCCAAACCCAAGTGGCTCAGTGTGGGTCCCACTGCCATTCACTCCGGTTTGGAGGAGGTGGGGCCCTGAGCTTGGGGTGGGGTGGGGGATCAGGCTGTTGGAGGAGAGGGAAAGAGGAGAGTCTGGGAGGTGGAAAAATCTTTCCCCTGCGAGACACACACTTTAATTGGTGGCTCTGCTGGCCCCAGGCCCGGCCCAGGAAAGCAGTGTGAACAAACTCTGTGCAGCACCAGCAAGCTGAGGCTGCTGGTTTTGTGTCTGTTGCCTTCTCTGACTCAGCTGTATACTGGGCTCTGCATTTACATGTACGTGGGTGGTGGGTGGGGCGAGGCGGTTGCCTGTGGATAATAATCTGTGTTTAAAGGGCCCTAATTAGCCTTTGATGGTCACCCCTCAGGAAGGGAAGGGTAAGCTGCCAGCTCGGCTGCTCTGGGGGGGCTAGAGGAAGATGGGCCCTTTTCTCCTCGCAAAGCACCTGCGACGGCGGGGTCCTTGCATGGAAAAAGAGACCTTTGCTCCAGGAACTACCCACCCTGTCCCCTGAACAGGGTGTTAGAGCAGGACCCTGCCACTGCGGACTCCTGGGTTCCACTCCAGCTGTGCCCTGGCCTGGTGTAAGATCAGAGCTAGGTTTTCTGATTACACAAGTCGCTTCACTTTCCTCTGTCTCAGGTTCCCTACCTGTACCATGGAGCTGGCACAGTCCCCACACCAGGGCTTGTCTGCAGGGGAGACCCGCCCGACAGGCCTGCTCTGGAATAAGCCATCCTGTGGATGCAATTCCAGCATAAAAATCTACAGTGGAATAGTATCAAGAGAGGGGCGTTGCTCCAGATTCGCCGTTCTGCTCGGCAGGCTCCCATGGAGACAAAGCCGAGCGCCGTCTCTTTGTAAAGCTGCAGCCTCCTTTCCCCAGTGTTCCCCTCTGTACGTTTAAACAGCCCTAAACTGACCCTCTCACTGTCTAGCTAACCCCCTTCTGTGCCACCCTCCAGTCTGAAGTTCAGACGTTTGCTGGGGGAAGCACCCAGCATGCTTGGGGAGTTGGCAGCATAAGCACCGGTTGCACAGATAGGAGGTGTCCTCTTGGGGGAGCCACACAACTCCCTTGGAAATAACCGTGAGCTATGGAGAGAGGGCGCTAGAGTGTGACAGAGGTTTGTTCTTCTGCAGGGGATTTTGCAGCTGGCAAAGGAAGCTGCCCGGGCAGATGCTGTTGCTGTCACTGTCCTGTTCCACCCCAGAGGCTGGGTAAGGGGGCAGGAGGCTGGGAGGAGATGGTAGCGTCTGTCCCCCGCCATGTTTCCTTAACACTGACTCTTCCTCAGTACATGGTCATTCTGGGGCTCGTCTTTCTCTTCCAGTTGGGAGTCTCCTGTTCGTGTCTGGCCCTTAACACAAGCAGAGAGGTGAGTCAGCCTCCCTGCCCTACCCTTGGCCACAGCGGCTTCAGCGAGATGCGCTGGAGAGTCCGTACATCCGTCTTCGCAGGGAAACAGGAAGGGGCCCTGGCAGCTGCCCTGTGGCTTCCAACTAATGGGTTTAAAGGTGTTTGGTGACTGGCAGGCTGCAGATTGTCCCAGCTAGTGAGAGTTGAAACCCTCTTCCTACGAAGCTCTGGGCCTGGTAGATGTCTCACCAGCCCATCAGTGCAGTGAGGTGGATCCTCTGGGCGCTGTAACTAGCCAAACCAGGCAGTTGTCTCCCCTGGAATCAGGGCCTGCAGGCCAGCCAGACCTGCGTGAGATCCCACGCTCTGCCCCGAAGAGCGTAGCCCAAGGGCTTGTCTTTACTGCAGATTTGACCCGGGGGCACCCCTTGGGTTGTATCTCACGTGGAGTCCCATTTGCACACCCCAACCCCTGACGCAGGGGTGGTGGTGCTTTAACTCAAGTTGGTGGCCTGTCATGGAGAGGTTACAGGTTGCCTAAATATACTATGTCACCTGCTCACCCCAGCATGTGCAGTGCAGACATTGGCTAGCTCTACTGGAGGGCGGATAGTCCTCAACCCCTTCCCACAGTGCCGCTCGGGTGGCTGGCAAAGACAGCCGTGTTTGCCCACAATTCACTGGAGCGCTTGGCTCAGGCTGTGCCCCCAGCGGTCTTAGGGCCAGGCCCCACCCAGTCTGGACGTACGGAGCAGGCTGGCAGCGGGGCCAAGGAGAACTCGGGTTGACTCGGAAGAGGACAGACCAGAAAGGGGGTGGGGAGAGGAGACTGTGCAAGAGACACACTCTACATGCAGCGAGGATGGGGCTTGTTGGGGGGGCTGGTTTAACTCTGTTCCTCGGGGAATTGCTGGGACTCTTACCCCGGAGCAGAGGTGGGTCAGCGCTGAGTTCTTGGGGACTGCCCACGTTCACTCTGGATTTTAAAACCATCCCATGCTCGCTCTGCCCCTTGTCCCACTCCTCCATTCCTGCCGAGCTGCGTTGATCGTAGTAACATCAGAAGAGCTGCGTCAGCAGCGCTTCACAAAACACCCATTTCACGCTGGTCTTACAGCTTGTTTCCTCTGCAACACGCTACCCCCACCCCCTCTTCCAGAGGGCACCCTCAGCCTCTTGCCGCTGTGCCACGGGACACCGGGAGCTGGCATCTCATCATGGAAACAGCCCGAAGCCAGCTGTCAATGCTGGGATGGGGCGGGAGCAGTAAGGGCCTGTTGGATTATTTTAGATGGATTATATACCCTACAGGTGTTACCATAACCCGCTCTCTGTCCACCATTAACCAGTGTTAAACAAGGTCCAGGGCTGGCGAGCAGAGACCTCCGCCTGCTTCGTACCATGGCAAAACACCATTAAAAATCTTCTTAACCTTTCATTAAAAATGAGAAGGCAGAACAGCTCCAACCTCTGAACAATAAAGTATTCACTACAGCTCTCCTGCTGGCCCCAACCCTTGGTCCCTTTCCCTTTAGCTGGTGAGAGTTTTTAAGAAGGAAAAACCCCTTTAGGTTCCAGGCTCTTAGATCAGTGTGTCTCAATGACCGGTCCAGGGACTGGGGCCAGTCCCTGAGCTCTCCCTGGCAGTTGAGGAAGGCAGCAAGCCAGTTCCCGCTATTAAAAAAGGTGAGGAACGCTGTCTAGATGGTATCAACGCTAGTAAGAACTGTCCTGTGGGGAAGAGAGGAGTTAGCTGAGCTGCGTGGAGCTGCTGCAGCTGTTAGAGTCCGAGCCTGTTTCATCCCAGCTGGGATGTGGGATGGAGCTGGTGAAGGCGGCGATGTCCTCTGCATCCCCCAGGCCTGGCTGGGACCTCTCTCGGGATCAGGCTGAGGGAGGGCTGAGATCCCAGGAGCTGGTGGGGGTGGCAGCTGTGATGGTGATCCTTGCTGATTTTTCTCCCTAATCTCTTTCTTTATAGCTTCCCCCCCCCCCCCCCGGGAGCAGTGGGTGGGGCGCAATGGCCTGTCCCCTCCTTGCTTTGTCCATCAATCAGCCCGACTTTCCAACATATTGATTTTTGGTTCCCTGATGTCTGGTTCCAGGCCTGATCGCAGCCCAGCCCTCGAGTTAGAGCAATGGGTCTTCTTGGGGGCTGTGGGGAGGCAGGGGGGCTCCTTCCCCCACCTCTGTCTGCCAGGTGGGCCAGCTCCCCTCCTAGGGCTCCCTCTTCTCATGCTTCTCCCCCACTATCCATGTAAAGCTGGTCCCCCCCGCCCCTATCCACCGAAGGAGGGGCAAGGGGGAAAACCTCTGGCTGCGGGGAACAGCGTCCTTTAGTGGCTAGTCAAGTTGCTGCGGTGGGTGCAGCTGTGGCCGCCAGGGCCCTGGCCCAGAGGGTGTTTGCTGGCTGTGCTGTTCGTGGGGTAACCCCAGGGGCTCTGCCCACAGGAGAGTCTCTTCCGCGCCACCTGGGACATGCTGAGCAACAAGACCCGCAACGAGATCGAGGTGAATCTGAACTGCTGCGGGCTGCTAAACAACACCAACGACCCAGTCGCCATCAAGACGTTCCAGATGGACTACAACCACTGCACAGCCGTGAGTCCCAGGGCGGGGCAGCACCTTACCCCAGCGCTTCTGCCTCTGGCCTTTCCCGGCTCTCCCAGGCTGCCGGTCGCTCACCCCCAGGGGAAACCTGCTGGGAGATCTCGGGCCTGGTTCTCAGGGGCGGCTGTTGAGACATTCGGGTTCCAGGGCAGTAACTCTGACTCCTCCCAGCTGTACTAAATTCAGGGAGAAGCCCCTGCTGGGCACAAGTCTGTACGGCTGGGGCCGGCGGAGGATCAGGCATGTCTGTCAGGGGAGGGAATCCCATGCACGCCCGGCCCCCTTGCCTGTGCCATGCCCTCCTGGCTGGGGTTGTGGTGTGCTAAGGGGGGATGGTTCTGCTCCCCTGTAGCCACGCTGCTCTGACAGTGAGGGGAGCGTCACTGTGGGACTTTATCATCCTCTCCAGATGTGTAAGGACAATACGACCAAGGGCCACGTGCCCAGCTGTCCCAAGTGTGGGGAGACGATGCTGAAGCATTCGGATGAGGCCCTGAAAATCCTCGGGGGAGTCGGACTCTTCTTCAGCTTCACGGAGGTAAGTCCTCCAGCCGGGGGTGGGGTTGGGGGGGACCCCAGGTAACCTCTCAGCAAAGTGCTTACACAGTGGTCCTTAGCAGCTCCTTGGGACTCAACGGGGGTGACCAGCACCACCAGTGGGAGCTGCAGCCTGTGACACAGGGAGCCCCCAGCGTGCCTAATCCCCCCCCTTCTCTCTCTGTTCTCCTAGATCCTCGGAGTATTGCTAGCCATGCGCTACAGAAACCAGAAAGACCCCAGAGCAAATCCCAGTGCCTTCTTATAGACCGTCCACCCCCCACCCCTTCCCTTCCCCAGCTGCTAGTACATTAGCCCTGAGAATCCATCTCCCTCCACTGCTTGGAAGGAAAGCGACGCCTGCATCTGCCCCCCTGTCCGCGCCCGGGCCATTGTTGTGTGACCAAAGCGCTGAGCGGATGAAACGGCAGCTGCGCGGCTCCATCCTTGATATGAAGCCTTTGGCAAATGGCAAATGGCTGGTGGGGGTGGCGTTCAGTGCGAGACCGTTCTCGTGCAGCGAGAGCCCGGGCTCAGCCGTGCCAGAGCCAGCCAGGAGCACTGGGCACAGCTAGAAATGTGAAGCTGCTAACCTGTAGTTAGTACCCTGCTCTGACCAGTTCCCCGGCTATTCCTGGCACGTAGCCAATTGCGGAGAGGCACGTTGCCCTGCTGAGACCGGCCATGCCAGCCTGGCCAGGAGCAAACTCCAGGGCTATATTTACCTGGTGGAAACTAACCTGGCCACAGCTGCGCTGACCCGACGAGGAGAGGGAGGGACTTGCACAGCTTAGAGACCCCGGAGCCAGAGCCAAAAGCCAGGGCCCCGTAATCTCGGAAGTTAGTTACGTTCCTTTAAGGGCTGGGGCAGGGGGCTTTGTCTCAGATTTGTATTAATCCAAAAGGAGAATGTACAGCCTCTCACGGCGCTAAATACCCTGAAGAGGTTCATGTGAAAGGGGGTGCGGGGGGGGGGGACGGGGATGGGAGGACTCTAACAGGTACCAGGGGGCTGGTGCGTAGCAGGAAATTTTGGCATTTTTATCCTTAGAATAAGCAGAATCTTAAGAGCCAGGGTATAGCCTTTCAGCAGGCGGCATCTGCTCTTGCTCCACCCAAGGGCTTTGCAGGGACATTTCTGAGCCTTGGACCAGCTCCTCAGCCCCCCTGCAAAAGCATCTTCCAAAGCCTCTGACCGCCAGGGCCATCGCACACCCCCTCTTCCCCAGCTGTCCAACCCTAACCTCCCCAGGGGCAGCAGAGACCAGCCACCTTCCCGGAACGGCAAGAGCCTCAGCCGAGATGGGGTCCCATCCTCCTCTGCCACAGTCAGCTAGAGCGTGCTTCTGTGCTGCCATAAAGGGACCGGCCTGCTGCAGAGGGGCCACCCCCCGCCTGGATTCCTTGCCCAAGGTGATCTCTGCAGGGCCGGCGAGGATCCCCCTCTTTGCCAGCCCCCGGTTTTTGCTGCACCCCCCCCCGGTCTTTGGTTTTTGCTGCACCCCCCCACCTGAGATCTTAGCCCAACAGCTAGACACAGCTTGACTGATGCCTTACTTAGAGCTGGGTGCTACACCTCCCCGTAGCAGGTGAGTTTGGCTTGAGAGACTGACTGGGAGGGCTGGGCTGGTCTGGTCCCACTACACTCCCAGATCCACCTGCTGTCTCCAAGGGGCAGCATCTACCCCTCCCTCTGGGTCGGACAGGGGTTGCATGTGCTGTTCAGGGACGGGGACACCTTCACCCCCCAGTTCGCACGGAGTGTCTCTACCAGCTGCCCTAGCTGCCAGCTCCGATGGGACAGAACAGCCCCCACTGCAGGCCGTAGCTCTCTGGGACAGACCAAGGCCCCTGGCCCCAAAGCCCTGGCACGCTGGGCGAGGCCCTGGCCTCCTCGAGCTGGAAAAGGCGGAACCCAGCTCCCTGGCACGACAGCGTTGGCCCAGCCACTGCTTGGCTGGACTCAGGCTGCCTGTAGTGTGGGGCTGGAGCCTCACCAAAAGCTGCCGGCTGCTCCCACTCCCCTTGCAGGCCGTCGAGGGTCCAGGCAGAGCTGGATAAACCCCCTCAGGAGAAGCACCATCCTGAACCAACACTGGATCATTTTAATTCTTCCTGCCCTGCCTCTGTGAGTCCCCTCACCCTTGTGACTAGTGTGGTTAGAGCCCACAGGGGCTGCATGCTATTTATTTATAAGTCTAGCTGGAAACTCTAGGTATGTTGTAGTAGAAGGTGTTTTCCCACAGTGTGACTGAGCCCTCCCTGCACCAGGCTTGGGGCAAGGAGACTGGGGCCTTCTGCAGAACCAGCAAAAGCACCTGATTCTCCATCCACGCTTCATTAAATGGCCGTCTGCCCTTCAGCCTCTGGGCTATGCCCACCGGAGACAGCAGCGGGCAGCAGCAGAATGCTGCTGGCTCCTTTGTCAATTAACCCCTGGAGGGAACTCAATGAGCACACCCACACCTCAGTGTTAAATTAGCCGTTAGCCGGCCCCTGGGCGCAGCCCAACGCAGCGGGGAGACCAGGGCGCTGAAGGAGTCAATTTCCTCTCTGGCACCCGCTTGGATTATTTGCCAGCTGAGCCAGCCTGGAGCTCAAGGCTTCAGCTGATGACAACAGCACGTCCCCCACTCCCTGGGGAAGTCACCAGCCCCCAGTCCTGCGTGTCTCCCGCTGTGCGATGCCTGCCCCAGCTGGTATGTAAACAGAGCCACAGGGCAAGGTCCCGCACCCAGGCCCTCGGGGGCACTGGGGACTCCTGTGTGACTCAGCCCTGGGCAGTGGTACTAGAGGTTTCAGTGTTTTAGCTGGGCTCGCTGGTTCAGAGGGTGCTTTCCCAGCAGCGCTCGTGGGTGCAGGTTTCCCTGGAGGTTGGGCAGAACTTGGCTGGGGCGCTAGTGAAGCAGAAGCTGCTCCCAGAGACTTGTGTTTAAAGAGAAGGGCAGCAGGACGTCAGCCTCTCCCCCCGTCTGCTCGGCCGGGGGATCCGTGCTGGACCCGTGTATCAGTGTCCCTCGGAGTGGCTGGAACCTGCACAGCTCCTTCACTGTTGTGTGTATCTGTTACTTTATCGATCAAATAAACACCTTTCAGTGACCCTCCGGCTCCACGGTATCACTGGGGGAAGGACATGCCTCCTCCCCCCTTGGAGTAAAGGTGCAGTGCCCCCCCAGAGGCAGCAGTGAGAACTCCAGCTGGCAGAAAGCAGGAACATGAGCATGACCCCTCCCTTTGGGGGGGGGAATGCCAGGTGAGAACATGTACACAGCTCTCAGAGTCCTGTCTCTGACCACAGCCACCCCGCTGCAGCCTGGATGGGAGCAGGGGGCATGGTTCTGTCCACTGCTGCAGAGGAAGGGGTGCCCGCTTCCTGGGGTTGACAGCCCACCCCGGATGTCAGACCCAAGGGTGAACAAGCCAATCAAGAGCAATGAGGGGCAATGCCCAGCTGCCTCCACTCCAGCGACCCCTTAACTTTGCCCTGTAACCTGCCACAATCACTGGTCCAGCAGCGAGCAGAGGAAGGGGACCTCTGATCCCCACATGATGAGGGGGTGCGGTCCCAGCTTTTCAGCCGCACCATTCAAACCCAAGACACGTTCAGGCAAGCCAAGGGACAAAGCAGGCTGGGCTGGGGCTGGACGCGAGGGCAGCCAGGTGTGTCCGGGCGCTGCCCTCCCAGCCCCCTGCCTTCCCTTTATTGGGCTCTGGCCATTTTTAGAGCCGATAAAAGAAAAAAGTTAAGTGTCCAAGAACAATCATTATAAATATAAACTTGTCGATCCCCTTCCCCCCCGGGATTCCCCAATCCACCCTCAAGGAAGCAACTCCCACATGTGCACCAAGAATCCGGCAGTTTGCCCTGGCCACCGCCTGGTAGTAGAAAAACCGCGCGCAAATATTTCTTGTAAAAAAAAAAATCAACCCACCTGCCCCAAGCGTGGGGAGCGGGAGGGGTCCGTCACGCTGCTCTCAGCCCCTCGCGCGGGGAGGAGGGGGCTGAGACCAGCGGCAGGAGGCTGGAATGTGATAAGGCAGCAACAGTTATCTTGTAAACGGTTACAAAAGGCGACTCAAAAGTGTCCGTGAGAACTCGGGGTGAGGCCCCGCCGGGCCCCTTCTTAACACAAACTGACCTTAACCAGAGCTAGGCCTGCCCAGGACCACGCGCCTGGGGAGGGGGGAGACGCCACCGGAATCCCAGCGTCCCCCGGGGGGAGACGTCTCGCTGCCTGCTCGAGTCCGTCTCCGTGTGCATGCCGGTGGCGGCTCCCCCCCCCGGGGGCGTGGGGCGGGTGCAGAACAGGCGCTCTCCCAAGTCCTCCGTTGGGTCCCCGTGCGGGGACGGGGTGGGGGTGGGGGGCGCTGGGGCGTTACCCCTCCACCAGGCTCTTGTCCTGGAGGTAAAGGTGATGCAGTGCGTTGAAGGCCGAGATCCGCTGGTAGGGGTTAAAGGTCAGCATCTCCTACGGAGGAGAGGAGAGAGGGTTAAATGGGACGGACCCCACCCTACCCCCACAGAGAGGGACTTCAGGTCTGAGGCTCCCCTCCAGTGGATCAGCTGGGGGCCACCTGAGCCAACTGGGTGTTCAAAGAGTAAGGATCAATTAACAGGCCCCTGTGTCCTGTCTCATCTGTCGATACCCCCCTCCCCAACCCGCAGCCCCTTGCTCTCCCAGCCCTGGGCTCCCCACCCTCCAGCTCTGCCGATGCCCCTGGGCATGTCATTGCCAGAGCCCCCTGACCTACCAAGAGAAGCTGTGCCCCCAGCTTCTCCATCTCTGGCACAAACATCTCCACGGGCTGCGGGGAGCGTGCCGTGAAGGCGCAGTGCGGCAGGGCCACGTCCAGGGGCCAGTCGTCCTCTGCCGGGAGCCCGATCATGCTGCGGGGGGAGAGGAGAGAAGAGAACGACTGGGACGGGGCAGCAGGGAGGGGGTGGGACATGGGCACTGCCAGCCCAGAGCAGAGGTCCACGCAGCCCACTGTCCCATCCAACCAAGGGCAGGAGGAAGGAGAGAGGAACCCTGCCCGGGATGCGAGGGAACAACCTGCCCTACTAACTCCAGCCAGCGTTTTCCCTCTGCCCTGAGGCTAAAGGACTCTGATCCCTTGTTTAAAAACTAGGTATTTTTCTCTCTCTGGCTCTCTCATTGTCCATGGGGCGGGATCGGATTCTCTTCTGAAGCCTGCCGAGCTCTCGGCCTCGTGAGCCCTTGTGGCAGTGAGTTCCACAGGCTAAGGCTGCATGGGATTCCAAGGATACCACCTTTCCGTTTCCTTGACAAGCCCTTTGTGAGCCGAGCCCAGGCTCCTGGACCCACTGGTGACTCCCTGTCCCACCTCCTGCCCCCTACACGGCTCCAGCCTCTTCAGACAAGAGCCTATCCCGGCGCAGTTCCGATCTCTGGGGAGGCCAGGGCTGACTGCAGTCTCACCCGCGATTCCCAGCAGGATATCTCCCACCTCCCTCCAGCCTCGTATCTGCAAGGAACAAAGGGGCCTTTTTAACCCCCGCTACGGTAACCCGTGTTCACCTTAAATTAATTAAAAGAATGAAATAATTAGATAATTAATAAATAAATTAATAAGAATTAAAAGAATTAAATTAATTAAAAGTTCACAGCGGCTGCTCTCTGGGCCAAGGGCCGGCTCTGTTCTGTCCGCGCAGCACCGTGCACAAAGGGGTCCCGGTCCGTGATGGGTGCTCCTAGGCGCTACCGTAATACACCTAGTAACTAACTAACCTGGGTTCCAATCCTGGGCAGACCAGGCAGGGGTAGCTCGAAGCCCCGTCACCTCGTCGAGGCAAACCCGGCCACCAGCACTGCTACCTCCCCCTCGGCCCCAGGGTTGAAATGCACCTTCCCTCCTCTAGCACAGAGCTGCTCGCAGCCCGCGGCGCTGGGCCCCGGGCCACTTGCGCAAGGCAGCTCACTGGACATTCTGCACCCCATGCGGCAAAAAAAAACCTCGACTAACATGTGGCCGGTCGCCTCCTTTCTTGGCCACCCGTGGGGGGAAAGGCTGGACCCAGCTTGATCTTGAGCGCGGCAGGGTGGGTCGCTTACTGAGCGTCCCAGAGAGTTAACAGGACAAAGGAGACAAGCACCCAGCAGCCCCCCACCCCACAAACTCTTGTTTATACCTCCAGAAGCAGCTGCCCCGCCCTGTCCCATCAATCAGCAGCTGTCACCCTGGCTCGGCCCTTAGTGCCTCATTCAAGAGCTGCTTGAATGAGTCCCATCCCCCTCCCAAGCTGAGATCCCAGGATGCCCCCCGGCCCCACATCCAGCCCCATCCCACAAGACACTAGGGAAGCTTCACAACTTACTCAAAAATCTTGCCCAGCTGGTCGGCTTCTGAGTTGCCACAGAAGAGGGGCCTGCAGGGGAGAGAAGGGCTGGCTTCTGAGCTGAGAGTGGGGCGTGCTCCCCGCCATTAGCCCCATCCCCACTCCCTTTGGGGCAGAACCCATATCAGAACCAGAGCCGGGATTCTCCTCCACTGCGGCATGCTCAGCTGCTCCGTCCCCACTCAGAGGTGGCTGCATGTGCACACACTCCCATCCACATCACCCTCCCGCCCCACTTAACAGGCTCAAAGGGGGGGGGCTCAGAGGGGCCAATAACAAGGGCAGTAACAGGCCAGGGCCCAACTCCCCCTCCCCAAGCTAGCCATGACCTGCACAGAAGGGGCTGGCTGGGCACCAGGCTCATTCTCACACATCCCCCCACCCCTGGAGAGGCCCAGAGCCGAGCCCACAAGGCCGGGAGGGGAGATCTGGCAGCGAGGGGCCCCTCCCCGTCTATCAGCACAGAGCGGAGCCGATAAGCCAAGCAGGGGGGTAGTTCCTGGCTCAGCCCTAATCAATTGTCTCCCAGCTGCGCTTGCTAAACTATGGCAAGGGGGGGAAGGGGGGAGGCAGAGACCAGCAGGTGGGCTCCCCATCATGATCTGCTGCTAGCTGGAGCCCAGAGCCGACCCAGCCGTGCCCATCTAGTCCCCAGCAGGGCCATGTTACCGCAAGGCAGCGTGACCGACTGGTCGGAGCAAGAGCCTGGGAGTCAGGGTTCCTGGCTCCGTGAGACACTGGGCACGACGCCTTCCACCCAGAAAAGGGACCTGACAAGACCAACCCCCTGGCATCAAGCACTTTGGGGTCCTTAGTTAAGTGGTGCTGGGGAGATGCCACCCTGGGGGGTTGTGGATGGGTGGGGTTCAAAGTTATACCTGGACATCCAGCCACGCCCTGACCCGCAACACACCCAGCCATGCCCTGACCCGCCCGTGCGACCCTGCACGTGCCCACGCCACCCATGCCTGCCCTGTGTCTGCAGGCACCCCAGTGCCGGCTCCCCGGCCCTGCTCAGCCCCTGCCCAGCTCCTCCCCACGCACACTCACTTCCGCCGGAACATCTCGGCAAAGATGCAGCCGACGCTCCACATGTCCACGGGGGTGGCGTAGGTCGACTGGAGCAGCACTTCCGGGGCGCGGTACCACAAGGTAACCACCTGCATGGGCACAGTCACGTCAGGAGTGACGGGGGCGACAACCCAAGAGGGGCCCCCACAGGGCAGGGAGGACCCCTGGCTAGGCAGCCCCCAAGGCCACACGTCCTGATGCTTCCCAGACACAGACTGTGTTCTCCTCCCCGGTTAGAAGCCTGCTGGGGTTTAGGGCTCCCCTCCCGCAAGCAGCCTACGAGTCCCACATCTCCTGGAGGGTGAGTCTCTCCAGGGCTGGTTGGAAGCTCAGAGTTCCCGGTCCCTGCTAGGCAGGAAATGCCTTTAGGCTGAGTGTCCCCACCCACCGGTCCCAATTCCTGCCTATGGCACAATATTTACCCTACAGATTCCACGCACCCCACCGGCTGGGGGGAAGCATCATGGGGGCTGCCGGAGCCTGCAGCTGCGCCTCCTCCCCCCACAGTGCAGGGACCCACCACACTGGAGCTCATCTCCGTGGAGATGTGACGGGGTAACCCCCGACAGCAACAGACCCAGCCTGCCCGGGCGGGGCTGCCCCAGGCCCCGGCTCCAGGCCCCGCGAAGAGCTGGAAGTTAGCAGCTTGGAGAACCCCAAAATCTCTCAGCCCCCTGGCAGGGCAGGGGGCCTCAGAATAGGGCCTGGATCTCCAGCCCCCAGAGAAGGAGGAGCTGCCGAGTCAGACCCCTTTGCTGCTCACACAGCCATGAGCTTCAGCTATATCATTCCCCCCTGTGCTTGGAGGCCCCGGGAGCTCAGACCAATGATGTCTGAGTGCGCCCAGCCCCTGCCAGGTTCCCGGCACACCCCGCTCCCACCAGCATCGGCGGCAGGGGGGCCACTCGGAACGGCGGGGGTCTCCCCAGGGTCCCCTTCGGGACAGCGCCTTGTAGAAGCTGCGTGAAGATCCCACTGATGGGGGTAACCGGAAAGCACGTGTGTCTGGACGGCTCCGAACCCTGGGGAAATCCCCCCTTCAGAGCAGAGAGGGGACCCAGCGGGCTGCTGCCCCATCTGCTCGGAGCACAGACAGCGAGAGCAGGCCCAGGCCGGCCCGGGGAAGGAGCCCGTTGCCCAGGGCAGGATCTCGGGCTCGGGGCCGACCCAGGGGGAAGATGCCTGCAGCAGAGGAGGAGGCTGACTCAGGCTCACACGGCTCCCAGCCCCCAGCCCCACCCATGGCAGCAGGTCAGACACTGACCAATCCCCTCCCCACGGCAGCAGGAGCCCCAGCGCCAAAGGCAGAATATTCCAGGAAGGAGCTGGGCATCTGCATCACAGGCACAAGTGCGGGACCGCAGGGGAGGAGGCCCCTCAGCATTTCAAAGCCAGGCTCCAGGAGCCAAAGGCTGCCCCGCCAACCCCCTCCACATGCACAGGCCTTAGGGCCGGGAGTGCTCACCACAGGGGTCAGGGCCATCTGGCAGCTGTAGATCCGGGCCAGGCCGAAGTCCGCCAGCTTCACTTGCCCACCGCTGGTCACCAGGATGTTCTCCGGCTTCAGGTCGCGGTGCACGATGCAATTCGAGTGCAGGAAGTCCAGGCCGCTCAGGAACTGGCGCATCAGGTCCTGGCCGAGCAAGGGGAGAGTGCAGGGTCAGATTCCCCGCCTGCCCCAGCAGCGCGTGTGGGGCTGGGCCCAGGGACACAGGACAGGAAGGGCCCTCCTGGAGCATCGAGTCCAGCCCCAGAGCCCGTCTTGTCATCCTATTCGCAGAGCTATCCAGCTCCAGCTCCGGACCAGTTGGATCGTTTGTCCCCTACTGGAGGCTGTTGCAGACCCTGGGTCAACATTGTCTTTTGCCTTCACTAGCTCGTCCCTCCCCTGGGCAGCCCCCGGCTATACTGATGGAGAGCACTCACATGTGTTTAGGCTGAATGAGCCCAACTCCTGGAGCCTCCTCTGGGCGAGCAGCTCTCCCCTCCCCGATCACCCTCTTAGCCCTTCTTTGCCCCAGTCACAAGGGCAGGGGGTGCCGCAGGGCGGGGGCACCACGAAGGTCCCTACAGCCAAGGGCTCGGCTCCCCATGTACCTTTATCTTCTCCACTGGCAAGCCTGGGGCCGGCGCCTTGTCCAGATACGTCTTCAGGTCCTGATCCACGTGCTCAAACACCAGGGTCACCTTGGTCTCGCGCTCCGTCCGGGTGGTGGCACAGACGTCCATCAACCTGCAGCGGGGCGGAGAAGGGAGCTTGGCGGGGGCTGGGGATCCGAGGGAGGGAGGGAGGGGCCAGGCAGGGATCTGACACATGCTCTGGAAGCGGGGCTCCTGCTCACAGCTGCAGGAACCCAATGATCCGGCTCGACACAGCGCGAAGGACCAAGGCTGTCTGGGCCCAAAGCGGGACTGATGGGACCCCCAGGCCCATCTAGCGGGATGGATCACAGCTCTGCCAATGCCCCTCACTCCTGACCCGCAGCCCCCTGCTATCCCAGCCCTGGGCTCCCCTGCCTCACACACAGCTCTGCCAATGTCCCTCAATCCCAACCTACAGCCCCCTCTCCTGCCCCCCATGCTTTATATCACATGGTAATTTGGGGACAGGCTTCCTGAGCCCCTGTTGTGAGCATGCCCCTGAGCTCACAGTATCAAACCCCTGCCCAATAACAGAGCTGCAGCCAGTACTGGGCTGATTCGATTCCCCAGCTGCAGATCCTGCCGCCAGATAGCCCAGAGCAGGGCTCCAGACTCTTATCTGGCTAACTCAATCAGCGATTCCCGCGGCCCCACGGCTTCAGCACAGGACCCGGAGATCCTTCCCGCACTGCACTGCCTTCTGGCACAGAGAGGCAGGCAAGGGGCTGGGAACTGCCTGGGAAACGTCTGTGAAGCTGGTAACAGGGAGGAGACGGGGGGACCGGGCTGGCTCACGGGCAGACAGAATGGAAACTCCATGTGCATCCCTCAGGGCCCACGACTCAAAGGGACGGAGCCCAGCAGAACCGGCCCCTGCAAGCCCCTCTGACAGGGGGAGCCGTCGCACCGAGGGCAGCGGGGTCCCCATCCCCGGAGATCACTGCGGGGCAGTATGCCTGGGCCAGGCCCTTCGCAGTGGGGTCGGGACGGCTCCATGAGCCCCTCTCACCGTAGGAGGCCGCCGGGGAGCATTCAGACAGCAGCAGGACGGTGCTCAAAAAGCTACAGTCCCTTGAGAGGCAGCTGCCCTCAACCCCCAGCGCACCCCCTGCCTCCAGGCATCCACCCCCCTCCCCAATGCTTTGCCACACGTCCCCCCAGCCCTGCCCCCGCCCCCTCCCCCCAAGGCCCTGCTACTGAGGCTGGATTTTTAGAAGCTCCCTAAAACGTCTCCATTTACCCCCAAGCGTCTTATACAGCCGGGAGAGGGGCAGGATGGGGACCCCACCACCAGTGACCTCCTTCCCTGGAGCTCTCCCCACCCTCCTGCCTTCACCCCAGGGTTTCTGTAAAGCCAGCAGTGCCCCAGACTGGCATCAGCAGAACCCCCAGCGGAGCGGAACCGACTGGCAGAGAAAGGCTAAGGCAACGGGCCTCTGAACACCTTGGGGCCAAGGCCGGGCAAGACTCAGAGCAGCTCTCGCGCCTCCTCCCCCTGCGCAGGCGGGCCCCTCAGCGGGGGGAGGACGGACACCCTCTGCCAGTGGAAACCCGCCCTTTTGCCAGCTGGGCCATCCCACGGCCCAGCTCCAGGCGCTCTCCCTCCCCGCGGCTGGCGTTTCAGGGCTCTCAGGGAGGAGGCAGCTTCCAGACCGCGGCTCAATTCCTAGAACCGGCCGCACATTTCCCAGAGCTGGCAAAACGAGCGCAGAGCGGCCTGGGGCTGCTTCCAGCTCCCAGGGATTAGCTCATACAGGAAGAGAGGCCCCAGAGAGCAGGGCAGGGTTCTGTCCCCGGCACGGCCACTCCAACCCCGCAGGCCAGACTGGCCGTGTGTCTCCTACACAGACCCCAGATCGGGGACCCCTTCCCGCTCCTTGCCTCCCACCCACACCCCAAGCCCCCTTTGCCTTTCCCCCCACACCCGCAAGTCAAGGGGAGCCCCCACCCCCTATGGGATACTGATTCCCCTTCTTGCACAGCCCGGGATGTTTATCCCAGGGGGGCGCAGAGGGAAGCGGCTGTTGGGTCCCCAAAACCAAACTCCCGCCAACACAAACTAAGCGCCCTCCGGCCCCATGTGACCGGGCACCGTGGGCAATTCCTCCCCGGGGGCTCGGCTTCCTCCCAGCCCCGCCCCGTCCGCACAGCCGCCCCCCAGCCCCTCACCGGACGACGTTGGGGTGGTCGAAATGCTCCAGGCGCTTGAGCAACGCCACTTCGCGCACGGTGGAGAGCGGCAGCCCGTTCTCGTTGGTCTGGACGCGCACGTTCTTGAGGGCCACGAACTTGCCGCTCTGCAGGTCCCGGGCCTTGTAGACGGTGCCGTAGGCGCCGACGCCGATCTCCGCCACCGGCTCGTACTGCGCCCGCATCTCCTTCGCCATCCTGGCACCGCGCCGGCTAGGAGGGAAGGGGGCGGCAGGTTAGGCGGCGACTCCGGCAAAGGGGATTATGAACTCTTAGCCACCCCGCCTGCTCCCTCTTGCACGCCACTGCCCAGCCCCCCAGATTCACCCCATCGCCCAGCCCGCTTCCCCCCACCCCCCCCGACCCGGATACCCAGCCTGCCGCCCCCAGCTCCATCCCAGGCTCTCGGATACCATGGGGCCCCCTCTCCTGCCCACGATAAATGCGTCACCTGCCACCCCGCCCCTGAAACGCACAATATGGGGCTCCCGTAGCAGAGCCGGGGCGACCCCACAATTGCCCAGCACCCAGGACCCCAGAACGGCTGCCCCACAACCTCAATAACCCCACCACAAAGACACCCCCCCCCGACACACACTGCAGGTGTCCCACGCCCCCCTAAAACGGCACCAACCCCCCCCTTCGCCCCCCAAACCCACAGCCACCCTACAACCGCAGCGTCCTCGGCCCCAGACCCCTTGGGCAGCAGCACACGAGGCGTGGGGCTCGGCCCCCAGGAGCGACCCTACCAAAACAGACGCCCCACCTGGCCATTTCAGCGCCGAAGCCCTGCTCCGGCCGCGCCGGGCAGAGGGCGGCCCCGGTCCGGTGGCTGGCGAGACTCAGATCCGAGAGCTCGCCCCACCCCGGCCCCACACCGGCCCCGGCCAGCCCTGCCCCCACCCCGGCCCGCACCATGTGCTGTGGGGGAGGGGACGGAGCCTGGGCTGCCCCGGGAATCCCGATGCGGACCAGCCCCCCCCCCGCGGCAGGGACTAACTTGGGGGGGTCAGTGCGGGGGGGGGCACAATGCCCAGACCGGGGGGGGCTGGCGGGGGGTCGGGGGGGGGCTGGCGGGCCGAGCGCGGGGGGGGGCTCGGGGGGGAGGCCCGGCCCGGGGGGGGGGCGCGGACTCACCCCGAGGTGGCAGCGCAGCGGTCGGGGCCGGGGGCCGCGGGTGTCGGCGGCGGGGCCCGGGCGGGGGCGGGGCCGGAGGACCGGAACCAGCGAGACGGGCCGGCCGGAAGGTCGATGGAGCAGCTCCCCCTCCCCGGACTCCTGGGTTCCCTGGTTCTGGGGAGGCGGGGAGCCCAGACTCCTGGGTTCCTTGGGGGGAGCCCGGACTCCTGGGTTCCCTGGTTCTGGGGAGGCGGGGGAGCCCGGACTCCTGGGTTCCCTGGTTCTCGGGAGGCGGGGGAGTCCGGACTCCTGGGTTCCCTGGTTCTCGGGAGGCGGGGGTGCCGGACTCCTGGGTTCCCTGGTTCTCGGGAGGCGGGTGAGCCCGGACTCCTGGGTTCCCTGGTTCTCGGGAGGCGGGGAGCCCAGACTCCTGGGTTCCCTGGTTCTCAGGAGGCGGGGAGCCCGGACTCCTGGGTTCCTTGGGGGGAGCCCGGACTCCTGGGTTCCCTGGTTCTGGGGAGGCGGGGGAGCCCGGACTCCTAGGTTCCCTGGTTCTTGGGAGGCGGGGAGCCCGGACTCCTGGGTTCCTTGGGGGGAGCCCGGACTCCTTGGTTCCCTGGTTCTTGGGAGGCGGGGGAGCCCGGACTCCTGGGTTCCCTGGTTCTCGGGAGGCGGGGGAGCCCGGACTCCTTGGTTCTGTGGGGGGAGCCCGGATTCCTGGGTTCCCTGGTTCTGGGGAGGCGGGGGAGCCCGGACTCCTTGGTTCCGTGTGGGGAGCCCGGACTCCTGGGTTCCCTGGTTCTGGGGAGGCGGGGGAGCCCAGACTCCTTGGTTCCGTGGGGGGAGCCCGGACTCCTGGGTTCCCTGGTTCTGGGGAGGCGGGGGAGCCCGGACTCCCGGGTTCCGTGGCTCTGGGCAGGTTTCGAGGGTCCCTGTCTCCCAGGAGGGGCGGAGTGGGACGAAGCCGAGCTCCCCTCCCCCTGGCCCAGGCCCGCTCCCTTTCTAGGGCGGGATAACAGCCCTACTACTGCTGCCAGCCCAGGGCCACTGGCCGCCTGCAGTCCCGGACACCTGCCCCTTTTGTGGTGTGAGGGAAACCCTGGCGCACGACTCCCTGGAGTGCGCAAGGCTGCAGCACCTATTCCAGCTCCTCACGAATATTTTGTTAAGATTTTGGTTGCACTTTTCCCCTCACCTCCTTATCTATGTACTCCCTGTCCGTGGCCCTGCTAAGTCGCGGGACCTCCTGGTCAGCCTCCTCCTGGCCCTGGCTAAAGTGGCCATCTATAAAACCAGGGTGAGGAGGTTGGCCAATGGCGTCTCCTGCGACTGTGGGGCCTATTTCCGATCCTCTGTCCGTTCACGCCTCCGGGCAGAGTTCCTGTGGGCGGCGTCCGTTGACTCCCTTGACACCTTTGAGGAGCAGTGGGCGCTGTCCGGGGTCCTCTGCTCGGTGTCCCCATCCGGTTCCCTGTGTTTGACCCTTTGACCGCACTCCTGTCCCTGTTGTTCATTAGTTGTCCCCCTTAATTACTTGGTTTTCCAGGTCCTGTGGACCCCCCACCCCCCCTTAGCCTGGGAGGGGATCCTTTAGCAGTGGAAGCAGTAGCACTTCCTGGATCCCAATAAGGCCACCGGCCGCCTGCTCTGTGTGCCAAGGGGCCAGCCGCCCCCATGTTGATCCCTGCTGACAGCCATGTCCCCTGGCGGCTGGGGGAGCCAGGGTATGACCCATCTGGGCCTCCCTGCCAGAGCCCCACCCGTCCTTGGTGCCTGAGGTGCGGGGTGCTACTCTGAAGGGGCCCAGCCTGGCATCCCCCAACACCCACATCATGCCCCTGGAGGGCAACTCTGAGGCTCTTCCCCCGCCCCTTGGTGGCCCCCAAGGAAGCAGCACAAGCCTCCCAGGGACCCGCCTGTCTGGTGTAACACGCCCGTCCCCTTTGTGGGCTTGAACTCTGGATCATCAGCACCCCGACACAGATCTCCTCTAGCATCGCTAGCCCCAGTAGTGAGCTGTTATCTTCCTGGTGCTCCAGCCTAGGAAGAGAAGACGCAGCTAGGAACCCCAGTCTCAGACCAGGACCCCATTGTGCACAGGTCTGTGCCAGGTCGCAGCACCGGCCTCACTGGGTGTTTCAGGCAGGCTTCCCTTGAATCTGTTGAATCAAGGCCACTAAAGGTGATTGGGCCGTGGTGCTGCTTCCAGCCCCCAGAGCTCGTGCTGGGGCTGGGGCTGCCCCAAGGGAGCTCCTCTGTGTCTCTCCATGCAGACTTTTCTTCCTTCTCTCAGCCCCTTGGAAGCAACAGATTCCTCTGTGACTGGGATCCGTGTCACCCCCTGGTCCTCTCTCCTCCTGGGCCATGCCAGCTCGGGGATTCAGTCTCATGCCACTAAAGCTCTGGATGCATAATCACTGCTGCATGTCCTGCCGACCTCCCCCTGCATCCCAGCCCACGGGGATGGGGGTCCTCGCGGCTTCCCAGCCGTGGTGCACACCGCATCTCGCCCACAGCTGGACCCCGTCAAGGAGAACCCCTGGAAGCTGCTGCCTCATCTTTCCATTCCCATGCCCCTGGATTCTGTTATCTGCTGGTCACTAATTGTGGCTGCCGCGGTGGTGATTTAATGGAGGTTGTCAAGGCTGATTCCCCACCCTGGCACTCCGAGTGCGGAAGGTGGGGGCCCGCAGGGATTCTAAAAATTAATACTGGCCACTCCAGGCTCGTATTAAACTCCGCAGGTTACAGCTTTTCTCTGACCTTGGATGGGTAGATGCTGCCACCACCCAAGTGCAGAACCCCTTTGACAGCCCGGGAAGACACACTTGGGAATTCCTGTGGGGTACCCTCAAGCAGTGGTGAGCTGGAGCCGGTTCATGCGAACCGGTTGTTAAATTTTGAACCCGGTTTAGAACTGGTTGTTAAAGGGGTGGCAAACTCTGGCCCGCAGGCCACACCCGGCCCTCAGGACCATCCTGTCCAGCCTTCCCGAGCTCCCGCCTGGGGAGGCTCCCCTGGCTGAGAATTTTTACTGACCTGGTGGCACTCCAGGCCTTCGGCGGCAGACCCCGAGCGAGTGAAGGGCCCGCCGCCAAAGACCCGAGTTGACTGAAGGAACCGGTTCTTCAGGCTTTGGCAGCTCATCACTGCCCTCAAGCCCTTTCGCCCGCCCCCCCCCCCTTCCCCTCCTGGGAAGAGCTGAGAAAGAAAAAAAAGGAAGGAAATCAGCTGTTGCCACCAGCTAGTTAAACAACCTGTGCACAACCCTCTTAAGACACAAAAATCCAATCCTGTTCTTAAAAAAAGCTAAATTTTATTAATAAAAACCAAGAAAGAAAATACATCTGGGAACTCAGGCTATTGCTAGATTTTAAAAGAGCAACTACAAGGATTAAGCACCCAGAATCGCTTTCTTGAGGTTCGGCTTAAAGGTTACAAGCAAAACAAAAGCACCTGGGGATGGCGCAGAGGAATCCACAAGCCATAAAGAAATAAAAGGGATAAACCTAATTGCTCCTTCCTAGATCTTTCCTGACCTACTGACATAGCTGGGGTTTTACATGAGTAGTTTCTAGGTATGATGCTGAGGATTTTTTCATACCTGGCCCCAAGCTTTTTACAGCACAGCTCTGTCCTGTCCGCCTCTCCCTGGGAGAACAACAGACAGACAAAAGGGGAGTCTTTTCTCAATTTTAAAAAGTTCTAGCCTTCCCTTTGGCTCTTTTGGCCAGGTGCCCACTCACTTCCTTTTACCTCTGCCTCGCAGGGAGACTTTTAAACCCTGTGCAGGTAGAGCAATTAGAGAACCGCTACCAAGAGGGATTTTATAGCTACTGGCTGTCTGGGTGTCCATAAAAGGAAGCTCCCCCGCCCTTCATTTATCACAGAGGTGCCCCCCCCCCCCCCAGCATCCTAAGGTGCCTAAGCCGGGCTGGTCAGCAGCAGCATCGCCCAGACAATCACATAAAACAAAGGCTTCTTGCAGCCCAGACCCAGCCAGGAACGAAGGACTCGGCTCAGCCTGTGGCCCTGTGTCATACCGGTGGGGTTTTGCAGCGCACGGGTGATGCTGGGACACCGCATCACCAGCTCCTGCCAGGTTGCTCTCCTCTCCCTCTGGTTTCAGCTGTCTCATGCGATTTTGCCATATTGTTGGCAAGATGTGGGGCCCCTCTGGCTGCCAGTCCCAGGGTGTTAACCCCACCCTGCCAGGCTTCCTGCGGGGTGGAGCAAGTGCTGCCATAGCCTTTCTAAGAGTCTAAACTGAGGGAATCTGGGATCCTGGACATTCAACCTCCCATCAGCCAGCTCAGGGGATTGCAGTTTCCAGTGGTGTTTGCATCCCCAACCGCCTGCCAACCCCACGGGCAATGCAGCCCCCAGCTAGCAGCCAAACATAGCAGCATCTGCTCATGCAAACTGCAGCCCAGCAAGCCTCCCTCCATCCTCGCCCTGGCACTACGGTTGGCAATGCTCCATGCCATGCCTGCCCTGGCAATTCTTCAGCCCGGCCTGGAGCAAAGGAGCATGGCAAGGAGGCCGACACAAGGACCGCTTGGGGACCTGACTGTAAACGGCCTTTTGGTCGTTAAGCTGTATGACTAGCTGAAGCCACTTAAATCAGCTCAAGACATCATTGCTCCTTTCATCTGGGAAGCTGCCCATTGCCATGACTCATGTTGTTATTTAGGGCTGGCCACACGGCTTCGGCTCCAGGGCTGTGGACGAGCCAAAACTAGCATCAGATGTGCCCAGAGAGTCAGCAAAGTGGGGTGGAGGGGAAGATGCCCCCTCATGCGGGATCCAAGCTGGTGCCACCTGGTGGCAAAGTGGTGGAGCTCACTGCAGCGAGCCAGGGCTCTGGGGTGGTTTGAATGGGTGTCTGGCATTTCCTGATAGTAACAAAAGGAAATGGGGAAAGGTCCCCATACATCAGCAGTGCCAGGCAGGGATCTGGTCTCCCCTTGTCTGCCAATCTCCTGGCGCACCCCAAGTACCCTAGGGACTCGGAACCGAAAACTGAGCCTTTGTACATTTCACATGGAGTCTGATTTTAGCAACGGGTTCAAGCGGAGGTAGGGAGTGGCAGCAAAGACAGGGAGGAGATTTCCCAAGGTGTCTCCCAGCTATTTCTCAAGGAATTATTCCAGGCTCTTTGTAACCAAAAAAGGGTGTGGGGGGGTTGGGGTTTGTTTGATTTCTGGTGCATGTGTTCAGAAGAAAGAGGGGCTAATAGTGGGACACCCTAACCAGCACTGGGTGGGGAGGGTCTGGGCTGTCCATCCCTGCCCACAGCATCTCCTGCTTTTCCAGCATTGGCCTCTCCACAACCAGCTTTGCTGATGCACCTCAAGTCTGATCTTCTGCCCCGGTGATTCCAGGCCTGGGCTCCCCATGCACCGCTTGGCTAAAGCCCCAATATTCGAGGCTCTAACGTGGCTTATAAACCCGCTGCAATCTCTGCTTCTGAGGACGCAGGTCACGGCAGGGAAGGGCTGAAATAGAGACCCAGCGTTATGTGCTGCCCCTCTGGGCCC
Source organism: Eretmochelys imbricata (assembly GCF_965152235.1). Lineage (NCBI taxonomy): Eukaryota > Metazoa > Chordata > Testudines > Cheloniidae > Eretmochelys > Eretmochelys imbricata. The sequence continues at coordinate 4,122,346 of NC_135591.1, forward strand.
GAGGTTGAATCGAGTCCTGTTGTTACAAGGAAGGTTCCTGCTCAGAGGAATTCAGTGAGTTCGGGGCTCATTCCTAAGGCTCTGTCTACATTACTGTGTATGCTGCGAAACGTGTGTCACTCGGGGGGGTGAACATTCCACCCTCCTGAGCAAGTGACATAAGTCACACCCCACAAAGCGCTATGTTGGCGGGAGAGCTTCTAATGCCCTATGGCATTTGGGGGGGTTAACCCCCGTGTTCCCTCTGACGAGCGTCGAATGACTGCTGCAGTTTCTGCACTGCCCCATGCTTTGGGATGGGGCTCGCAGTTCCTAGAACCCCCTGCAGGAGGCGCTGGGCTCTTCCTGGTTCTGCATTAGAGGATGAGCTCCAGGCCAGGACCCTAAACCCCAGAGGCCTGCCAGCTCTGCGGGGACGTCACCGACCTTCTAGGCCTTTGCAGCAGAGCAGATTCGGGGAGCTGCATGGGATGCATCTGATTGCGGCCCTCCCTTCCAGCAGAGCCACATCCTTGCACTTAATCCCCAGTCAAGTGGGATTTACCCTCCACAACTTCCCTCCCCTGTTCCCCAGTTTGGGGTGCGGGGGGACAGTATAAGGGGAGGAGATCCAGCTCTGCAAAGCTCAACCCCGAAGTCTCTTGCGTTTCATGGTGTGCTGGGCCCCCCTAGTGGACACCTTGGCCCATCGCAGCTTTCAGACTCCCTGGGGGCAGAAAGGTCCCAGGGATGGGGAGTTGGGTATGGCGGGGGCTTGAGATGGACCCCACTGGCTGGGGTGTGTGGCCTTGGTGCTGTACCTGGCAGCCCAATTAAAAGGTCCGATGCTGGGAGAGGTGAGGGCAAGGGGCAGGCAAGTTGAAAAGCACACGGCTTAAATGTCCCTGCCATCCACCTATGGCTGGGAGCTGGGGCAGGTGTCCACGGCTTCATGCAGCCAGACAGACTGGGATCATGGGTAGCAGGCCAGGCTGCAGATGGCAAAGGGGGGTGTCAGTGCGGTTTTGGCCTCCATCATTTACTGTTAGCAATGCAACCCCTCTGCAGCGCCTCCTCTCTGCTGCCTGGGAAGATTCAGAGACAGCCCAGTCCTCAACCCCCTGGCCAAGAGAGGGGGATCCAGCCCCAGGCTCTGCTGATGGGTCTGTCGGCTGCTCTGAATGGATTTAGCGCCCAGGCTCGGTGCGGTGCTGGGGTCCGACGCCCACCCAGGGCCTGCGCTGTCCTGGGAGCCAGACAGGATGGTGGGAAATTAAATGAGTCAGAGAAAAAGAAACTGGCTGGCCACATGCAGGAGAGATCACAGGGAGGAGGGAAAGGAAACTGACAACCTCCCACTGCTGCAGTGATTCAGGGGTTCCTGACCCTTCCTCCGCTCGTCTTCAGCTGAGGGGCTGATGCTCCTGCCCGGCTGCTGTGGAAGTGAAAGCCGCCATGTCGCTGTTTAACCAACGAGAGGCTGATGCAGGGCTCGGGGGGGAAGGGGGGCAGGCAGGGGCCCACCCATCGGCTGCGGGGGGCCATGCATGCGAAAGGCACCGTGGTACGACAGCACTGTACCAGACAGGCGATGTTCACCCCAAGCCTGTGTAGCACTCAGGAGTCCACTCAGTCCAGCCCAGTGGTTCCCAAGCTCTTTGGGCTCAGGACCCATTTTATGACCTGTCACGACCCAGTAAACAGGCTGGCAGTGGAGGCCCTGGGGTGGTTTAGGTTGGACCCTGCCCCCTTGGTTGGCGGGGGTTAAGTCCTGCACGGCACTCAGCCCACAATGGCAGCTCCTGCAGCTTCCATGCTGTGGGGCTGGCTGGGCTTGGCTCTCCCCGCCAGGGGGTGGGGGGATGTTGCAACCTCCGGGGTTGCAGCACCACTTTCTGGAATGTGGCCGGGTGCCCCTGAGGGAACACACCACCTTGCCGGGGACGTGCCGAGCGACAATGTCACGGGAGACGAAGGCGAGCAATGTCCTCAGCTCCTGCGTTTCCTTGTGGGGCCGTGCTCGAAGGGGAGAGTTCCCTTTCCATGACCCCTCTCGCTGGGCTGGCAAGCGGCACGTCACCGAGCCCGTATCTGGCACGCCGCCCGGGGCTTGTACACGGCGATCCCTCATCCAGCACGGCCGGCTTCCCCAGACACTTTGTGCCGGGGGTCCCCCGGGAGCCATCCTGAGGCCAATTCATCCAGTTGCCTTTTAGCACCTTTGATCTGCCCCGGCCTTCGTGTGGCGTTGACGTTCCAGACGCGGCCGGTGCCCAGAGTCACAGGACGTGAGGGAGAGCAGCCTTGTGGTTAATGCTCTCGCTGGGGACACAGAAGCTGGGACTTCACTTCCCAACTGTGCTACAGACCTTGGACAAGTCCCGGGGAGCTAGATCTTCCACGGGGCGGCCCTGCTCCCATTTAGGTGCTTGAATAAATGACCGGATTTGTCAGAAGAGCTCAGCTGGCCTCAATCCTAGGTGCGGAGCCCTGTTCAAAATCCCGCCCACTCTGAGCCTCAGCATCCCCCCCCGGAGAACAGTCCTGCCTTTCTTCCACCCTTTGCCTTGTCTGGTTAGTTCCTTTGGGGCAGGCCCTGGCTCCCCGTCTGTGGCTGTACTTGGCACAACGGGCGCCCCAGTCTTGGTCGGGGCTGCCACAGAATAATAAGTGGTCACAACTGGAGGGCAAATCCGAATAAGGATGGAAGGTCTAGTGGGTAGAGCAGGGAGCCTGGGGGGAGGAGTCCTGACTTCCAGTCACTTAGGCCCAGATCCTCCAAGGAAATCAATGGAAATTAGGAGCCCAGATCCCATTGGGGGTTCGTAGAGTCCAAGATCACCTAGTCTGACCTCCTGTATAACACAGGCCAGAGAACTTCCTCAAGATAATTCCCAGAGCAGAGCTTTTAGAAACACATCCCATCTTGATTTAAAAATGGCCGCTGATGGAGAATCCACCACGCCCCTTGGGAAAGTGCCAGTGGTCTGGATCCACTGGGTCTGGAGCTTAGTCGCACTGTGCCTTAGTTTCCCCCACTGTAAAATGGGGATAATGCTCCACGAGCTCCCAGGGGTGCTGTGAAGCACTCAGATGCCAGGGTGATGAGGGCCTTATAAGGACACGTCTAGACAGGGATCAGGCATGACAGAAGGCAAAATCCACAGCGGAGAATTTCCTCTGCGCCCCCACGGAAGGGTTAATGGCTCGTGGATCGGCTCCTCTCCAGGGAAATGACTTGAACAGCAGCTCAGGCCAAGCGCCTTCCCCATCCATTACCCTGATTGTGTTCTGAGCTCCCGAGATGGCTATCGGGGGCTTGGAGAAATTGAACTGGAACCGTTCTCCTTGAAAGACGAGCAGCCAGGCCTCCTGCTTTCTCCTTCGCCACGCGCCCCGGCCTTATCGCATGAGCAAAGCACCACGGTTTGCTCCCCTCAGGGACAGGAGCTTTCCAAAGACCCGAGTGGACGGATAGTGGAAAATCCCTTTGGCCCAGGCTGGGATCAATGGGGGGGCAGGCTCTTTCTCTGAGCTGCAGGCCCCACAGCTGTAAAGCCAGGGGTAATCCTCCTTCCCGTCTCCCACCCTTTGTCTCTTCAGTCTTGGGCAGGGACTGTCTCTCATTCTGTGACTGTGCAACACCTGAGACGACAGGGCCCGTAGGCTGCCCGGGAGTCAGCCGCAGAGCTAGGAATCCAGTTCAGGTCCCCGGCCAGAGCACAGCCCACTAGGCCATCCTTCCTACCTGCTGCTCCCTTCCCAGAGCCTCTGCCTCCACGTCTGCCCCTTCCTAGCTCAGGGCCTCCCTGGGAACAAGGGACCGTCCTTGCTGCAAAGTGCCCGGCACGTTGCGGGCCCTGCCGCAAACCAGCTCACGAAAGCTTATGCTCAAATAAACTGGTTAGTCTCTAAGGTGCCACAAGTCCTCCTTTTCTTTTTGCGAATACAGACTAACACGGCTGTTACTCTGAAACGAATCATGAGCGTTCAATGATTAATTACACGCCCAGCTCCAGCTGCAGGGTGTCTCCCACTCCCCCTAGGCTGGGGGGCAGGTGGTCACAGCTGGACCCAATCGAACGAGACGCTCCACCCCAGAAGAGACGAGTGGGGCAGGGGGGAAGATGGTGTCCCAAGAGCTAGCTGATAAGGCTGGGGCAACCTGCCACCGCCCTGAGGCCAGCTTTTCAGCACCACGAACAGGGCCCTGGCTGGCTCTAGTGGAGAGAAATAGCTGGAGAGTTCCAGGGCTGCTCTTTGCTTGTTTGCATTCAGGGGTGCGTCCTTCCTGGGGACTCTGCAGAGAGTTGGTTTTACGCTGCCTCCCGATGATTCCTTTCTGGCTCTCCTGTGCCGGAACCGGAGTGGAGGCCGCGTCCTCAGCCGGGGTCCCGCCCAGGGGCGGCGAGTTGTATGGGCCCGTGGTGCCTGGGGTCCAGCAAAATCAGGGCCCGGGGGGCCTGGCTCCACCAATGTTTGGGACCCCAACACTCCCTCCCACACCCCCTTCTGCACCCCAACCCACTGTCCCAGCCCAGAGCCCGCACCCAGCACCCAAACTCCCTCCCAGAACCTGCACCCCAAACCCCCTCCTGCACCTCAACCCCCTGCCCCAGCTCAAAGCCTGCACCCAGCACCCAAACTCCATCCCAAAGCCTTAGGCAGGTGGGGGGGGGGGCGGGACTTGGACCCCTTCTGGGCAGCACCAAAAATTATACAAACATGCCACCCCTGGTCCCGCCACAGGACAAACATCCACTCCTGTCACGAGTGGGCAGAACTCAGCTGCAGACGGTGCATCCCACGTTGTTCCACGCATGGGGGTGGGGGCTGCAGATGAACATCTAGCAAAACAGCACCTTTATTTGATGATTTACTTGGGGATTGGTCCTGCTTTGAGCAGGGGCTTGGACTAGATGACCTCCTGAGGTCCCTTCCAACCCTGATCTTCTATGATTCTATGATTCTATTCACGATTCATAAACTAGGTGTGTTATGGCAGCGCCTTGGGACCCCAAACGGGGCCCTGCTGTGTCCAGTGCTGTACGGCCGTGTGACCACCGAGGCAGACCCTGCCCCCAGAGAGCTCATCAGTCCTTTTCTGGAATGGCTAATTACAAACCAATTGGCTGCTGATTGGCTGGCCTCCTCTGATGTATTATTAAATTAGTGCCAATGATAATTATTATCACAGTTGCAGCGCGGCACCTCTGACCCTTCTGTGGCCTCTCTGAGCGCACCCCCCACAAACACCGTCACCTCTCCTGGGGTGAAATTCCTGGAGCGGACCCTGGGCTGGCCCACCCTGTGCATCCACCGTGCTTTTCCCAGCAGGTCCAAGCGGGCTCAGGTCTCGGGGCCCCCTGCAGCGCTCTGTGGCCAGCAAGATCAAAGCATTGCTGAATTCTAACAGTAGGAATGAAGCGTAACGTGAGAGGGGAAAGGATTGGCAAACAGCAAGTATGCAGATCTGCCTTCCCTAAGGTCCTGGGACGATGGGCCAGGAAGGTCTAGCTTCTTCAGCAGGTATTAGCCTGGACAGCCACCCATCGACAACCCCACTGCCATCCTCTGAAAAAGGGAAGGGTGTCACTATTCATCCCGCCGGATGTCCTTTTGCTCTGCTGTTTTCCACCCAAACTCAGTTTTGTAGCCCAGCTGGAGCAAAGAATCATTAAGAAAGGGATAGATAATAAGACAGAAAACATCATATTGCCTCTATATAAATCCGTGGTAACGTCCACATCTTGAATACTGCGTGCAGATGTGGTCGCCCCATCTCAAAAAAGATATATTGGAATTGGAAAAGGTTCAGAAAAGGGCAACAAAAATTATTAGGGGTATGGAACGGCTGCCGTATGAGGAGAGATTAATAAGACTGGGGCTTTTCACTTTGGAAAAGAGATGACTAAGGGGGGATATGATAGAGGTCTAGAAAATCCTGACTGGTGTGGAGAAATAAGGAAGTGTTATTTACTTCTTCTCATAACGCAATGAAATTAATAGGCAGCAGGTTTAAAACGAACAAAAGCAAGTATTTCTTCACACAACGCCCAGTCAACCTGTGGAACTCCTTGCCAGAGGATGTTGTGACAGGCAAGACTATAATAGGGATTGAAAAAGAACTAGACAAGTTCCTGAAAGGTAGGTCCATCAACGGCTATTAGCCAGGATGGGCAGGCATGGTGTTCCTAGCCTCTTTGCCAGAAGCTGGGAATGGTTGATAGGGGATGGATCACTTGATGATTCCCTGTTCTGCTCATTCCCTCTGGGCACCCGGCATTGGCCACTGTCGGAAGACAGGACACTGGGCTAGATGGACCTTTGGTCTGACCCAGTCTGGCCATTCTTACGTAAAGAGATAGAATCCTCCCCGCTAACAGCCTGGACAGCGTCTTTTAACAACCCTGAAGCATTTACCCCCCAGTAGCAGGTCGAGCAGTTGTTTCATTTCCTGATGGGATTTTCTTACCACCCCCGACCCCTCTGCCGCCCCATTAAAACTGAACCAACATCTTCATACAGGAAACACCCCAGTGACCTGGTCTCAAACGACGTTCCTACGTTAGTACAGAGCAACCCAAATGATCAAAAGCCCCATGGTATTATTATCACCAGGGGGTCGTGGTGCCAAGATTTCCTTCCCAACTGCCAAAGTTCCCAACTTTCTTTCTGTTTGAGACATGCCCGATCACAGGCTTTAAGTAAAAACATCTGTGATGGGGTATAGACTCCCCACTCCAATCCTGGCTCTGAGAAGGTTAATGCAGGCCTGAGAGGCCAATTAACCAACCTGGCGAGTGGCCAAGGACTAATTAAAGATGAAGCCTGGCTGGGGAAGGAGCTGGGTGGTGACTAAAGGGAGCATAGATGAGAAGGAGAGAACGCTGCAGTCCCTGGCTTGGAGGTAGAGAGCAAAGAACCAAGAGCCAGGGAAGAGGATGCCCAGGGGGAGAGCTGGCCTGGGGGAGGCTAGGAGAGAAACGTAGCTGGCACTGGGGTGGAGTGAGCTCCGATGAAAGGGCAGGACGGCAAAAGGCTGAGGCCTGCTGACAGGGTATGGCAGGAGAGAGTCTGGGGGCAGGTTATGGGTTATAGGATCCCTGGACTGGAGCCCAGTACAGTGAGAGGGCCTGGGTTTCCCTCCAGCCACTGGGGAAGCGGGTGGGAGGCCCCTGGGAAGGAGGAAAGGATTGAGGGACTGGGGGACTGCAGGGCCCCCAGTCAGGGCTGAAGACCTTTTGTAAGGACATTGGACTTTCTGTTACCCCAGAAGGGGTGAGCCCAAGTTGGAAGGTTGAGTCATGAGAAGAGGCAAGACCATCCCAGGGCTGAAGTGGCCGTCTGCCGGAGGAGTTCAGCTCAATGAGGAAAACGCTGCCGTGCCACGCCCAGCCACGAGGGGGCGCTCTGTCAGTGAGCCCACAAAAGCATAAGAGCCAGCGAGACTAAACTAGCCGAGTTCGTCATTTCCGTAGCCCAATCAACAGAAGGTTTGCCAAACTGGACCCGCCCACTGGCCCATCCAATATGGTATCCTGGCCAATCCCCTGATGGATGCAAACTTCCCAGAATGCTACTGGGCCAGTAATATAGTCCTGGGATGGGAGGCTCCTTTGTGACACCAAAGTGAAGACATGGAAGCTGTGATCCAAGCCCTGGGGTTTAAAGCTCAGAGAGCAAACGGATTCCAATAGGGTTTTTTGGTTTTTTTTGGCAAATTAAAGTCAAAGCCATCAATCGTTTATAGAAAGGAAGGAAATTATTCCAACTACCTTATCAAAATGCAGGGAAACGATATTAGCTGGGCCCATAATGAAGTCATAGCATGTGACCCTGTGGATATTATCCTGAGATAATACTTGGGAATTGAGAAATTAATGACCTGCAAATATAACTGGTTTAACTGGCCACTTTGGGCTAACAATACCTCCACAGAGTCATTTGGCCTGGGGGATGAGTAATCTATGGCTGGGTGTCTGGGGAGGCCTTTTTCTTGGCTGTAACTATAAAATTCCAGACACAAGCCCTAAATTAGTGAAGTGGCTTCCTATGCAAATCCTGCCCTCTGAGACCTTCCTGCTACAGGACAGAATGTAAATTCCAAGTGTCAAGGGAATCAAAAGAAAAACAACAAGATTTGATAGAGGGACAATTTAGGATTGTGTGAATTCCAAGGTTTGCAGGGGTCCTTAATGCGTGGGGGTCATTACAATGCAACGCGACACTATGCCACTCAATGCAGTGCTAGGCAACACAACACAATACAGTGCAACTCAACACAATGCCATGCAATGCAACACAGCACACTGTGGTGAAACACCATACCGTGCCATGTAACACAACAACGAAACACAACATCAGACAATGCAATGCAACCCAACCACTGTACGGTGTTGGGTTGCATTGCATTGAGTGGCGCTGTTTCATTGCATTGCGTGAAGCACAATACTCTGCCATGTGACGTGACACAATGAAACATAACGCCATGCAACGCAACGCAACACAACACACTGCAATTCCACACAGCACAATGCAACACAACACAGCATAATACAACGCCCCAGGTATAACACAGCCTAAAACAAGAAATGGGGGGGGGAAGACCCACAACTCTAAAAGGGCTTATCAGTTTCACCCCAGATTTTATTTTAAAAACCTTCCTTTATAGTAGTGACTACACATGGGCAAGTTTAGCTTTTGCCAGAGAGAGTGGAAACGAGGATGAAACTGTATTTTAGGCTGGCCTATTTCTTTCATCTTTAACAAAAGTGTCACTAGGGTGGTTGGCAATTGCTGTGTTTTGATTGCGAGTCTTGCAATATTGGGGATTTTTCTTGAAGTCCCAGCTCCTGGAGCCAGACACTCACACGAGAATCCCAGCTTTCGTATTTGAAAAAGGGCGGCCTGAAAACCTGCCCTGAGTGTGACCCTAAAGGCTCAGAAACCCCGAAGAAAACTAAAAAGAAACCCAAACTGACTAGTTTTTAAAACAATCTCATGATTTCTAAGCCAATCTCACGATTTTGGGGCCTGACCCATGGTGTTTGGAGACGTATGGCTAGCCACACTGCTCAGCACAAATGTGAATATGAGAACGGCCAGATTGGGTCTGACCCGTGGTCCATCTAGCCCACTATCCTGTCTTCCGACAGTGGCCAGTGCCAGATGCTTCAGCGGGAATGAACAGAACAGGGCAATTATCAAGTAATCCCTCCCCTGTCATCCAGTCCCAGCTTGTGCTCATCAGAGACTTAGGGACACCAAGAGCGTGAGGTTGCATCCCTGCCCATCTTGGCTAATAGCCATTGAGGGACCTATCCTCCATCCACTTATCTAATTCTTTTTTGAACCCTGTTATACTTTTGGCCTTCACTCAGCATCCTCTGGCAATGAGTTCCACAGGTTGCCTTGCTCACTGGGTTCCTCGACTGCTCACCAGAGCTTCTGAAAGAATGACAGCTGGGCATGCAGCCAGAGGCCACCAAAATTAGGCCCAGCGCCATGTGGGCAGACCTTTGTGCCCTGCCTGGGTGGTCCAGCGCTTAGGGGGCCAGCCAGGGAGCTGGGAGATGCTCCTAGCACAATGGGGTCTCCGTCAATCCTATGACACAGACGGGGGCGGAGGGGGCACAAAGAAATCGATGGGACATTAGTGGATAAGGTGACCTGCTCACAGCCAAGCCACCAAACCCTGATCGAGTCTGGTGTAGGCGCCCTGACTGGGGAGGGATTTGGAGGAGGGTAGCCAGGCTGGGAAATTCACAGCCAAAGTTCCCCTAGTCCAGCCAGGCTGCGGCCAGGGACCTGGATGTGTGTGGGAGAGAGACAAAGACAGAGTCTCACTCACTCACTCTGCGCTCCAGGCTTGGGGAGGGCAGCGGCAGGGCTCCTTCTGGATTGCTGGGGAGGGGAACCGTGGGCTGGCTGGGCTCCCCACACCTGCCTCCTCCTGGCTCCGGTCCCTCCTTCCTGGAGAGGGGGAAAGTGGGACCTTTCCTCACCCCTTCCCCGTCTGGAAGGCTCCCATCTTCCCGGACGGGGGGACCCCCTCTGGTCACTTTCACATTTCCCGGGGACTCCCCCCACGTGCTCCCCACGTTGGGGGGGGGCAAGCAGCGTAGCGCAGCAGCCCTCTCTTCTCCGCCCCCCCCCCCCGAAATGTTTTATTTAACACGCTGCTGTACCGGAAGAAGAAGCCATATTTCTCCTCTCCAGCCCCGAGCCACCGCCAGCCCCGGCCATGGCCAGCCCTGCGCCCTAGCCTTCCCGGCGGTGGCTGGAGAGGGGGAGCTTGGCGGGGGGGGGACGCTGGCCCCCCGGAAGGAGGGGGAGCGCTCCGGGCGGCCCCGGCGGCTCCTGTTGCGCGCAGAGCCGCGGCTTTGGAGAGACAATACCCGCGGCGCAGGGCGAGCCCCAGCCGGGGCGCGGAGAGGGGGGCGCGGGGCTGGGCGCCCGGGCAGGATGCGGCTCCTGCGGGCCCCGCGTGTTGGCGGGTGAGCGCCTGCCGGGAGGAGCGGAGATGCCCGGAGCCCTGCAGACAAAGGAGCCGGCGCCCCGAGGGGAGGAGGCGGAGAGGGGCGCAGGCCCCCGGGTTTAAGACCCTTTGGGCCGCCGCTGGATTTGCCGCTGGGGGATCGGTCCCCGCATTCGCCGCCGGCGGGGGGTACCGGCCTCCGGCTGCGCCGCTCACCATGACCCGGGGGAGGCAGCTGGACGCGGGCGGCGGAGGGGCCCAGGCACCCACCGAACCGGCCCGGCCTTAGGAAAGCGGCCGGGGCCGCCCCCCTTCCCTGCCCCGCCGGGGTCCCCTGTCCCCCTCCATCACCAGTGCGCTCCCCGGTCCCGGCGCCCCCGGAGATGTGTCCCCCAGGCGGTGCTGCCCCCTCTCCCCCTTGTTGCCCCCTCGAGGCCCCCCCACAGGCCTCCTCCTCCTCCCCTTCTCCCGATGCGGCGGGCGCCGCGCAGGGACAGAGCTAAGCGCCCCGTGCGCCCCCTCGCCCCGGGCGCCCCTCGCCCCTGCCCCAGCTCTCCAAGGCGCTGCAGCCGCTGGGCCCGGGGTACATGATGTTCAAGTACCGGATCCGCATGTTCTTCAACGAGCTGAAGCTGCTGGTGCTGATGCGGCGGGGCCGCCCGGAGCCCGAGCCCGGAGCCGGGGGGAGCCGGGCGCTGGGGGGCAGCGGCTGCGGCTGGCCCCCCTTCGCCGACTGCTCGGCCCGGCAGGACGATGAGGCCGAGTACTACGGGGGGGTGGCCGAGCCCCGGCCCCGCAGCCTGGCCTTGGAGGAGAAGGAGCCGCGGCCGCCGCCCCCCGGCCAGCAGCCCGGCCAGCAGCCCGGAGCCGGGGGGGGCCTGGACACCGTGTCTCTCAGCAGCAGCCTGGACAGCGGCATGAGGACCCCGCAGTGCCGGATCTGCTTCCAGGGGCCCGAGCAGGTCAGTCGGCGCCTCGCTGGGGTTACTAGGGCTGAGGGGTGAAGGGGGTTGTTAGGGGTGAGGTGCCAGGGGGTTACTAGGGGTTAGGGGTACAAGCGGCTTACTAGGAGTGAGGGATGCCAAGGGGCTTGTGATGCAAGGGGGTTACCAGGATTACTAGGGGTGTCAGGGGGTTACTAGGGGTGAGAGTTACTTGGGGTGAGGGGTGTCAGGGAGGTTACTGGGGGTTACTAGGGGTGAGGTGCCAGGGCGTTACTAGGATTACTGGGGTGAGGTGCCGGGGGTTACTAGGGGTTAGGAGTGTCAGGGGGTTACTAGGAGTAACGGTTGCCAGGGGGGTTGCTGGGGGAAGGGGTGTCGGGGTTACAAGGGTGAGGGGTGTAAAAGGGTTACTAAGGGTGAGAGTTGCTGGGGGTGAGGGGTGTCAGGGGGATTACTGGGGGTTAAGAGTGGTGAGCGTTGCCAGGGGGGTTACCAGGGGTGAGAGTTGCTGGGGGTGAGGGGTGTCAGGGGAGTTACTGGGGGTTACTAGTGGTGAGGGTTGCCAGGGGTTACCAGGATTACTAGGGGTGAGGGGGTCAGGGGTTTACTAGGTTTGAGGGATACCAGGGGATGAGGGTGCCAAGGGATTCTCAGGGGCAGGGCAGGCAGGGTCTGTGCCTCGTGGCAAGGGTGACAGGTTCTGTGTGCCAGGCAATGCCAGGGTCTGTGCCTCATGGCAAGAGAGCCGGGTTGTTATGGTGAAGATGTCCAGGGAGGGTATTTGAGTTGTCCTCCTGGCTCTCTTAAGAAATGCCAAAGCTCAGATGAAGATGGTCTTAGTGGGCACTGTGTGTCCCTTATTTTGAAGAATGGTTCCTTGCAGGGCCATGTCCCCTCTAGCCCACCCGCTGCTCCCCCCTCAGATCCCGGGACTGGGTCATACCCACCCTTGGGGTGCCACGGATGGACTTAGCGCTGCTTAGGGGGTGGGTTGGCAGGACGGGTCTGGGCATCTGGGGGGATGTGTCCCGATGCGTACAATCAGTGGGATGGAGGAGTATGCAGCTTGCACTGAAATCCTGGGGGGATAAAGGACACTCTGGAGCTTTCAGGGGCTGCACTGGGGTGACAATAATGCCCAGGCATTAGCCATACCTAGCTTGTGGGTGTGTTGTTTGGGGCCGGGGCGGAGAAGCATTGTGTCTCAGCACATGCAGGCCTGGCATGGAGCACCGTACTGATGGCTCGCCGCCTGCCCTGAGAGCATGCGGTGTCCAGCAGCCCCCCCCCCCCCCCAACCAACATGCAGCCACCTCTGAAGGAGCGCAGCCGCCGCTGAGCAGTGCGTGAGGGTGGATGCGTGAAATGGCCCTGCAGCGGGATGTCTAAGGGATCGGGTAATTCCCTGCGTTGGAAGTGGGGTGCTGGGGATGGCGCTGTGAGTCTTGTGAGAAGAGTTGGAGGCTCTTAAATGGCCAGAGGCAGGTAGTGGCTTCGGAAGTGTCTCGTCCCAATAGCAGAGGGGCCTAGGCAGAGTCCTCTGTGGCAGGGGGCCTCAGGGGAGATCTCCCCCTGCTGAATCTCCAGCTGGCCGCAGGCACCTGGCAAGTATCCCATGTGAGTAATGTCCGGGCCTAACCCGGCAAGATCTCCTGCGATGCCGGCCAGCGGGTGCTCTGAGATGCTTAAGACCCGGTGTCTGAGACTCCAGAGGGGAAGCGCTGCTGGGGAGCCGGGTGTGACTGCAGACAAGGGAGATGCCCGGCCTGGTGCTGAACTACCTGGGCCAAGCTGATGGGAGTGCCCCTCATCTGGACGGGCAGGGGGAGCCTGGGGGAGGAGGGATAATGAGAGAAAAGCAGGAGGTTGGAACCATGGGGTAGACGGGAGGCTCCCTCCGTCCCCACCTGTTGGCCCCATTTCTTGGCAGACACAGACCTGCTGCGCCGGAGGAAGGCGGGATATTTATGCTGAGATTTGGGAACCGTTAATTAATCCTTCCCCTTCGAGACCAGGCGGCCGCGGTACTTACCGCTCCCAACTCCCCTGCATGGAAGCCGCGCAGAGCTTGTTCTTCTGGTCCTGGTGCTGCCGGATGCCCCGGGGCAGGGGGACTCCTGGATTTGAACAGGCCTGGGCCACGGAGTCATGGGAGGGAGCAAAGTCTTTCTAGGAACCGCCGAGGCGTGGCTAGAGCGAGGCACGTGGGTCCATGCCCCCCGGCTGGAGCTGGGCAGATTCAAGGAGCAAAGAGGAAAGGAGTGGGGCTGGGGATCTGGGGTGGGCGAACCCCAGTGGGAACCCCCTCCCTCTCCCTTGGGGAGTCCTTGGAGCATTTTAACCCCTGCAACTCCGAAGAGGGAACGAGGCCAGCGGGATTTTTATGGCTTTGAAGATGAGATTTAAGGAGTGGTTTAGGGTTTGCACTGGGGCTGGGGGTGCCGAGAGAGGGGATATTGACTGGGGTCATTTGGAGCTAATGCACCAGTAACTCCCTCCTGGCCGATCGGCGTAACGGGGGGTGGTAAACGCCACAGGTAAACGTGTGTGTGTGTCAGGGCGGGTTGCATCTCTGCCTTTGCTGGATACACCAGAACGTGCCGGTGGGGACATGGGGGCGCCTTTGTGCACATTCATGCGTGGCCCCCCTGTGCCTATGCAAACACGTGGGCGTATGCGTGTTGGTGGACGCGTGCGACTGGACACGTGTGCGCCCACACGTCGCGGTGTGGAGGTGCCTACGTGTGACATGGATGTGCATTCACACACGTGCTTGTGGCTCTTTAGACTCCAGCGGGGGGCTCCCGCCTGGATAGTCCCAGTGCCCCTGCAGCCTGCCAGGGCCGTGCGCCGGGGCGGGGGCATAGAGCACTCACTTGCAGAGAGGCAGGGATGCCCATGCCCCCAGTGGCACAAGGCACTGGAAGTGAGTCCTCCGAGCCGGATGTACAGAGCCCTCCAACTTCTGCCCTCTGCCCCCGGCTCTGTCTCCCTAAAGTTCAGCCTGGTGCATAGATCTGGCCTAGAGGGTGATTCAGTGACACGGGACGGGTGTAATTGCGGACACGTCCCACCATGGGGGGCTGGGGACGTGTGGGAGAGACAGGGAGTTCCGTTCCCCCCCACACCCAAGCACCACCAGAGATTGGACCCCGGACAGATCCAGCACGTCTCCATCCCATCTAAAGCCAAAGCAACTCATCAGGGGCTGCCGGGCCTGTTGCATTGGTGCCAGCTCGCCCTGGGCTTGGTGACCGAGACGGCCCAGTCCCCGCCAAGGAGGCTGGGCTTTCTGGCCTCCCGAGGTCCTGGTGTCTGAGAGAGGAGCTGTCCGGGCCAGGGCCAAACACATGGGCCAGCTGGTGCGGCAGGAGGGATGGCAGCGTGGCAGGGACGCCCAGAACCCAGCCAGGGAAGCGTTGGGCGCCGGGCTGCTCTTGGGTAGGGGGTCGGGATCGTGGGAAGCCCCTGCAGGCACAGGCAGGCGAGTTATATGGGCCCATGGGCCTGTGCTCCACCAATATTCAGGAACGTGGGCCCTGCTCCCCCAGTGTTTGGGTTTATATTTTCAGAGCCGTCCCGTCCATAGGATGGATCGGGGCAAACGCCCCGGGCCCCACGCTATGGGGGGCCCCGCGCTTCAGGGGGACGCGGGATCCTTGGCGGCCTGGGGGGTTCTTAGGGGGCCTGACACCAGCAGCAGCGAGCGACCCGGCCCCAGCCTGCCCCGCTCGCCTCTTCCTGCCCCTGCTCTGCCCTTTCCCCCAAGCCCACGCCTGCCTCTTCCTGCCCACACTCCACCCCTTCCTCCAAGCCCCTTCCTGCTTCTTTCCGCTCCGCCCCACCTCTTCCCACCCCTGCCCTGCCCCCTCCCCACCCCCACTCCATACCTTCCCCCAAACCCCCACCTGCCTCTTCCTGCCCCACCCTGCCCCACCTCTTCCCACCCCTGCCCTGCCTTCTCCCCACCCCCACTCCACCCCTTCCCCCCAAGCCCCCGCCCGCCTCTTGCCACCCCTGCTTCCCACCGGGTCGCTCGCTGCTGCCGGCACCAGGCCCCCCGCTGGCCCCACAGGCTGCCCTGGAGCCCACATCTCCCGGTAGTGTGGGGCCCCCCAAAGTGTGGTGCCCAGGGCGGTTGCCCCGGTCCGTCCTATGGATGGGACGGCTCTGCTTGGACCCATTCTGGGCACCACCAAAAATTCTACAAACCTGGCGCCCACAGGTTCCTTCTGGCCCCACCCACCAGGGGCCTGCCCCATCTGGCGTCCCACGGCTCCAGCATGGGAGCTCTCGCCCCAGCCCTTGCGGTGACTCCCTGGGCAGCTCCATCAGTTGGATAAGGTATTTCCTCTCCTCCCGGCCCCTTCGCCCCCGCCCCCATTCCCTGCACAGGGCTGACCCCTCTCCATCCACAAGTCGCTACATCTCCAGGGCATCCTGCCCGTGCCATGGGGGCTTCCCCATAAGAGCCAGTTCGCAGTCTTAGGGTTCATCCTCCGACTGTCTCCAAGCCGAGCCAGGTTAATTCCTCCCCAAAACTGTCTTTGTCGCTCATCTCTGGGCTCCATGCTCCATTGGTGGGACCCCCTGCTCTGAGCAGGGAGGCCTACGCCATCCTGGATCACATGACCCGTCTCTGTGACTCAGTTTACCCCTCGATGAAATGGGGGGATGTGGTGGGAGGCGTGAAATGGGGCGGGGAGGAGGCTGCAGAGATAGAAGCAGACCCAAGCCCCAGAGGGTGGTTCTGGCCAGGGCCCGAAGGGTTGGGGGGAAAGCCCAGGGGCCCCCTCCCCAGCTCTCTGTGATGGATGGAGCCTGGCAGGGAGTGAGTCATCAGCCCAGGGCGGTGCACGTTGAAATGTCACTTTAATTGGAGCCCTGTCGTGGCTCCAGGCGATGGGTGAGACATTCCCCAGCGGCACGTGCCATGCGGGCTCCATCGCCCAAGGACAGGCATCACCACAGGCTATGCCAGGACTCGGGGTAGGCTGGTATCCAGGCCCCCTGCTCTAACCCACTAGCCCCCACTCACTGGGAATTGAACCCAGGAGTCCTGGCTCCCAGCCCCCCTGTTCTAACCCACTAACCTCACTCCCCTCCCAGAGCTGGGAATAGAACCCAGGAGTCTTGGCTCCCAGCCCCCCAGGCTAACCAGCTACCCCCCTGGCTAACCAGCTACCCCCCACTCCCTTCCCAGAGCTGGGGAGAGAACCCAGGAGTCCTGGGTCCCTCTCCTGTGCTTTAGCCACTAAACCCTAATCTCGGGGTCCGTATCCTCCCGTGTGGATCCCCCTGTCCTGCTGCGGCCTCTGTCACTCTGTTCTACCCCTTCACCTGCTCTTCTCAAAGTGTGAGCCCTGGGGCCCAGGGACTGTCTCTCGCTCTGGGTCTGTGCAGCGCCTGGCATGACAGGGCCCCAAGCCTGGTTGGGGTCGCTGGGGTGCCACCATAATAACAGGAAATTACTCCCTGAGCTGTGAGCAATGTGTGTATCCTGGCGGCACCCACCAGGGGCCTGGCGCTGCCCACCTGCTGGGCAAGGGACAGTCCCAGGCCTGGGAGGCGTTCACCTACGCCTTTCCGAGTCCTGAGGAGGGGAAACGCTCCGAGAGCATCAGACAGTCCTGGATCCTTCGCTGCCCCATGTCCCACCCTGGTGCCAGTCGCCTTTAGCCACGGTGGCCCAGGGCAGCCTCCCCTGCAAAGGGGACAGCGCGTGGGGGAGGTGTTGAGGTGGGAGCTGGCAGGCAAGGGGGGATGGAGGGAGAGGAGGGTGCTGGTGCCACGTGGTAAGAGCCGAGCGGACTAGCGGGTGAGGGGGCGGGCCGTGGGGTGCTCAGCGGGGAGGAGGGCCGTGGGGTGCTTAGCGGAGGGGTGAGGCAGTGGGGTTCTCAGACATGGCCCAGGACCTCATTGCGCTAGGTGCTGTATGTTATTTATTAGGTTTATTACGGTAGCACCAAGGAACCCCAGTCGAGGGGCAGGACCCCATCGCGCCAGGCTCTGTGTCTTATTTATGCATTAAGGGAGTGGGATTTTCTGTGTGGCCCAGGGGCTGCTCCTGGGGGACCAGGATGGGTCGCTGTCCCAATCCGGCGTCCGGGACTCCTGGAGCTCACAGTCCCATCTGCCTGCCCCGTGCGCCATCTCCAGGCATCACGTACAAGGGGGCCCTGCCCAGCGGCCCTGAGTTAGAGGTGCCTTCACCCCCATCCTGGCCGGGGTTAGGGGGTGGGGGGCACTCAGACACATTCTCAGATGTGTATGTGGGGGGGTCCTCCATTGTTCCCCTGGAGCGGAGAGGGGATGCGCCCCTGTTCTCCGGGGATTCCCCTGGTGCCTGGTTAGCCCTCAGGTGCTGGCCCTGCCGGGGTGGTTCCGTCCGGAGCGCCGAGCCGAGCTGCACGCTAAAACCATGACTCCGGCCCCGGATCCCCCCGAGCCCAGAGCAAACCTGCAGCGAGTCGGGCGATCATTAAGGAACAGCGCCCGTGAGAAACGGAGCAGGGGGCGTGGCGCCATTTTGTTTGTCCCACGTGGCCTTAACAATGGACCGGCGCAGGCTGTCCGAACTCCCCCTGGGGCTAAAGCTCCCAGGGGCGCCGGCTCCACCTGAGGCTCCGTTCTCTGGGGGCTGCTGGTGACTCTTGGCCGTTTGGTTTTTCATTTCTCCTGCAGCAGTGACGGGCGAACGCTATTTCCCTCCAGCGAGCTCCCCCGAGAACGGCGCTCTTGTGAAATGGCTGCTGTCTCCTATTGCTCTGCATGGAGCAGAAGTCGCAGGGGCCCTCGGGGAAGCCCGGGCTGTCAAGGGCTGGGAACCAAGGGCAGGGGTGGCCATCTTGAAAGAGGGCAGCTTGCCTGGAATGTTGTGGGCAAAAATAAATGACCATTAGGCCTAAAAAATGCCTTTCAGAAGCTACCTGTGGCACCAGAGCCCTCCCTCTCTGTACCTCCATATTCAGGCCCGGCCCTGCCCTTGCTGCAAGTTAGAGCAGCCTAAAGGCTGCTCTCATTTGTGCTCTGCTTCCCCAGCCCCGTGGAACCAAGAATACCCAGAGTGCAATGCGCTTTGGCCTTGGCCCCCAAGCCGCCCCCTATGCCAGGGGCTGGGGTGCGGTGTGTGTGAGCAGAGCTGTCAGGCCAGCTTGGGCACCAGCCAGGCTGTTGCCACCCTCTTGAAGGCCCTTTGGGCGGCGCCGAGAATCCAACACTTTGCACCCTCCGAAGCAGACATCGGTTTGTGCAGCCATGGGCACCGCTCTCCAGCCTACCCGGTCTTGGTTAACCCCCAGCTGGAGTCTGGGTGGGATCACACAGGTATGGCAGGGGGTGCTCCTTGGATGCCAGGAGTAAATGCCCTGGGCCTGCTGGGGAGAAAGGGCGCTGGAGACTTTTATGCCAGATGGGGAATTTGGGGAGCCAGAGCAGGCCCCGGTGAGCTATACCAGGGGCTGGTGTGGGCCAGCCCAGTGGGGAGACGGATCAGAACCCCCTACCCTGGCTGGGTCCGTCTCTCTGTAGCCAACCAGGGTGGCAGGCGGGACGCACGCACCGGTGTGGGGTCACCCAGCCGTGAAACTGGCAGAGCGTGATCCCCCAGGCGGTAGCCAGTCGAGCTTGGCGTGTGGGCGTCCTCTGCCTCGTGGTACGGGGCCGGCGGGGAGAGGACCTCTGGAGGGCCGGTGATCCCTCTCTAGCTGTTGTAGTGACCGAGGCCCCTCTGGGTCAGCCGCTGTCTGTGGGTCTGTCCCCCACCTCTGCGGCCTGGGCTCTGCCGGGTTCGCACAGCCTGTCCAGAGCCATGCTGAGTGCAGCGCCCCGGGTACCTCAGTTTGGGGGGACTGGCTGGGTCCGGGGGGCTGGAGTCCTGGCTTGGGGTTTCCCGTGGGGAGGAGGCTGCATGTCCCTGGATTATCTTCCCCATTGGGGAAGGGGTGTCAGCAGTTGTGCTGCGGGGTCCCGGCTCAGCAGGAGCCTCAAGGCAGCCGAATGCCTCACAACGGGCGCCACCCATTGCCCATCACACCCGTGCCCCCAGTGTGCCCTGGGCTGGGTTCTCTGGTGCACGGGAAGG